>NW_028270163.1:2185544-2514566 GCF_037043375.1 Chiloscyllium plagiosum | reverse complement strand
TCCCATGCAAGGACTGCACAAAACACTTCATAGGACAAACAGGAAGACAGCTAACGATCCGCATCCATGAACACCAACTAGCCACGAAACGACACGACAAACTATCCTTAGTAGCCACACACGCAGATGACAAGCAACATGAGTTCGACTGGGACAACACTACTATTATAGGACAAGCCAAACAGAGAACAGCCAGGGAATTCCTAGAGGCATGGCACTCATCCACAGATTCAATCAATAAGCACATCGACCTGGACCCAATATACCGACCACTGCAACGGACAGCTGGAACTGACAACCGGAAGTGGCAGATTCAAACCACTACAAATGCCGGAGGAAAGATCACAGAAGCGCTTCACAGGAGGCTCCCAAGCACTGAGAATGTCACCTAGACAGGGGACGAAACGTCTGCAACACAAATTCCCAGCTCAGCGAACAGAACCACAATAAGGATGTGAAAGCTTTAGAGAGGGTGCAGAGGAGATTCACCAGGATGCTGCCTGGACTGGAGGGCATGTCTTATAAAGAAAGGTTGAGGGAGCTAAGGCTTTTTTCATGGGAGTGAAAAAGAATGAAAGGTGGCTTGATAGAGATGTACAAGATTATGAGAGGCATAGATATAGTGAATAGTCAGAGACTTTTTACCATGGCAGAAACAAGGAGGGATACTTTTAAGGTGATTAGAGATAGGGTTAGGGGAGATGTCAGAGGTCAGTTTTTCACACAGAGAGTGGTGGGTGTGTGGAATACACTGCCAATGATGGTAGTAGAGTCAGATACATTAGGGACTTAAGCGACTCTTGGTTTGGCACATGGATGATAGTAAAATAAAGGGTATGTGGGTTAGCTTGATCTTAAGAGTCAGATAAAAGGTTGGCACAACATTGAGGGCTGAAGGGCCTGTACTGTTCTATGTTCTATTCAGTTCCCATCCCCGGTTACCCTGCAGCCGTCTCTCCATAATTATATCGTACCTGTTTACATCTATCGGCGTGATTAGTTCATCCACTTTACTGCAAATGCTCCAAACATTTCTTCAATGCACTTTTCCCCCCACAATGTACATTTCCCTAAATGTGATTAACCATTGGACAGTGGTTAGCATCCCTGCCTCACAGCACGACGGACCCGTGTTCAATTGCAGCCCAGGGTGACTGTCTGCATGGAGCTTGCACATTCTCCGTGTCTGCGCGGGTTTCCTTCGGGTGCTCTGGTTTCCTCCCATAATTCAAAGATGTGTCGGTTATGTAAACTGGCCATGCTAAATTGCCTATAGTGTTCAGGGATGTGTAGGTTAGGTGCATTAGTCAGGGGTAATTGTAAAGTAATAGGGTAGGGGAATGGGTCTGAGTGGGTTACTCTTTGGAGAGTCGGTGTGGACTTGTTGTGCTCAAGGGCCTGTTTCCACACTGTCGGGATTCTATGATGATCAGATCAGCTATGATTCAGTGAATGGCGGCGGAATCTTGATGGGCTGAAATGCTCTGTGCTTACATCGTCTAGTCTTATGGACATGCAACTTTCTCTTCTTTACATTAAGTAGCATCACCATTGCTGAATCCACTACTATCAACACCCTGAGAGTACTAAGGATCAGGAGCTGAACTGGAAACACAAATAACTACACAGCCTATAAGAACAGGTCAGAGGCAGGGAAACCTAGAGAAAGTCATACTCTAGGTTTCCTTGCCTCTGACCTAGAGAAACCTAATGGGCGCATGGTGGCTCAGTGGTTAGCACTGCTGCCTCACAGCACCAGGGTCCCAGGTTCAATCTCAGCCTCGGGCGACTGGCTGTGTGAAGTTTGACATTCTCCCTGTGTCTGCGTGGGTTTCCTCCGGGTGCTCCAGTTTCGTCCCACAGTCAGATGAATTGGCCATGCTAAATTGGCCATAGTGCTGGGCGCATTAGTCATAGAGAAATGGGTATGGGTGGGATTCCCTTCGGAGGGTCAGTGTAAACTGGTTGGGCCTAAGGGCCTGTTTCCACACAGTAGGGAATCTAATCTAATCTAATTCACTTCCTGAATCCCCGAAACCTGTCTACCATCTATGAGGTATAAATCAGGAGTGCAACAGAGTACTCCCGATTAGCATGGACGAGTGCGGCCCCAACAACACAAAGCAGCCTGCTTGACTGACACCCCCATCTACCACCGTCAACATTCACTCCTTCTGCCATCAATGCTCAGTGACAGCAGTGCTTACCAGATGCACTCTTTATTAAGGATTCAAAATTCACTCCGGATCTTGAGCACATAACCTAAGCAGATATATTGGTGCATTAGTGAGGGAGTGGCTCTCTCAAACGTTACCTGCTGCAGTGTTCTATTGCAGTTCAAAATCAGACCAAAAGGCAGTCGCTGCTGTGTCTTGGGCACTTTACAATCTTGAGGACTTGTGACTTGAATTCATCAAATTTAGATCATAATCTGGGCACCCATTTGTTTTATTCATGTTTGTTATTTTGTTTTTCTCTTTTGTTTCTGTCATTTTTGGATCGATGGCAGCTATTCAAGACCTTGCTACTCACACCTTCTTTGGAGTTATCTTTTGTTTCCTGACTTGAATCATCCCCGCTTCCTGTGGCCTTGCACTATGAAACCATTTGTCACTTAATCACTCCTGCCTTCCACACATCAGAGACCTTCCCTTTTGTTCTTAGTTCCACCCTCCTACTTTCACTTTCTCAAAACTTATTCCATTTCTAACTTTTGCGAGTTCTGGTCAAAGATCACAGACATAAAACGATAACTGTTTCTCTATGGCTGCAGCCTAACTAAGAGTATTTCCAACATTTCCTTAATTCAGATTTCAAACATCTATGGTATCTTCATATAAGTAATAGCAAATTTTGAGAAGATTTGTAGCTCAGGTTGAGGTTCTGGATATAGGTAAGTAATAAATAATCACTGGTAGCCTAACAAACATTTACCCCACAATTAATATTCAAAAAATATGATTGTTCTCACATTACAAGTAGTGGGGGCTTGCAAAATCCGGTGATATCTGTCTTTTTACTGTTTGATGGGACTGATCCAAAGGGATCTTTGACTACATCTAACTCCGTGTTGTCCCTGCTCAGAAAGCGTTTGATGGGGACAATGTTGAGGGACGTTTACTTTCAGTTTAAAAGAGTAGACAGAGCTTTACTCTGTAGCTAGTCCTGTGCTGTATCTGGGAGTGTTTAAAGCTTACACTGAATACCCTCACTGTAATTATATTCCAATACCAGCATGCGCATGCTTTAACTAGAAGAGTACAAAAGTTGAAGCATTTTTAAAGATCTGCAAGACATGAGAGAATAAATGAAATAAAGCTATTGCTTTACACATGCTTGATAGTAGTCAGCTTTTGTGATAAACTGTTAACTTCATATCAGTTAAGTCCATAGCTCAGTGATCCATAAAAGATTGAAAAACTGTAAAAACCAACAGTGCAAAATTCATAATTTAGGCTCTGTTCCTGAATCTATATTTCAATATTGGGCCAGGACCACTTTCCTGCATTTAGATGCAAAGCTTTCAGTTACAGCTAAGTATAAAGCCCACGCCATCACTGAGACAGCTCAAATACGTTGTAATTCCCTGGCAGAGGTTCAGAACACCATACCTGACTTACATAGATATAGAACCCTGCATCGCCCTGACACAGGCGCCTAACCCTGTATCACCCCGACACAGGCATTCAACCCTGCATCGCCCTGACACAGGCGCCGGACCCTGCACCGCCCCGACACAGGCGCCGGACCCTGCACCGCCCCGACACAGGCGCCGGACCCTGCACCGCCCCGACACAGGCGCCGGACCCTGCACCGCCCCGACACAGGCGCCGGACCCTGCACCGCCCCGACACAGGCGCCGGACCCTGCACCGCCCCGACACAGGCGCCGGACCCTGCACCGCCCCGACACAGGCGCCGGACCCTGCACCGCCCCGACACAGGCGCCGGACCCTGCACCGCCCCGACACAGGCGCCGGACCCTGCACCGCCCCGACACAGGCGCCGGACCCTGCACCGCCCCGACACAGGCGCCGGACCCTGCACCGCCCCGACACAGGCGCCGGACCCTGCACCGCCCCGACACAGGCGCCGGACCCTGCACCGCCCCGACACAGGCGCCGGACCCTGCACCGCCCCGACACAGGCGCCGGACCCTGCACCGCCCCGACACAGGCGCCGGATCCTGCACCGCCCCGACACAGGCGCCGGACCCTGCACCGCCCGGACACAGGCGCCGGACCCTGCACCGCCCGGACACAGGCGCCGGACCCTGCACCGCCCGGACACAGGTGCCGGACCCTGCACCGCCCGGACACAGGTGCCGGACCCTGCACCGTCCCGACACAGGCGCCGGACCCTGCACTGCCCCGACACAGGCGCCGGACCCTGCACCGCCCCGACACAGGCGTCGGACACTGCACCGCCCGGACACAGGCGTCGGACACTGCATTGCCCGGACACAGGCGTCGGACACTGCATTGCCCGGACACAGGCGTCGGACACTGCACCGCCCGGACACAGGCGCCCGACCCTGCACCGCCCGGACACAGGCAGCGGACCCTGCACCGCCCGGACACAGGCAGCGGACCCTGCACCGCCCCGGCACTGGAACCGGACCCTGCAACACCCTGACACAAGCGCACAACCCTGCACCGCCCCAACACAGGCGCCGGACTCTGCACCACCCCGACACAGGTATCGGACCCTTCACTGCCCCGACACAGGCGCCGGACCTTGCACCGCCCTGACACAGGCGCCGGACCCAAAACTGCCCCGACACAGACGCCGGACCCTGCACCGCCGCAACACGTGCGCTGAACACTCCACTGCTCCGACACAGGCGCGGAACCCTGTACCACCCTGATACAGGCGCTGAGCCCTGCACCGCCCCGACACTGGCGCCGGACCCTGCACCGACCCCAACACAGGCGCCAGACCCTGCACCGCCCCTGACACAGGCGCCGGACCTCGCACCGCCCCGACACAAGCGCCGGACCCTGCACTGACCCCGACACAGGCGCCGGACCCTGCACCGCCCCGACACAGGCGCCGGACCCTGCACCGACCCTGACGCCGGACTCTGCACCAACTCCAACACCGGCGCCGGACCCTGCACCAACTACAACACAGGCGCCGAACACTGCACCGTCCTGACACAGGCACCGGACCCTGTACAGGCCCGACACAGGCACCGGACCCTGTACAGGTCCGACACAGGCGCCAAGCTCTGCACCGCCCCGACACAGGCGCCGGACCCTGTACCGCCCCGATACAGGCGCACGACCCTGCAACGCCCATCACAGGCGCAGAACCCTGTACCACTCCGACACAGGTGCCGGACCCTGCACCGCCCCGATACAGGCGCCGGACCCTGCATCGCCATGGCACAGGCGCCGGACCCTGCACCACTCTGACAGAGGCGCCGATCCCTGCACTGCCCGGACACAGGCACCGGACCCTGTACTGCCCCCGACACAGGCGCCGGACCCTGCACCGCCCCGACACAGGCGTCGGACCATGCACCGCCCCGGCACTGGAACCGGACCCTGCACCGCCCCGACACAGGCGCACAACCCTTCACCGCCCCGTCACTGGAACCGGACCCTGCACCGCCCCGACACAGGCGCACAACCCTTCACCGCCCCGACACTGGCACTGAACACTCCACCGCTCCGACACAGGTGCGGAACCCTGCACCACCCTGACAAAGGCGTTGAGCCCTGCACCGCTAAGATACAGGCGCCCGACCCTGCACCGCCGCAACACTGGCGCAGAACCCTGCAATGCCTCGACACAGGCGCACAACCCTGCACCGCCCCGATACAGGCACCGGACCCTTCACCGTCCTGACTCAGGTGCCGGACCCTGCACCGCCCCGACACAGGCGTGGAACCCTGCACCGCCCCGACACAGGCACCGGACCATGCACCGCCCCGACACAGGCACCTGACCCTGCACCGCCCTGACACAGGCGCCGGACCCCGCACCGCCCTGATACAGGCGCCGGACCTCGCACCGCCCTGACACAGGCGCCGGACCTCGCACCGCCCCGACACAGGCGGCAGACCCTGTACCGCCTCGACACAGGCGCCAGACCCTGCACCGCCCCTGACGCAGGTGCCGGATCTTGCACCGCCCCTACACAGGCGCGGAACCCTGCACCGTCACAACACAGGCGCCGGACCCTGTACCACCCCAGACACAAGCGCCGGACCCTGCACCACCCCGACACAAGCGCGGAGCCCTCACCGCCCCGACACAGACGCCGGACCCTGCACCGCCCCGACACAGGCGTTACACGCTGCACCGCTCAGATACAGGAGCCGAAACCTGCACTGCTCTGACACAGGCGCCAGATCCTGCACCGCTCCGACACAGGCGCGGAACCCTGCACCGCTCTGACACAGGCGCCGGACCCTGCACCGCTCTGACACAGGCGCTTAACCCTGCACCGCCCCGACACAGGCGCCGAACCCTGTACCACCCCAGACACAAGCGCCGGACCCTGCACCGCAACGACACAGACGCTGGACCCTGCACCGCCCCGACACAGGCACCAGACCCTGCACTGCTCCGACACAGGCCCTGGACGCAAGACAGCCCCCGACACAGGCGCGGAACCCGGAACCGCCCTGACACAGGCGTTGAAGCCTGCACCGCTACGACACAGGTATTGAACCCTGCACCGCTCAGACACAGGCGCCGGACCCTGTACCACCCCAGACACAGGCGCTGAGCCCTGCACCGTCCCGACACAGGCATGGAACCCTGCATCGGCCCGACACAGACGCTGAGCCGTACACCAGTGTGGAACCCAGCACTGCTCAGACACAGGCGTTGAACCCTGCACCACCCCGACACAGGCGCGGAACCCTGCACCACCCCGACACAGGCGTTGAACCCTGTACAGCCCCCGACACAGGTATTGAACCCTGTACAGCCCCCGACACAGGTATTGAACCCTGTACAGCCCCCGACACAGGTATTGACCCCTGCACCGCCCCGACACAGGCGCGGACCCCTGCACCGCCCCGACACAGGCGCGGACCCCTGCACCGCCCCGACACAGGCGCGGACCCCTGCACCGCCCCGACACAGGCGCGGACCCCTGCACCGCCCCGACACAGGCGCGGACCCCTGCACCGCCCCGACACAGGCGCGGACCCCTGCACCGCCCCGACACAGGCGCGGACCCCTGCACCGCCCCGACACAGGCGCGGACCCCTGCACCGCCCCGACACAGGCGCGGACCCCTGCACCGCCCCGACACAGGCGCGGACCCCTGCACCGCCCCGACACAGGCGCGGACCCCTGCACCGCCCCGACACAGGCGCGGACCCCTGCACCGCCCCGACACAGGCGCGGACCCCTGCACCGCCCCGACACAGGCGCGGACCCCTGCACCGCCCCGACACAGGCGCGGACCCCTGCACCGCCCCGACACAGGCGCGGACCCCTGCACCGCCCCGACACAGGCGCGGACCCCTGCACCGCCCCGACACAGGCGCGGACCCCTGCACCGCCCCGACACAGGCGCGGACCCCTGCACCGCCCCGACACAGGCGCGGACCCCTGCACCGCCCCGACACAGGCGCGGACCCCTGCACCGCCCCGACACAGGCGCGGACCCCTGCACCGCCCCGACACAGGCGCGGACCCCTGCACCGCCCCGACACAGGCGCGGACCCCTGCACCGCCCCGACACAGGCGCGGACCCCTGCACCGCCCCGACACAGGCGCGGACCCCTGCACCGCCCCGACACAGGCGCGGACCCCTGCACCGCCCCGACACAGGCGCGGACCCCTGCACCGCCCCGACACAGGCGCGGACCCCTGCACCGCCCCGACACAGGCGCGGACCCCTGCACCGCCCCGACACAGGCGCGGACCCCTGCACCGCCCCGACACAGGCGCGGACCCCTGCACCGCCCCGACACAGGCGCGGACCCCTGCACCGCCCCGACACAGGCGCGGACCCCTGCACCGCCCCGACACAGGCGCGGACCCCTGCACCGCCCCGACACAGGCGCGGACCCCTGCACCGCCCCGACACAGGCGCGGACCCCTGCACCGCCCCGACACAGGCGCGGACCCCTGCACCGCCCCGACACAGGCGCGGACCCCTGCACCGCCCCGACACAGGCGCGGACCCCTGCACCGCCCCGACACAGGCGCGGACCCCTGCACCGCCCCGACACAGGCGCGGACCCCTGCACCGCCCCGACACAGGCGCGGACCCCTGCACCGCCCCGACACAGGCGCGGACCCCTGCACCGCCCCGACACAGGCGCGGAACCTGCACCGCCCCGACACAGGCGCGGAACCTGCACCGCCCCGACACAGGCGCGGAACCCTGCACCGCCCCGACACAGGCGCGGAACCCTGCACCGCCCCGACACAGGCGCGGAACCCTGCACCGCCCCGACACAGGCGCGGAACCCTGCACCGCCCCGACACAGGCGCGGAACCCTGCACCGCCCCGACACAGGCGCGGAACCCTGCACCGCCCCGACACAGGCGCGGAACCCTGCACCGCCCCGACACAGGCGCGGAACCCTGCACCGCCCCGACACAGGCGCGGAACCCTGCACCGCCCCGACACAGGCGCGGAACCCTGCACCGCCCCGACACAGGCGCGGAACCCTGCACCGCCCCGACACAGGCGCGGAACCCTGCACCGCCCCGACACAGGCGCGGAACCCTGCACCGCCCCGACACAGGCGCGGAACCCTGCACCGCCCCGACACAGGCGCGGAACCCTGCACCGCCCCGACACAGGCGCGGAACCCTGCACCGCCCCGACACAGGCGCGGAACCCTGCACCGCCCCGACACAGGCGCGGAACCCTGCACCGCCCCGACACAGGCGCGGAACCCTGCACCGCCCCGACACAGGCGCGGAACCCTGCACCGCCCCGACACAGGCGCGGAACCCTGCACCGCCCCGACACAGGCACCGGATCCTGGACTGTCCCGACACAGGCGCTGAACTCTCCACCGCCCCGACATAGGCGCCGGACCATGCACCGCCCCGACACAGGCGCCGGACCCCGCACCGCCCATTACAGGCGGCGAACCCTGCACCGCCCCGACACAGGCGCCGGAACATGCACTGTCCCGACACAGGCGCGGAACCCTGCACCACCCCGACACAGGCGCTGAACTCTCCACCGCCCCGACACAGGCGCCGGACGCTGCACCGCCCGGACACAGGCGCGGAACTCTGCACCGCCCCGACACAGGCGCCGGAACATGCACTGCCCCGACACAGGCGCGGAACCCTGCACCGCCCTGACACAGGAGTGGAACCCTGCACCGCCCTGACACAGGCGCCGGACCCCACATCGCCCCGACACAGGCGCCGGACCCCGCATCGCCCCTGAGGCAGGCGCCGGACCCCGCACCGCCCCGACACAGGCGCCGGACCCTGCACCGCCCCTGAGGCAGGCGCCGGAACATGCACCGCCCTGACACAGGCGCCGGACCCCGCACCGCCCCGACACAGGCGCCGGACCCCGCACCGCCCCGACACAGGCGCCGGACCCCGCACCGCCCCGACACAGGCGCCGGACCCTGCACCGCCCCTCAGGCAGGCGCCGGACCCTGCACCGCCCTGACACAGGCGCCGGACCCCGCACCGCCCCGACACAGGCGCCGGACCCCGCACCGCCCCTGAGGCAGTCGCCGGAACCCTGCACCGCCCCGACACAGGCGCCGGACCCCGCACCGCCCCTGAGGCAGTCGCCGGAACATGCACCGCCCCGACACAGGCGCCGGACCCCGCACCGCCGCGACACAGGCGCCGGACCCCGCACCGCCCCTGAGGCAGTCGCCGGAACATGCACCGCCCCGACACAGGCGCCGGACCCCGCACCGCCGCGACACAGGCGCGGAACCCTGCACCGCCGCGACACAGGCGCCGGACCCCGCACCGCCCCGACACAGGCGCGGAACCCGCACCGCCCCGACACAGGCGCCGGACCCCTGCACCGCCCCGACACAGGCGCGGACCCCTGCACCGCCCCGACACAGGCGCGGACCCCTGCACCGCCCCGACACAGGCGCGGAACCCTGCACCGCCCCGACACAGGCGCGGAACCCTGCACCGCCCCGACACAGGCGCGGAACCCTGCACCGCCCCGACACAGGCGCGGAACCCTGCACCGCCCCGACACAGGCGCGGAACCCTGCACCGCCCCGACACAGGCGCGGAACCCTGCACCGCCCCGACACAGGCGCGGAACCCTGCACCGCCCCGACACAGGCGCGGAACCCTGCACCGCCCCGACACAGGCGCGGAACCCTGCACCGCCCCGACACAGGCGCGGAACCCTGCACCGCCCCGACACAGGCGCGGAACCCTGCACCGCCCCGACACAGGCGCGGAACCCTGCACCGCCCCGACACAGGCGCGGAACCCTGCACCGCCCCGACACAGGCGCGGAACCCTGCACCGCCCCGACACAGGCGCGGAACCCTGCACCGCCCCGACACAGGCGCGGAACCCTGCACCGCCCCGACACAGGCGCGGAACCCTGCACCGCCCCGACACAGGCGCGGAACCCTGCACCGCCCCGACACAGGCGCGGAACCCTGCACCGCCCCGACACAGGCGCGGAACCCTGCACCGCCCCGACACAGGCGCGGAACCCTGCACCGCCCCGACACAGGCGCGGAACCCTGCACCGCCCCGACACAGGCGCGGAACCCTGCACCGCCCCGACACAGGCGCGGAACCCTGCACCGCCCCGACACAGGCGCGGAACCCTGCACCGCCCCGACACAGGCGCGGAACCCTGCACCGCCCCGACACAGGCGCGGAACCCTGCACCGCCCCGACACAGGCGCGGAACCCTGCACCGCCCCGACACAGGCGCGGAACCCTGCACCGCCCCGACACAGGCGCGGAACCCTGCACCGCCCCGACACAGGCGCGGAACCCTGCACCGCCCCGACACAGGCGCGGAACCCTGCACCGCCCCGACACAGGCGCGGAACCCTGCACCGCCCCGACACAGGCGCGGAACCCTGCACCGCCCCGACACAGGCGCGGAACCCTGCACCGCCCCGACACAGGCGCGGAACCCTGCACCGCCCCGACACAGGCGCGGAACCCTGCACCGCCCCGACACAGGCGCGGAACCCTGCACCGCCCCGACACAGGCGCGGAACCCTGCACCGCCCCGACACAGGCGCGGAACCCTGCACCGCCCCGACACAGGCGCGGAACCCTGCACCGCCCCGACACAGGCGCGGAACCCTGCACCGCCCCGACACAGGCGCGGAACCCTGCACCGCCCCGACACAGGCGCGGAACCCTGCACCGCCCCGACACAGGCGCGGAACCCTGCACCGCCCCGACACAGGCGCGGAACCCTGCACCGCCCCGACACAGGCGCGGAACCCTGCACCGCCCCGACACAGGCGCGGAACCCTGCACCGCCCCGACACAGGCGCGGAACCCTGCACCGCCCCGACACAGGCGCGGAACCCTGCACCGCCCCGACACAGGCGCGGAACCCTGCACCGCCCCGACACAGGCGCGGAACCCTGCACCGCCCCGACACAGGCGCGGAACCCTGCACCGCCCCGACACAGGCGCGGAACCCTGCACCGCCCCGACACAGGCGCGGAACCCTGCACCGCCCCGACACAGGCGCGGAACCCTGCACCGCCCCGACACAGGCGCGGAACCCTGCACCGCCCCGACACAGGCGCGGAACCCTGCACCGCCCCGACACAGGCGCGGAACCCTGCACCGCCCCGACACAGGCGCGGAACCCTGCACCGCCCCGACACAGGCGCGGAACCCTGCACCGCCCCGACACAGGCGCGGAACCCTGCACCGCCCCGACACAGGCGCGGAACCCTGCACCGCCCCGACACAGGCGCGGAACCCTGCACCGCCCCGACACAGGCGCGGAACCCTGCACCGCCCCGACACAGGCGCGGAACCCTGCACCGCCCCGACACAGGCGCGGAACCCTGCACCGCCCCGACACAGGCGCGGAACCCTGCACCGCCCCGACACAGGCGCGGAACCCTGCACCGCCCCGACACAGGCGCGGAACCCTGCACCGCCCCGACACAGGCGCGGAACCCTGCACCGCCCCGACACAGGCGCGGAACCCTGCACCGCCCCGACACAGGCGCGGAACCCTGCACCGCCCCGACACAGGCGCGGAACCCTGCACCGCCCCGACACAGGCGCGGAACCCTGCACCGCCCCGACACAGGCGCGGAACCCTGCACCGCCCCGACACAGGCGCGGAACCCTGCACCGCCCCGACACAGGCGCGGAACCCTGCACCGCCCCGACACAGGCGCGGAACCCTGCACCGCCCCGACACAGGCGCGGAACCCTGCACCGCCCCGACACAGGCGCGGAACCCTGCACCGCCCCGACACAGGCGCGGAACCCTGCACCGCCCCGACACAGGCGCGGAACCCTGCACCGCCCCGACACAGGCGCGGAACCCTGCACCGCCCCGACACAGGCGCGGAACCCTGCACCGCCCCGACACAGGCGCGGAACCCTGCACCGCCCCGACACAGGCGCGGAACCCTGCACCGCCCCGACACAGGCACCGGATCCTGTACTGCCCCGACACAGGCGCTGAACTCTCCACCGCCCCGACATAGGCGCCGGACCATGCACCGCCCCGACACAGGCGCTGAACTCTCCACCGCCCCGACACAGGCGCCGGAACATGCACTGCCCCGACACAGGCGCGGAACCCTGCACCGCCCTGACACAGGCGCTGAACTCTCCGCCGCCCCGACATAGGCGCCGGACCATGCACCGCCCGGACACAGGCGCGGAACCCTGCACCGCCCCGACACAGGCGCGGAACCCTGCACCGCCCCGACACAGGCGCGGAACCCTGCACCGCCCCGTCACAGGCGCCGGACCCCGCACCGCACCGACACAGGAGTGGAACCCTGCACCGCCCTGACACAGGCGCCGGAACATGCACCGCCCCGACACAGGCGCCGGACCCCACATCGCCCCGACACAGGCGCCGGACCCCACATCGCCCCGACACAGGCGCCGGACCCCACATCGCCCCTGAGGCAGGCGCCGGACCCTGCACCGCCCTGACACAGGCGCCGGACCCCGCACCGCCCCGACACAGGCGCCGGACCCCACATCGCCCCTGAGGCAGGCGCCGGACCCTGCACCGCCCTGACACAGGCGCCGGACCCCGCACCGCCCCGACACAGGCGCCGGACCCCACATCGCCCCGACACAGGCGCCGGACCCTGCACCGCCCCTCAGGCAGGCGCCGGACCCTGCACCGCCCTGACACAGGCGCCGGACCCCGCACCGCCCCGACACAGGCGCCGGACCCTGCACCGCCCCTGAGGCAGTCGCCGGAACATGCACCGCCCCGACACAGGCGCCGGACCCCGCACCGCCGCGACACAGGCGCGGAACCCTGCACCGCCCCGACACAGGCGCGGAACCCTGCACCGCCCCGACACAGGCGCGGAACTCTGCACCGCCCCGACACAGGCGCCTGACCCTGCACCGCCCCGACACAGGCGCTGAGCCGTACACCACCCCGACACAAGCGCGGAACCCACCACTGCCCCGAGACAGGCGTTGAACCCAGCACCGCTCAGACACAGGCGCCGAGCCCTGCAACACCCCGGGACAGGTGTTTAACTCTGCACTGCTCAGACACAGGCGCGGAACCCTGCACCGCCCCGTCACAGGCGCCGGACCCCGCACCGCCCCGACACAGGAATGGAACCCTGCACCGCCCTGACACAGGCGCCGGAACATGCACCGCCCCGACACAGGCGCCGGACCCCACATCGCCCCGACACAGGCGCCGGACCCTGCACCGCCCCGACACAGGCGCCGGACCCTGCACCGCCCCGACACAGGAATGGAACCCTGCACCGCCCCGACACAGGCGCCGGACCCTGCACCGCCCTGACACAGGCGCCGGACCCCGCACCGCCCCGACACAGGCGCCGGACCCTGCACCGCCCCTGAGGCAGGCGCCGGAACATGCACCGCCCCGACACAGGCGCCGGACCCACATCGCCCCGACACAGGCGCCGGACCCCGCACCGCCCCGACACAGGCGCCGGACCCCGCACCGCCCCGACACAGGCGCCGGACCCTGCACCGCCCCGACACAGGCGCCGGACCCTGCACCGCCCCTGAGGCAGGCGCCGGACCCCGCACCGCCCTGACACAGGCGCCGGACCCCGCACCGCCCCGACACAGGCGCCGGACCCCGCACCGCCCCGACACAGGCGCCGGAACATGCACCGCCCCGACACAGGCGCCGGACCCACATCGCCCCGACACAGGCGCCGGACCCTGCACCGCCCTGACACAGGCGCCGGACCCCGCACCGCCCCGACACAGGCGCCGGACCATGCACCGCCCCGACACAGGCGCCGGACCCCGCACCGCCCCGACACAGGCGCCGGACTATGCACCGCCCCGACACAGGCGCCGGACCCTGCACCGCCCCTGAGGCAGGCGCCGGACCCCGCACCGCCCTGACACAGGCGCCGGACCCCGCACCGCCCCGACACAGGCGCCGGACCCTGCACCGCCCCTGAGGCAGGCGCCGGAACATGCACCGCCCCGACACAGGCGCCGGACCACGCACCGCCCCGACACAGGCGCGGAACCCTGCACCGCCCCGACACAGGCGCGGAACTCTGCACCGCCCCGACACAGGCGCTGAGCCGTACACCACCCCGACACAAGCGCGGAACCCACCACTGCCCCGAGACAGGCGTTGAACCCAGCACCGCTCAGACACAGGCGCCGAGCCCTGCAACACCCCGGGACAGGTGTTTAACTCTGCACTGCTCAGACACAGGCGCGGAACCCTGCACCGCCCCGACACAGGCGTTTAACCCTGCACCGCTCAGACACAGGCGCCGAACCCTGCACTGCCCTGACAGAGGCACTGAGCCCTGCACCGCCCCGACACAGGTGTTTAACCCGGAACCGCCCCGACACAGGCGCCGAGCCCTGCAACACCCCGGGACAGGTGTTTAACTCTGCACTGCTCAGACACAGGCGTTGAACACGGCACCGCCCCGACACAGGTGTTTAACCCGGAACCGCCCCGACACAGACGTTGAACCCTGCACCGCTCAGACACAGGCGCGGAACCCTACACCGCCCCGAAACAGGCGCGGAACCCTGCACCGCCCCGACACAGGCGCGGAACCCCGCACCGCCCATCACAGGCGGCGAACCCTGCACAGCCCCGACACAGGCGCCGGACCCCGCACCGCCCCGACGGCAGGCGCCGGACCCTGCACCGCCCCGACACAGGCGCCGGACCCCGCACCGCCCCGACACAGGCGCCGGACCCTGCACCGCCCCGACACAGGCACCAGGCCCTGTCCAGCCGCCGACACAGGCGTGGAACTCTGCACCGCCCCGACACAGGCACCAGGCCCTGTCCAGCCGCCGACACAGACGTTGAACCCTGCACCGCCCCGACATAGGTGCCGGACCATGCACCGCCCCGACACAGGCGCCGGACCCCGCACCGCCCGTCACAGGCGGCGAACCCTGCACAGCCCCGACACAGGCGCCGGACCCCGCACCGCCCCGACACAGGCGCCGGAACCCTGCACCGCCCCGACACAGGCGCGGAACCCTGCACCGCCCCGACACAGGCGCGGAACCCTGCACCGCCCCGACACAGGCGCGGAACCCTGCACCGCCCCGACACAGGCGCGGAACCCTGCACCGCCCCGACACAGGCGCGGAACCCTGCACCGCCCCGACACAGGTGTTTAACCCAGCACCGCCCTGACACAGGCGCCGAGCCCTGCAACACCCCGGGACAGGTGTTTAACTCTGCACTGCTCAGACACAGGCGTTGAACACGGCACCGCCCCGACACAGGTGTTTAACCCGGCACCGCCCCGACACAGGCGCGGAACCCTGCACCGCCCCGACACAGGCACCAGGCCCTGTACAGCCGCCGACACAGACGCGGAACTCTGCAACGCCCCGACACAGACGTTGAACCCTGCACCGCTCAGACACAGGCGCGGAACCCTGCACCGCCCTGAAACAGGCGCGGAACCCTGCACCGCCCCGACACAGGCGCCGGACCCCGCACCGCCCATCACAGGCGGCGAACCCTGCACAGCCCCGACACATGCGCCGGACCCCGCACCGCCCCGACGGCAGGCGCCGGACCCTGCACCGCCCCGACACAGGCGCCCGACCCCGCACCGCCCCGACACAGGCGCCGGACCCTGCACCGCCCCGACACAGGCACCAGGCCCTGTCCAGCCGCCGACACAGGCGTGGAACTCTGCAACGCCCCGACACAGACGTTGAACCCTGCACCGCCCCGACATAGGTGCCGGACCATGCACCGCCCCGACACAGGCGCCGGACCCCGCACCGCCCATCACAGGCGGCGAACCCTGCACAGCCCCGACACAGGCGCCGGACCCCGCACCGCCCATCACAGGCGGCGAACCCTGCACAGCCCCGACACAGGCGCCGGACCCCGCACCGCCCCGACGACAGGCGCCGGACCCTGCACCGCTCCGACACAGGCGCGGAACCCTGCACCGCACCGACACATGCGCCGGACCCCGCACCGCCCCGACACAGGCGCCGGAACCCTGCACCGCCCCGACACAGGCGCGGAACCCTGCACCGCCCCGACACAGGCGCGGAACCCTGCACCGCCCCGACACAGGCGCGGAACCCTGCACCGCCCCGACACAGGCGCGGCACCCGGCACCGCCCCGACACAGGCGCGGCACCCGGCACCGCCCCGACACAGGCGCGGCACCCGGCACCGCCCCGACACAGGCGCGGCACCCGGCACCGCCCCGACACAGGCGCCAAACACTGCACCACTCCGACATAGGCGCGGAACCCTGCACCGGCCCGACACAGGCGAGGAACACTGCACCGCCGCAACACACGTGCCGGACCCTGCACCGCCCCGACACAAGCGCGCAGCCCTGCACCGCCCCGACACAAGCGCGGAGCCCTGCACCGCCCCGACACAAGCGCGGAGCCCTGCACCGCCCCGACACAAGCGCGCAGCCCTGCACCGCCCCGACACAAGCGCGCAGCCCTGCACCGCCCCGACACAAGCGCGGAGCCCTGCACCGCCCCGACACAAGCGCGGAGCCCTGCACCGCCCCGACACAAGCGCGCAGCCCTGCACCGCCCCGACACAAGCGCGCAGCCCTGCACCGCCCCGACACAAGCGCGCAGCCCTGCACCGCCCCGACACAAGCGCGGAGCCCTGCACCGCCCCGACACAAGCGCGCAGCCCTGCACCGCCCCGACACAAGCGCGGAGCCCTGCACCACCCCGACACAGACGCCGGACCCTGCACCGCCCCGACACAGACGCCGGACCCTGCACCGCCCCGACACAAGCGCGCAGCCCTGCACCGCCCCGACACAAGCGCGCAGCCCTGCACCGCCCCGACACAAGCGCGCAGCCCTGCACCGCCCCGACACAGGCGCCAGACCCTGCACCACCCCGACACAGACGCCGGACCCTGCACCGCCCCGACACAGACGCCGGACCCTGCACCGCCCCGACACAGGCGCCGGACCCTGCACCGCCCGGACACAGGCGCCGGACCCTGCACCGCCCCGACACAGGCGCCGGACCCTGCACCGCCCCGACACAGGCGCCGGACCCTGCACCGCCCCGACACAGGTGCCGGACCCTGCACCACCCCGACATAGGCGTTGAACCCAGCAACGCTCTGGCACAGGCGCCAGACCCTGCACCGCTCTGACACATGCGCGGAACTCTGCACCGCTCCGACACAGGCGCCAGACCCTGACCCGCTCTGACACAGGCGCTTAATCCTGCACCGCCCCGACACAGGCACCGGACCCTGTACCACCCCAGACACAAGCGCGGACCCTGCACCTCCCCGACACAAGCGTGGAGCCCTGCACCGCCCCGACACAGGCGTCGGACCCTGCACCGCCCCGACACAGGCGTCGGACCCTGCACCGCCCCGACACAGGCATGGAACCCCAATACCTCCCAGGCACAGCACAGAACTCTGTACCTCTCTGACACAGCTACCTCACTTTGCACCTCTAATACAGCTCTACCAACCTGCACCTCTCTGAAACAGTTATATAATCCCCATAGCTTCTCTAACTCTAAACCATCCTTCAGTGACATATATATATATATATATATATATTATATATATATATATATATAAACAGCCCTTCTTTCATTCAGATAGGCATGAAGAAGGTGATAATCTGTGGTATTACTGCTGGACTGTTAAACCGGAGACCCAAGTAAAGTTCTAAGCACCCAGTTTTGAATCCCTCTATGGCAGATAGTGTATTTCAATTCGATAAAAACAAATCTGTAAAAATGATGATAATGAATCCACTGTCAATTGTTGGTAAACCATCTGGTTCACTAAAGTAACTCTTGTGATGCATTAGTGTCATTGTTGTATTCTCGCCCATTTGAAGTGAAGACCTCTGCAGTCTAATTTTGTAATTCTGTCAAGATTGTGGAGCTCTTTAGTACCTTTTACAATCTTGAATCCTCTAAAATTCAAATCTGCTGTAACCTGTTTATTATTTCCTGACTTAGTCCAGCAGCACTCCTGCTTTTAACCTCAGTGCCCTGCACCATAAACTATGGGCTTACCCAGAATCTCAATACCAACAGCAGCACCTTCCCTTCTCATGACTGTAACACCTACCAACCAGCTCCTGAGGATTCTTCTTCTCTATATCAAGGATGTCCTGAAAAAAAAAGAAATATCCAAATGACTGAACCATCACAGTGAACCTCACAATAATCCCTGCATTTTACTGTTCTTTACAAGGCAGTGAGGTCACCTTGAGCAATGAGTGAGCTATAGGAATTAAGAGTGATATACAGGAATTCACTGGCCGTAAGTGCTGGATCCAGCACACACCTATCCACATTTAAATGTCTGTTACGTTGACATTGCACTGGTGAAATCATGCATAAGATTCAGACAGACAGAGAAGGCATGGATGTGAGAATATGTGCAAGATAGAGAGGGGAAGAGCAGGGACAGAGTGAGAAACTCACACAGACAGACACTGGGGACATAAGGAGCTTGAGAATGCGCAGTGACAGAGGGAAATGGGTGAGAGAAAGAGCGAGGTGACAGACAGGAGGGTTAGAGACAGAGAGAGCGGGGTATTAGTGGGGTGGCAGTGAGAGAGCGCGGGGTGACAGCGAGCAGGCAGGACAGTGGATGGGCGGGACAGAGAGCAGGATATAGAGTGGCGTGAGACAGAGAGCGGGGTGAGGGAGAGAGCCTGGGGTGAGAGAGAGGTGGTGGGAACTGAAGGAGAGGGAGGATGAGGTATGACAGAAAGAGCGGCTGGGAGATGGAGCAGGGAGAGAGAGGGTGTGTGGGAGAGATATAGAATGGTGTTGGGTGGCAGAGGAGATGGGACAAGGGAGAAAAGGCATGAACACAAGGAGAGACAGCAGGGTTGAGCAGGGAGGACGGAACAGCATTTGTAGAGACACAAAGACAGGGAACACCAGGAGAAGTGAAACAATGGGAAAAGAGATAGAATATGGGAGAAATAGAGGGGCAGAGATGGTGGAGTCAGAGAAAGAATTTGGTTAAAGACATTGGAGGAGAGTTGTTTGTACACCACATGTTCTCAAATTGTGCGTTGTAAGCCCTAGTGGGGTTGCAGAGGGTTCATGAGGCACCTGCCTTCTGAGAAGCATTGGACATACCAAAATAGAGGTGTGCTACAGCAGTTTGGGTGCAGGTGGGGTCAGTTGGTGAATGGTTTAAAGGGGGATACGATACATAATGGAGGTACAATAGTTGATGACGCACAGACAAGTACAGAAGAAAACTAAGTCACTTAAGAAAGCAGCGTGAATTTTATCAAATTAAGCAGAAGGGTGCATGGCATGGATTTTAATGCCAAGACTCTTGTGAGGCAGATGAGTTAAGGGCGTGGATTAGTGCATGGGGATATGATATTATTGCTTTAGACACACATTGAGAGAGGAACAAATCTGGCAGCTCAATATTCTGGGGCATAGAATTCTTAGGAAGGAAAGGGAAGGGCGTAAAAGAGGTGGTGATGTTGCAGTACTGATCAAGGAGTCAATTTTTGTAGTAAGGAGCAATCATATCTTAAAAAAGGTTCCTCAAATGAGGAAATGGGGAGAACTGAAAAAAAAGGGGGAAATTACTTTGCTGTGGGAGTATCAGAGACCCCCCCAAACAGTCAGGGAGAGTTAGAAAGACAGATATAACAGCAATCTCAGAGAATTGCAAAAACTTGGATAGGTGATGTGTGAAAGGCTTAGAAAGGGCAGATTCTAAAACTGTATCCAGGAGAGCTTATCAAGCTGGTACATAGAAAGTCCTACAAGAGAGGACACGGTGCTGAATCTAATTTTAGGCAATGAAGCTGGGCTAGTGTTAAATGTGGAAATGGGGGAGCATTTCAGTGATAGCAACCACAATTCAGTAAAATTTAAGATAATTATGGATAAGGACAAAGATGGAACAGAATAAGTGTTCTGAATTGGGGGAAGATGAATTTTAACAAGGCAGGATCTGGCCAAAAGACAGATCAGATCAGTAGGAGATATTCAAAAGGGTAATAGTGAAAATGCTAGGACAACATGTTTCTGGAAAGGTGAAGGGTGGGATCAACAAGACCAGATCACCCAAAACGTCAAAGGATGCACAAGGATTGGACAAGGAGATTTTTAAAAAAAGTTTATGGTAGATACCAACGGTTCACAACAGTGAATGCCATTAAGGAGTATAGAAAGGCCAGAGAATTGCTTTAAAACGAAATTAGAAGAACAAAGAGAGGACATGAAAAACATTAGTGGGTAAAGTTAAGGAAAACCCAACAGCATTTTATAAATGTATTAGCCAAGGAAAAAGTAAGGTCCATTAAGGACCAAAATAGCAGTGTGTGGATCTGGAAGACATACATGCAGTTTGAAATGAGGATTTTGCATTTGTATTCATTGTAGAGAAGGATGATGTCATATAGAAATTAGGGAGGTGGACTGTACTATACTTGAATTAATTAGCATTGAAAGGAGGTATTAGTGGCTTTAGCAGGACAAATACTCAGGCATAATTGCATTGTACCCTAGGCACTATGGGAGGCAAGGGAGGAGATTACATTAATTTTCAAATCCTCTGTGGCTGCAGGAGGGCCGTCAGAGGACTGGAGGATGATTAATGAGGCACCTTCATTCAAGAACAAGGAACAAGAGTAGGCCACTCAGCCTTTTGAACCTCCTCCACCATTCAATAGGATCATGGCTGGTCTGATTTTAACTTATATTAATCTACATTTCTGAATATCTCCAATAATCTCTCCTCATCTATGGTAATCAAGTATCTGTCTATCTCTGTCTTTAAAAAAAAAATTAACGATTAACGCATCCAGTGCCTTTTGAAGAAGAGAATTCCAAAAACTCTCAACACTCAGAGAAAAAACATTTCACTACCACATCTTCAAACCCTTCATTCAAATCATTTCTATAAACTGTAAAGAGTTGAGGTCCCAACACCAAGTCCTGTGGCACACCACTCATGACATCCTGCCAGCCTAAGAAGACCCATTTATTCATATCCTCTGCTTCTGTTAGCCAGCCAATCTCTATCTATATTTATACATTATCCCTCTACATCATGAGATTTTACTTTCTCGAATAACCTCTGATGTGGCTCCTTATCAAATGCCTTCTGGAAATCTAAATAAATACATCCACTCTTTCCCATTTATCTACAGTACAAGTTACTTCTTCAAAGAATGCAGATAAATTACTTAAAATTAATTTTAATTAGAAGGGTGGGTGGAATTAAAGCAGGAAAATCCAGGCCAAAGAGTGGTAGGGAAACTATTTGAAAACATTCTCAGACACAGAATTAATCTCGACTTGGAGAGGCAAGCATCAAGGACAGTCAGTATGGCTTTGAAAGGGGGAAGGGCATGCTGAACATATTTGACTGAAATTTATAGGAGGTCGCTAGTTGTATAGATGAGGATAGTGCTCGTGATAGTTAACATGGATATCAGAAAGTCTTTTTTGACAAGGTGTTGCTTGATAGGCTCATTGACTCATTGGGATCCAGGGTAATTCAGCAAATAGGAACCACAGCCGGCTTAGTGGCATTCACCAGATGTTGCCATGTTGCCTGGCTGAAGTGGTCTCTTTTCTGAAAGGAGACTACTCAGCCTGGCGTTCTTTTCTTTAGAGCAGAGAAGGCTGAGAGAGGATCTGATTGAGGTGTACAAAGTTCTGAGGGCACTGACAGGTTAGATAGGGAGAAACATTTTCCCTAGTAGAGGGGTCAGTAATCAAATGACACAGTTTTAAGACAAGGTGAAGGAAGTTTAAGGGGATTGAGGAAATGCTGATTCACCCACAGGGTAACTAGTGAGGTAACTAGACCTCGCTACCTGAAAGTGTGATATAGCTGGGAACCTTCGAGACATTTAAGAACTATTCACAGAATATCTGAAACATTACAGCATATAAGGCTATGCAGCCAAAAGTGGAAAATGGTATATGCTTGGTGGACACAATGGGACAATGGGCTTCTTCCCATGCTGTAATATACATATCAGAGGTAGAAGCATGACCAAATGTTGAACACAGCCTGTTTATAGACATGCTAGAGCAATAACCCTGCTGTACCATTTGATTAGTCAGAAAGGCAAATTCAAGCCTTTTGCAGAACATAAGAAGACATGAGTCCGATCACTGCTCCTGTTCTAGTAAGTACCCAGGAGAAATGAGTTGTAAATACTTCATTTAAAAAAAAATGCTCCTTAGGTCAACTGGAAATTGGAGAAGTACAGCATTTTTTTCTATAACACCAACAAGTCCTGAACTGTAGGCTGCCAGACTTTGGCTGCACACTTGATCAGGATTAGTGCCCATCATGCAAGCACAAGCCTGTGTTCCATGTTCATAGTTCAGCAAGAAACTAACTGGCACCGACACTTCTTCCCCACCAGTACTGTACCCCAGTGTGAAATAGTTACAGACTTATCCCCATCAGTACGTGCCCCGGTGTTAAACAGTGACAGACCTGTCTCAACCAGGACTGTATTCCAGTGTTATATAGTGAAAAGTCAGTACCCACCACCACTGTACTTCTGTGTTATGCAGTGACAGACCTGTCCCTACCAGTATTGTCCTCAAGTCTTTACTCAAGAGGAGGAGGATGCAAGTACAAGAATTTGAGAAAGTGGACTGTGAAGTTCTTCAGCAGATTGATAAAAGAAGTGAGGGGATATTGGAGATTTAAAAGTAGACAAATCCACAGGTCCAGAGGAGTTGTATTTCAGGCTGCTGTGGGAGACAAGGGAGGAAATCACAGGGGTCCCAACTCAAGTTTTTAAATCATATTTGGTCACAGGAGGAGATGCCAAAGGATTAAAGGACAGCTAATGAGGGTAAGAGTAGTTGGTTTAGGGATTTCATCACAGCCTTCAACAAGGTCCCATATGAGAAACTGATAAAGAAGGTGAAAGGTCAGGGGATCCAGGGTAACTTGCTATGTTGGATCCGAAATTGCCTTAGTGACAGTTTAGTGTTAGTAGAAGGCTGTTTGTGTGACTGGCGTCGAGTGTGCAATGGTGTACCATAGTGATCAATGCTGAGTCCCTTATTGCACGTGATATTCATAAATGATATAAATGAGATTATGGAGGAGTGATAAGTAAGTGTATAGATGATACAAAGATTGACAGGGGATTGATAGTGAGGGGGAAGGTCTTGGGTTGCAGGAGGATATAAACTCATTGGATGGGCAGATCAGTGACAAATGGAATTTAACCCTGACAAATATGAAGTAGAAGGAAGAAGGAACTTTGGAAGAAGGAACGTGATAAGGGAGAACTCAATGAATGGCAGGACCCGACAAAGCACAGAGGGATCTTAGGGAGTTTATCCACAGGTGCCTGGAGATGGCAGAACAGGGTAGTTCAGAAGGATGCTGGCACTTATATAGATTAAATAAATAGATTATAGGAGCAGGGAGGTTATGTTGGAGGTATACAAAACCGGGGTCAGACTACAGTTGGATTAATGTGTGCAGTTCTGGTCATCACACTATAGGAAGGATGTGATTATACAGGAGGGGTTGCAAAGGAGATTCAGCAGGATGTTTCCTGGGATGCAGTATTTCAGTTTTGAAGAGAGAGGATGGATCAGCTCTGAATAGTTCCTTTGCAGCAGAGAAAGTTGAAGGGGGGTTCTGATAGCAGTGTATAAGATTATGAGGAACATGGATAGACAGTGTAGAAAGCAGCTATTTTCCTTAGTTAAAGGGTCAATAACAAGGGGACATAATTTTACAGTGAAACGTAGGAGGCTTAGTGGAGACTTGAGGAAAGATGCTTTCATCCAGAGGCTGGTGAGCATCTGGAATACATTGCCTGGGAAGGTAGTTGAGGTGGGGAATCTTACAACCTTTAGAAAGTACTAGAAGAACACTTAAAATGTCATAGCATTTAAGGCTATGGACCTAGTGCAGGGAAGAGGGACAATCTAGATAGTATTTTTGTTGGGACTGAGTCGGTGTGTCTCTTCTGTATTGTTTGATTCTATGATCCCAGTGTTAGACATTGACAGATTTGCTGCCAATAATACTACATCCCAGTACTTTTTTTTTAGATTACTTACAGTGTGGAAACAGGCCCTTCGGTCCAACAAGTCCACACCGACCCGCTGAAGCGCAACCCACCCATACCCTTACATTTACCCCTTTAACCTAACACTACGGGCAATTTAGCATGGCCAATTCACCTGACCTGCACATCTTTGGACTGTGGGAGGAAACCGGAGCACCCGGAGGAAACCCACGCAGACACGGGGAGAATGTGCAAACTCCACACAGTCAGTCGCCTGAGTCGGGAATTGAACCCGGGTCTCAGGCGCTGTGAGGCAGCAGTGCTAACCACTGTGCCACCGTGCCGCCCACAAACCTTTAGAAAGGTTTGTGGTAGACCTATGGTGGTAGAACATAGAACAATACAGGCCCTTTGGCCCTTGAGGTTGTGCCAACCTTTTATCTAACTCTAAGAGCAAACTAAGAGTCATTTAAATGTCCATAATGTATCTGCCTCTACCACTGCCGCTGGCAGTGCATTCCGTGCACCCACCACTCTCTGTGTGGAAACAGGCCCTTCCGCCCAACAAGTCCACACCGCCCCGCCGAAGCGCAACCCACCCATTCCCCTACATTTACCCCTTACCTAACACTACGGGCAATTTAGCATGGCCAATTCACCTGACCTGCACATCTTTGGACTGTGGGAGGAAACTGGAGCACCCAGGAGGAAACCCATGCAGACACGGGGAGAATGTGCAAACTCCACACAGACAGTTGCCTGAGACCGGAATTGTACCTGGGCGCTATGAGGCAGCAGTGTTAACCACTGTGCCACCGTGCTGCCCATAAAGAGCCTACATCTGATATTTCCCCTAAACCTTCCTCCAATCACCTTAAAATTATGCCCGCTCATGATAGTCATTTCCACCCCGTGAAAAAGTCTCTGACTATTCACTGTATCGATGCCTCCCATCATCTTGTATACCTCCATGAAGTCGCCTCTCATCCTTTTCTCCAATGAGAAAAACCTTAGCTCCCTCAACCTTTCTTCATAAAACATGCCCTCCAGTCCAGGCAGCATCCCGGTAAATCTCCTCTAAACCCTCTCTAAAGCTTCCACATCCTCCATATAATGAGGTGACCAGAACTGAACACAATATTCCAAGTCTGGTCTAACCAGGGCTCTACAGAGCTGCAGCATAACCTCGCGACTCTTAAACTCAGTCCCGTTGCTAATGAAAGCCAACACACCATATGCCTTCTTAACAATTCTATCAACTTGTGTGGCAAATTTGAGGCTTTCCTGAAGAAGGGCTTATGCCCGAAACGTCGATTCTCCTGTTCCCTGGATGCTGCCTGACCTGCTGCGCTGTTCCAGCAACACATTTTCAGCTCTGGCAACTTTGAGGGATCTATGGACATGGATTCCAAGATCCTTCTGTTCCTCTACACTGCCAAGAATCCTGCCTTTAACAATGCAATCTGCATTCCAATTCAACCTTCCAAAATGAATCACTTCACACTTTCCCAGGTTGAATTCCAGCTGCCACTTATAAGCCTTGTTCTGCATCCTGTCAATGTCCCGGTGCAACCTGCAACAGCCCTCCACACGATCCACTACTTCACCAACCCTTATGTCATCAGCAATCTTACTAACCCTACCACTTCCTCGTCCAAGTCATTTATAAAAATTACAAACAGCAAAGGTCCCAGAACTGATCCCTGCGGAACACCACTGGTCACTGGGCTCCAGGCTGAACACTTTCCATATACTACCACCCTCTGTCTTCTGTGGGCCAGCCAATTCTGTATCCAGACAGTCACTTTTCCCTGTATCCCATGCCTCCTTACTTTCTGAATGAGCCTACCATGGGGAACCTTATCAAATGCCTTGCTAAACTCCATGTACACCACATACACTGTTCTACCTTCAACATTTTTTGTGACATCCTGAAAGAATTCAATAAGGCTAGTGAGGCATGACCTGCCCCTCACAAAGCCATGTGACTACCTCTAATCAAACTATGGTTTTCTAAGTAATCATAAATCCTGTCTCCCAGAATCCTGTCCAATAATTTGCCTACAATTGACTGGACTGTAATTCCCAGGATTACTGGAAAAGCGCAGCAGGTCAGGCAGCATCCAGGAAACAGGATAATCGACGTTTCGGGCATAAGCCCTTCTTCAGGAATGAGGAAAGTTTGTCCAGCAGGCTAAGATAAAAGGTAGGGAGGAGGGACTTGGGGGAGGGGTGTCGGAAATGTGATAGGTGGAAAGAGGTCAAGGTGAGGGTGATAGGTCAGACTGGGGTGGGGGCGGAGAGGTCAGGAAGAAGATTGCAGGTTAGGAAGGCGGTGCTGAATTCGATGGATTTGACTGAGACAAGGTGGGGGGAGGAGAAATGAGGAAACTGGTGAAATCAGAGTTCATCCCTTGTGGTTGGAGGATTCCTAGGCAGAAGATGAGGCGCTCTTCCTCCAACCGTCGTGTTGTTGTGGTCTGGCGATGGAGGAGTCCAAAGACCTGCATATCCTTGGTGGAGTGGGAGGGGGAGTTGAAGTGTTGAGCCACAGGGTGGTTGGGTTGGTTGGTCCGGGTGTCCCAGAGGTGTTCTCTGAAACGCTCCGCAAGTAGCCGGCCTGTCTCCCCAATATAGAGGAGGCCACATCGGGTGCAGAGGATGCAATAGATGATGTGTGTGGAGGTGCAGGTGAATCTGTGGCGGATATGGAAGTTTCCTTTGGGGCCTTGGAGGGAGGTGAGGGGGGAGGTGTGGGCGCAAGTCTTGCACCTCCTGCGGTTGCAGGGGAAGGTGCCGGGAGTGGAGGTTGGGTTGATGGGGGGTGTGGATCTGACGAGGGAGTCACAGAGGGAGTGGTCTTTACGGAATGCTGATAGGGGAGGGGAGGGAAATATATCCTTGGTGGTGGGGTCCGTTTGGAGGTGGCGGAAATGACGGCAGATGATGCGCTGTACATGGAGATTGGTGGGGTGGTAGGTGAGGACCAGTGGGGTTCTGTCCTGGTGGCGGTTGGAGGGGCGGGGCTCAAGGGCGGAGGAGCGGGAAGTGGAAGGGATGCGGTAGAGGGCATCGTCGACCACGTCGGGGGGGAAATTGCGGTCCTTGAAGAAGGAGGCCATCTGGGTTGTACGTTTTTGGAACTGGTCCTCCTGGGAGCAGATGCGGCGGAGTCGAAGGAATTGGGAGAATGGGATGGCGTTTTTACAGGGGGCAGGGTGGGAGGAGGTGTAGTCCAGGTGGCTGTGGGAGTCGGTCGGTTTGTAGTAGATGTCCGTGTTGATTCAGTCGTCTGAGATAGAAATAGAAAGGAGGAGAAAATGAGGTCTGCAGATGCTGGAGATCAGAGCTGAAAATGTGTTGCTGGAAAAGCGCAGCAGGTCAGGCAGCATCCAGGGA
This sequence comes from Chiloscyllium plagiosum, assembly GCF_037043375.1. Taxonomy (NCBI): domain Eukaryota; kingdom Metazoa; phylum Chordata; class Chondrichthyes; order Orectolobiformes; family Hemiscylliidae; genus Chiloscyllium; species Chiloscyllium plagiosum. The sequence continues at coordinate 2,486,518 of NW_028270163.1, read as the reverse complement.
ACAGGAGAATCGACGTTTCGGGTATAAGCCTGAAGAAGTGCTTATGCCCGAAACGTCGATTCTCCTGTTCCCTGGATGCTGCCTGACCTGCTGCGCTTTTCCAGCAACACATTTTCAGCATAGAAATAGAAAGGTTGAGGAAGGGGAGGGAGGAGTCTGAGACTGTCCAGGTGAATTTGAGGTCGGGGTGGAAGGTGTTGGTGAAGTGGATGAACTGTTCAACCTCCTCGTGGGAGCACGAGGCGGCGCCGATACAGTCATCAATGTAGCGGAGGAAAAGGTGGGGGGTGGGGCCAGTGTAGTTGCGGAAGATGGACTGTTCCACATATCCTACGAAGAGGCAGGCATAGCTGGGGCCCATGCGGGTGCCCATGGCTACTCCTTTCGTTTCGTTTCCAATCCTCCCACTTTTCAGAGAACACCTCTGGGACACCCGGACCAACCAACCCAACCACCCTGTGGCTCAACACTTCAACTCCCCCTCCCACTCCACCAAGGATATGCAGGTCTTTGGACTCCTCCATCGCCAGACCACAACAACACGACGGTTGGAGGAAGAGCGCCTCATCTTCCGCCTAGGAACCCTCCAACCACAAGGGATGAACTCTGATTTCACCAGTTTCCTCATTTCCCCTCCCCCCACCTTGTCTCAGTCAAATCCATCGAATTCAGCACCGCCTTCCTAACCTGCAATCTTCTTCCTGACCTCTCTGCCCCCACCCCAGTCTGACCTATCACCCTCACCTTGACCTCTTTCCACCTATCACATTTCCGACACCCCTCCCCCAAGTCCCTCCTCCCTACCTTTTATCTTAGCCTGCTGGACAAACTTGCCTCATTCCTGAAGAAGGGCTTATGCCCGAAACGTTGATTCTCCTATTCCCTGGATGCTGCCTGACCTGCTGCGCTTTTCCAGCAACACATTTTCAGCTCTGATCTCCAGCATCTGCAGTCCTCACTTTCTCCCCATTCCCAGGATTACCCCTATTCCCTTTCTTGATAGTCGACAAAATGTGGAGCTGGAAAAATACAGGTCAGGCAGCATCAGAGGAACAGGAAAGTCGATGTTTCCGGTCAGGACCCTTCATCAGGACTCTAGATCTGGTGCCAGTTATCTGGTAGCACAACATTGGAGTGTGCCAGGCCTGAGTTCACTGAATATACATTTACAAGTCCCCCTGTGCAGATGGAACCCAAGTTTGAAACAATCTAACGTTCACAATTGAAAGGTTTATTAACATTTTACAGCAATCAATTATTTTCACACTAGTCCAGGCTAGAATAGCTATTCAGGCCTATTGGATAGATTGAAAATGTAAAAATATGTGCACAATGAATGGCCATTGCTGCTTGAATGGTAACAGCCAACCAATGCAATCAAAGAAATGTTTAATTGAATTATTTTTAAAAAAAAGAACAAATTAAACTCTTATGACTAAGCAATGCCTCAAGAAGTATGCCTTGGGGTCTAGAACCTAAATAAACAATGTTTCATGCTCTTTCCCCCCACCGATCTGCTGTTCAGTTTAGTCACCAACCAAACAAATGCATCTTACATAAACACTCATAAATTGTATTGTGCAATTCACAAGGATGACTATTCTGTGACAAAGCAGAACTGAAGAAATAGCATGTAACTTCTTGCCCTCCAGTTTGATTTGTTAAATATATGAAAACCACATCTTTGCCAACCTGGTGGGATTCAAGCCTGCCCTGAAATCAGAAGAGAAGTGACCTGCCAATAAGCTCAGTCACACTGTTTCTGCCTCACTATGTTCACTGCTGCACATTCAGCTGCACTGCTCTGTACAGGAAGCTTCGTGTGGGCAGACACACCCCTGCTAAACATCTGCAGCATTTGCCAATTCATAGCTCCAGGTTAAAAAAAAATCTGTTGTAACTTGTGTATCTGATGGGCAGGAAAAGATTCCCCGGAAGCAGTGTAATCTTCATTCTAAAACACACACCCTGAACACTTAAGTGATCTGTCTTGGTAGGTAGCAGCACTTGCACTCATACAGGATACTAATCACCAACAGTCATTCTCATTAGTGGATAGTAATAGGCATGTACAGGCACTTTCACATATTACAGGGCTGTACTGGACAGAAAAACGATTCACTAAATACAGGATGTCATCGGACAGTACTGTGCAGGCATAAATAGGCAATAATTAACAAATAGGAGAAAGTGAGGACTGCAGATGCTGGAGATCAGAGCTGAAAAATGTGAAAAATAATTAACAAATGTCATGGGCTACATCTAACAACGAAATAGAAGTCAAAAAGCAGGTGGATGTGGGCATGTGCACTAATCTGATTTTGAAAGTGTCCGGTCAATATGAGAAAATTTGAGATTAAACAGATTGACTTACACTTGCCACATTCAAATCATATTTTACCCGATTGGTAGACTCTGTAGATAGTTATACTGGGATGTTCTGCCTTTGCATTTGTTGAAATCAACCAATGGAAATTCATGAGTTCTGCAGAAAGCCCTAAGTGGAACAGTTTTACTCAGCTCATCTCAGCAAGTTTAATATTTCCAGCACAGCTAGCCTGTTCCAACAGACCATTCACAAATACTATGGATACAGAGGCAGGATCATATCTGTGAAAATTTAACACTAGCACTGGATAGTTCAATGATGAGGTCACATACAGGGTGTGGCGAGAGATTTTGGTCATCATACCTTCAGAAAGATAGGGATGCAGTGGAGAGGACTCAATGAAGTAGCTCCCATGATGGCCTTGAAGAATTCAGCTATGCAATAAACCTCAGGCAACAACTTACACTGGATACAAAACTGAGAGGAGTCATGATCCAGGTCTTCAAGCAATGGGGGAGGACAAAGTAAATAAACATATAGTTTGATAGAGCACAGAGAAATATGATGTAGGTATATTAATAGAGTGAGAAGCAGGTTTGCCCTTCCCTCTGGAGGTGGGGCTGTGGAAATAAATCAAGAAATGAGTATGATACAGGGTCAATAGATGCTTGTAAAGGGAGTGGGATCACACAAGGATAAGAAGGAAACTGAGGATTGCAGATACAATAACAATAATGCTCTTTTCTTTAGGTAAGGCAAGGAAATTAGCATTCTCTGGAATACATCTCCAGGGGTTTTTGTGGACGTCTATGGTACATTCATTAGAGAAGATACTCTGCAGATGGGGTCACCAACAGGCTGAATGGTCTATCCTCTTTCTGGACTTGAACCACATCACAGATAATACATTGGATAAACAAGCAGAAAAATAATCAGCTTGATTTATTAAATTTAATTTTATCCTGTATTTTGTAGAATGAATTTTCAATACTGTTAAACCAGATTTGCAGCATTGCATACTTCGGTTTCATTGAAACACAACTTGTTAAATAAAATAAAACCAAACTATCATCCCAGATTTCAACCTATATGTTATGAACATTAGTTGGGATCATAACAGTCTCAAATTCAAAGGAAAAAAAACCAAACACTGCATCGTATCATCCTCTGTCATTTCCGCCCCCTCCAAACAGACCCCGCCACCAGGGATATATTTCCCTCCCCACCCCTATCAGCGTTCCGGAGAGACCACTCCCTCCACAACTCCCTCGTCAGGTCCACACTCCCCACCAACCCAACCTCCACTCCCGGCACCTTCCCCTGCAACCGCAAGAAGTGCAAAACTTGTGCCCACACCTTCCCCCAAGGCCCCAATGGATACTTCCATATCCGTCGCAAATTCACCTGCACCTCCACACACATCATTTATTGTATCCGTTGCACCCGATGTGGTCTCCTCTACATTGAGGAGACAGGCCACCTACTTGCGGAACATTTCAGGGAACACCTCTGGGACACCCGCACCAACCAACCCAACCGCCCGTGGCTGAACAATTTAACTCCCCTTCCCACTCCGCCAATGACATGCAGGTCCTTAGCCTCCTCCACCGCCAGATCCTGACCACACGACGCCTGGAGGAAGAGCGCCTCATCTTCCACCTAGGAACCCTCCAACCACACGGGATGAATGTAGATTTCTCCAGCTTCCTCATTTCCCCTCCCCCCACTTTATCTCAGTCCCAACCCCCGGATTCAGCACCGCCCTCTTGACCTGCAATCTTCTTCCTGACCTCTCCGCCTCCACCCCCTCTCTGGCTATCACCCTCACCTCCTTCCACCTATTGTATTCCCAGCGCCCCTCCCCCCTACCCTTTATTTCAGCCCGCTTGGCACACCAGTCTCATTCCCGAAGAAGGGCTTATGCCCGAAACATCGATTCTCCTGCTCCTCGGATGCTGCCTGGTCTGCTGTGTTTTACCAGTACCACATTTTTCAAGCAAAGATTAGTGGAAAGCCTTGGTAAATATTGAGTTTTATATTAAAAAAATAAGAAAAAGGGAGAGAATTTTATATCCGTAATGAACTCTTGTTTTTGTCGTTCTTAGGGGGGGGACAGAGTCAACCTGAGGAGGCTGACTCCAAACAAGTTACAGGGGGACAGAGGGGGAGAGAAAGAGAGAGAGAGAGAGAGAGAGAGCGAGAGAGCAAGACAGACAACCAGAAGTGCATATAGTTGTTAGAACATAGAATAATACAGCACAGAACAGGCCCTTCGGCCCACGATGTTGTGCTGAACATTTGTCCTAGCTTAAGCACCCATCCATGTACCTATCCAATTGCCGCTTAAAGGTCACCAAAGATTCTGACTCGACCACTCCCACAGGCAGCGCATTCCATGCCCCCACCACTCTCTGGGTAAAGAACCCACCCCTGACATCTCCCCTATACCTTCCACCCTTCACCTTAAACTTATGTCCCTTTGTAACACTCTGTTGTACCCGGAGAAAACGTTTCTGACTGTCTACTCTATCTATTCCTCTGATCATCTTATACACCTCTATCAAGTCACCCCTCATCCTTCGCCGTTCCAATGAGAAAAGGCCTAGCACTCTCAACCTATCCTCGTACGACCTATTCTCCATTCCAGGCAACATCCTGGTAAATCTTCTCTGCACCCTCTCCAAAGCTTCCACATCTTTCCTGAAGTGAGGCGACCAGAACTGCACACAGTACTCCAAATGTGGCCTAACCAAAGTCCTGTACAGTTGCAACATCACTTCACGACTCTTGAATTCAATCCCTCTGCTAATGAACGCTAATACACCATAGGCCTTCTTACAAGCTCTATCCACCTGAGTGGCAACTTTCAAAGACCTATGAACATAGACCCCAAGATCCCTCTGTTCCTCCACCACACTAAGAACCCTACCGTTAACCCTGTATTCCGCATTCTTATTTGTCTTTCCAAAATGGACAACCTCACACTTGGCAGGGTTGAACTCCATCTGCCACTCCTCAGCCCAGCTCTGCATCATATCCAAGTCCCTTTGCAGCCGACAACAGCCCTCCTCACTATCCACAACTCCACCAATCTTCGCATCGTCTGCAAATTTACTGACCCACCCTTCGACTCCCTCTTCCAAGTCATTAATAAAAATTACGAACAGCAGAGGACCCAGAACTGATCCCTGCGGAACTCCACTTGTAACTGGGCTCCAGGCTGAATATTTACCATCTACCACCACTCTCTGACTTCGACCGGTTAGCCAGTTTTCTATCCAATTGGCCAAATTTCCCTCTATCCCATGCCTCCTGACTTTCCGCATAAGCCTACCATGGAGAACCTTATCAAATGCCTTACTAAAATCCATGTATACTACATCCACTGCTCTACCCTCATCCACATGCTTGGTCACCTCCTCAAAGAATTCAATAAGACTTGTAAGGCAAGACCGACCCTTCACAAATCCGTGCTGGCTGTCCCTAATCAAGCAGTGCCTTTCCAGATACTCATAAATCCTATCCCTCAGTACCCTTTCCATTACTTTACCTACCACCGAAGTAAGACTAACTGGCCTGTAATTCCCGGGGTTATCCCTATTCCCTTTTTTGAACAGGGGCACAACATTCGCCACTCTCCAGTCCCCTGGTACCACCCCTGTTGACAGTGAAGATGAAAAGATCATTGCCAACAGTACTGCAATTTCCTCTCTTGTTTCCCACATGATCCCATGAACAGAGGGATCCTAGGATCATGTGGGAAACACATGTTCTTCAGAGTAGAAGCTGCAGTAAAACAAAACTAAGTTTGAACTTGAAGAAAACCAGTTAACTTTCCTGCAGTAATTGCCATGAACTGTGACTTTGAATTGATAAATCAGATATTTCCAAGTGAACGAACTGTTCTGTACTTCTTACAAACCAGTTTAAACTTGCTGAGAAAGACAACAGAACATTAAGTTCTAGCTCGCCAAAGAAGGATCATCTCAATATCGGAATCAAGAGAAAAAGGTCACTGAAATTACTTTTTTTTCCTTACTCTGCCAATAATCTATTTATTTCATCAATTTTCCCTACTTATTTGTCTGTGTGCGCATGCGTGTAAGGGGGAGTTTATAAGGGGATCAGAGAGTTTAGTAAATCGAGTTATGTTGTAATGATTGAATTACTGGCACTGTGCATACCTTAAAATAACTTCAACATTTGGCCCAACTCCAGGAGTAAAAGGGTTTGGTTTAGAGCACACTATCCCAATCAGCTGAAATATTAAGGAAAGTATTGGGGCTAAAAGCTGATAAGTCTCTTGGAGCTGATGGGATGCATTCTGGGATATTAAAGGGAGTAGCTACAGAAATAGTGAAGGCGGTGGTAATAATCTTCGAAGAATCCTCAGGTTCTGGAAAAATCCCAGAGAATTGGAAAATTATCATACAACAGCCTCACCCACAGGCTAATTAGATTAAAATTTGTCATTGGGAAAATGTTAGAATCTATTATGAAGGATGCAGTAGCACAGCATTTAGAAATATTTAATCTTAGGCAGATTCAGCATGGCTTCATCAAGGGAAAATCATGTCTGATAAACTTATTAGAATTCTTTGAGTAGGTAACAAGAAGCATGGATAGAGGGGAACTAGATGCAATACATTTGGATATCCAAAAGGTGTTCAATAAGGCATAGTATTAAAGGCTAACTAATGAGATAACAGCACATGCTTTTGGAAATTGTATATTAGTACTGATAAAGACTTGACAAACCAAAAGAAGGCAGAATTGTGGTAAGGAAGGGGTGGGGACGATTTTCAGGACAACAACTTGTAACTAGTGCAGTGCCCACAATTATTTACAATACATTTTAAGGTGATGAGGTGAATTTACTGTTGCCAAGTTATCAGAAGAAGTGAAAATAGGTGGAAGGCGAGCAGTGAAGAAGACACAAAGAGGAATATAGACAGGTTAAGCCAATGGACAATCATGTGGCATTGAACTATAATGTGCAAAAATGTGACGTTATCCACTTTGGCAGGAAGAATAGTGGAACTGAATATTATTTAAATGTGAAAAAAAACTTGCAGAAAGCTCCAGAGCAGAGGGATTAGGGGGTTCTTGTGTATGTCACAAACTGATGAGGGCAGAGCAGTAGATGTGATCTATACGGACTTCAGTAATGCGTTCGACAAGGTTCCCCATGGGAGACTGATTAGCAAGGTTAGAGCTCATGGAATAAAGGGAGAACTAGCCATTTGGATACAGAACTGGCTCAAAGGTAGAATACAGAGGGTGGTGGTGGACGGTTGTTTTTCCAGAGTGGAGGCCTGTGACCAGTGGAGTGCCACAAGGATCGGTGCTGGGTCCTCTACTTTTTGTCATTTACATAAATGATTTGGATGCGAGCATAAGAGGTATAGTTAGTAAGTTTGCAGATGACACCAAAATTGGAGGTGTAGTGGACAGCAAAGAGAACATAGAACTTAGAACAATACAGCATAGAACAGGCCCTTCGGCCCACGATGTTGTGCCGAACATTTGTCCGAGCTCAAGCACCTATCCATGTACCTATCCAATTGCCGCTTAAAGGTCACCAATGATTCGGACTCTGCCACTCCCACAGGCAGCGCATTCCATGCCCCCACTACTCTCTGGGTAAGGAACCTACCCCTGACATCCCCCCATACCTTCCACCCTTCACCTTAAATTTATGTCCCGTTATAACACTCTGTTGTACCCGGGGAAAACGTTTCTGACTGTCTACTCTATCTATTCCCCTGATCATCTTATAAACCTCTATCAAGTTACCCCTCATCCTCCGCCGTTCCAATGAGAAAAAGCATAGCACTCTCAACCTATTCTCCATTCCAGGCAACATCCTGGTAAATCTCCTCTGCACCCTCTCCAAAGCTTCCATCTTTCCTAAAATGAGGCGACCAGAACTGCACACAGTACTCCAAATGTGGCCTAACCAAGATCCTGTACAGCTGCAACATCACTTCACGACTCTTGAATTCAATCCCTCTGCTAATGAACGCTAATACACCATAGGCCTTCTTACAAGCTCTATCCACCTGAGTGGCAACTTTCAAAGAGCTATGAACATAGACCCCAAGATCCCTCTGCTCCTCCACCTTACTAAGAACCCTACCGTTAACCCTGTATTCCGCATTCTTATTTGTCCTTCCAAAATGGACAACCTCACACTTGACAGGGTTGAACTCCATCTGCCTCTCCTCAGCCCAGCTCTGCATCATATCTAAGTCCCTTTGCAGCCGACAACAGCCCTCCTCACTATCCACAACTCCACCAATCTTCGCATCGTCTGCAAATTTACTGACCCACCCTTCGACTCCCTCTTCCAAGTCATTAATAAAAATTACAAACAGCAGAGGACCCAGAACTGATCCCTGCGGAACTCCACTTGTAACTGGGCTCCAGGCTGAATATTTACCATCTACCACCACTCTCTGACTTCGACAGTTCTCTATCCAACTGGCCAAATTTCCCACTATCCCATGCCTCTTGACTTTCCGCATAAGCCTACCATGGGGAACCTTATCAAATGCCTTACTAAAATCCATGGACACTACATCCACTGCTCTGCCCTCATCCACATGCTTGGTCACCTCCTCAAAGAATTCAATAAGACTTGTAGGGCAAGACCTACCCTTCACAAATCCGTGCTGGCTGTTACCTCAGATTATAACAGGATCTGGACCAGATGGGCCAATAGGCTGAGAAGTGGCAGATGGAGGTTAATTCAGATAAATGCGAGGTGCTGCATTTTGGGAAAGCAAATCTTAGCAGGACTTATACACTTAATGGTAAGGTCCTAGGGATTTTGCTGAACAAAGAGACCTTGGAGTGCAGGTTCATAGCTCCTTGAAACTGGAGTCGCAGGTAGATAGGATAGTGAAGAAGGCGTTTGGTATGCTTTCCTTTATTGGTCAGAGTATTGAGTACAGGAGTCGGGAGGTCATGTTGCGGCTGTACAGGACATTGATTAGGCCACTGTTGGAATATTGCGTGCAATTCTGGTCTCCTTCCTATCGGAAAGCTGTTGTGAAACTTGAAAGGGTTCAGAAAGGATTTACAAGGATGTTGCCAGGGTTGGAGGATTTGAGCTATAGGAAGAGGCTGAACAGGCTGGTGCTGTTTTCCCTGGAGCGTCAGAGGCTGAGGGGTGACCTTATAGAGGTTTACAAAATTATGAGGGGCATGGATAGGGTAAATAGACAAAGTCTTTTCCCTGGGATCGGGGAGTCCAGAACTAGAGGTTTAGGGTGAGAGGGGAAAGATACAAAAGAGGCATCAGGGCCAACTTTTTCACGCAGAGGGTGGTATGTGTATGGAATGAGCTGCGAGTGGATGTGGCGGAGGCTGGTACAATTGCAACATTTAAGAGGCATTTGGATGGGTATATGAATAGGAAAGGTTTGGAGGGATATGGGCCAGATGTGAGTAGATTGGGTTGGGATATCTGGTCGGCATGGATAGGTTGGACCGAAGGGTCTGTTTCCATGCTGTACATCTCTATGACTCTAAATGTTGGGAGCCAAGTTCAGTGAATCTGTCTTCACAAAACTGCATCCCAGAGTTATGCACTGACAGATATGTCTCCACCACTTCTCTATGTTATATATTGACAGACTAGTCCCACCACAGTCCTATACTTCAGTGTTGAGCAGTGACAGGCCTGTCCTATCCGTATCCTGAAGAAGGGCTAATGCCCGAAACGTCGATTCTCCTGTTCCCTAGATGCTGCCTGACCTGCTGCGCTTCTCCAGCAACACATTTCCATCTCTGATCTCCAGCATCTGCAGACCTCATTTTCTCTTCTATCCGTATTATACAATGTTATACAGTGTTATACAATGGCAAACCAGTGCCCTCCAATATTGTTCCCCAGCATTATACAGTGACAGACGTGTCCTTATTAGCACCATACTCCAGTTTCACACAATGATAGACCTAATCTCACCAGTACTGTACCAGTGTTATACAGTGACAGTACAGTTTCTATCAGTACTATACACCAGTATTATGCAATTACAGACCTATCGTCACCAGTACTGTGCCCCACCTCTGATTATCTTTGTATAAAAGTCCTGATATAAAGTGTACAGTTAGCTGGTGGGTAAGGACTTGACTGATCAAATTGCGATGTCCTCGATTTTAATTCTTTCTGAATTGTTGCGACATGCATGATTCACTCTTCACTCAGTTACTATTTTCTTCATTGACTTTCCCACAATCCTGAAAAACTCTGATCTTCATCAACATCCTACATTCTATGTTGAACCATCAACCAGATTGTTCTATATGCTCCACTCCCAGTTCAGTAGACACTCATGTTGCCACATCTTCCAATCTCAGCATCTTTACGTAGTGAGAGTTTGTGAAGCATTGGAATTCATCTCTGGGGCTAGTTGCTAAAGTAGAAAGTTGGTCAATAATGATAAGTAGATGGGTAAAAGACAACTGGTACACAACAGGTAAATTTAATTCACACTATTTACTCGTGCAGGGTGAACATAGAATGATCCTATTGAGTTATAGCTTCTTTGCATTTTCATTTCAGACACAAAGCATGAGCTTTTTACAATAATGGAGAAGCTTGGAAAAGGATTGGCTAGTCCACAGATTAACGTTCTAAGTGTAGACAGGAACGTTAAAAGGTTCATGGGGGAAACTGTTCGCAGGTAAATGGATGTCTGGCAAGTGGGAGGCTGTCAAAAGCAAGATTACGAGAATTCAGGGCGAGCATGTTTCTGCTAGTGTGAAGAGTAAGGCTGGCAGGAATAGGAAACACTGGATACTAGAGATATTGAGGGTGTGGTTAAGAATAAGGAGGTATCTGTCAGGTATAGACTGCTGGGATCAAATAACTCCCTTAAGGAGTATTGGACTTGCAAGGGTACAATTAAGATGGACATCAGGAGGACAAAAAGAGAACATGAGACGGTTTTGACAGATAAGGATATGGAGAATCCAAAGAGATTCCATAAGTATATTCAAGGCAAAAGAGTAACTCGGGAGAGAATAAGCCCCCTTAAAGATCAACAAGGCCATCTATGTAGGGATCCACAGGGTGATGGGTGAAATTCCAAATTAATATCTTGCTTCAGTATTTACAGTGGAGGAAGAAATGGAAGCAAGGGAACTTGGAGAAATAAATAATGATGTCTTGAAAAGAGTCCATATTACAGAAGAGGTGGTGTTGGAGCTCTTAAAACACACAAAGGTAGATAAATACCTGGGACTTGATCACGGGAATTCCAGGATATTGTCAGAAGCTAGGAAAGGAATCGCAGGGCCCCTAGCAGAGATACTTGCATCATCAACAACCACAAGTGAGGTGCCAGAAGACTGGAGGGTGGCTAATGTTGTGCCATTATATAAGAAAGGCTGCAAGCAATGGCCAGGAAACTACAGACTGATGAGCCTGACGTCAGTGGTGGGTACATTTTGAAAGGGATTCAGGGAGACAGAATCTACATGTATTTGGAAAGGCAAGGATTAATTTGAGATCGTCAGAATGTCTTTGTGCATGGGAAATCGTAGCTCACAAACTTGATGAAGCTTTTTGAAGTAACCAAGAGATTAGATGAAGCTTGAGCGATAGTCATTGTCTACATAGATTTTAGCAAGGCTTTCGAAAAGGCTCTGCACAGTAGACTGGTTAGTAAAATTCAATCATGTATCCAGGGAGAGCTAGCCAATTGGATACAAAATTGTCTTGACAATAGCAGACACATGGCGGTGGTATAGGGTCATTGTTCAGTGTACTACAAGGATTGGCGCTGGGTACACTTGTTTGTCATTTGTAAAAATGATTTGGATGAGAATATCAGAAGTACGGTCAATAAGTTTGTAGATGACACTAAAATTGGTGGTAAAGTGACAGTGAAGAAGGTTATCTAAGAGTACAACAAGATCTTGATCAACAAGGCCAGTAGGCTAAAGAATGGTAGATGGGAGTTTAATTTAGATAAATGTAAGGTATTGTATTTTGTTGAGACAAATCAGGGCAGCACTTACACGATTAGTGGTAGGGCCCTGGAGAGGTACAGGTACATAGTTCCTTGAAAGTTTTGTCATAGTTAGACAGGGTGGTGAAGAAGGCATTTGGCTCACATGCCTTCAGTGGTCAGAGTATTAAGTACAGGAGTTGGGACATCATGTTAAAGCTTCACAAGACATTGGCAGTACAAGACATTTTTGGAGTACTATGTACAATTTTTGTTGCCCTGCTATAAGAAGGATTTTATTAAACTGGAAAGGGTGCAAAAATGATTTTCAAGAATGTTGTTGAGATTGGAGTGAGTTATAAGGGGAGACTGGATAAGGTGGGATCTGTTTCCCTGAAGCATAACAGGCTGAGGGATGATTATAGAGGTTTATAAAATCAAGTGGGGTATGGATAAGATGAATAGCCATGGTCTTTCCCCCAAAGTTAGGGAGCCCAAAACTAGAGGCCATAGGTTTAAAGAAGGCAAAGATTTAAAACGGATCTGAGGGGCACTTTTTTCACACAGAGGGTGGCACATATGATGGAACGAGCAGCCAGAGAAAGTGGTAGGAGTGAGTATAATTACAATATTTCACAGATATTTGGACAGTTACATGGATAAGAAAGATATAGAGGGATATAGGCCAAATGCGGGCAAATAGGACTAGTTCAGTTCAGAAAACCTGGTCAATGTAGATGAGTTGGGCTGAAGGATTGGCCTTCTGTGCTATACAAATCTATGATTCATTTGTGATGCCCTAGCTCAACTCATTACAAATGAATAATTAAGTAAAACAAAAACCTGTGGAAATCTGAAACAAAAAGAGAAATTACTGGAGAAACTCAGCAGTACTGATATCATATGCGTTTTGATTGAAATAAATGAAGAAGTTGTACTTATTAGTGATCCTGCTAGTAATACAGGCTGCAAGGTGTACTCTCCAGGAAAAAAAAAATTAATTGATGAGTTTTGAATGTTTTTGTGCTATTTTGTTGGGGCACATTCCTGAGAGAGATGCACGTAGAATAATCAAGACCATTTTTCAGGTAACCATCTAATTAGTGTAAACAAATCATTTTAAAAAAACTGCCTGTGCAAATGTGCATCCAGATCAAACTCTATTTTATAAATATTACAATACCCTAAACAGACTGCTTCTCAATGTGGGGAGAATGTGAGGTCTGCAGATGCTGGAGATCAGAGCTGAAAATGTGTTGCTGGAAAAGCGCAGCAGGTCAGGCAGCATCCAGGGAACAGGAGAATCGACGTTTCGGGCATAAGAAGGGCTGAAGAAGGGCTTATGCCCAAAACGTCGATTCTCCTGTTCCTTGGATGCTGCCTGACCTGCTGCGCTTTTCCAGCAACACATTTTCAGCTGCTTCTCAATGTGGCACAGTCAATCAAGCCCACTAGACTCTTCAACCCAATTAACCAGAGCCAGGCTACAGTTGGTTGAGAGATGCAGTGAGTTCATCACATTCCTGTAGGTGGCAGAAAAGCTTTAGGGAGGCGAGTTACTCTCCTCAGACTTTCTGCCCTCTGACCTGCCCTTGCATTTGTACAGAGTTTTAAAATGGCTGTTTGCAGCTTGCATGTAACTGTGGAGTGAGCAAAATATTGTTAAATTTTCCTGCCCTCAGAAATTTGTGAGGAGTTCAGAGGACTGTCAAACTTCACAGCATTATTGTCTTACAAAATAACTCAATTATTGCCTTAGTACCAGTGATTATCAATCTTAAAAATCAATTGTCTACCCACTAACTTGAGGCATAGCAAATATCTTACGAGGCCAACAAGACAGCATAAAATAAGGATATCAGGGTATAACGTCAGAGTTGAAATTTCAAATGGGAGAAAGGAATGAATTCTGGTAACAGTGATATCGCTGCTAACTGTGATCAGAGAGCTGTCAAAGAAATCTGGAATGGTCAAATCTGATGGCAGCAACAATTCCAGGAGGATTACATATTAGCAAAATAGTTTCCATTAACTAACAGCCAACAGTGCCATCTTTTGTAATCAACAGGACACTGCATGCTGTAACTTGAAACAAAGTTCAATTCCAGGTATAGCACTCAAGCCGGGCCATTGGAAATGCTAACAATTTAATATTCCCAGAATTGTTATCACAGCATTTGGGGGGAAAAAATTCTAATACATTTTTGCATTTGTGATGGAGATAGTACTAACTCCAATTATTTTTTAAAAACTGCATCAAAACTGCTGACTGACATGACCACCTTACAACTGCAGGGGGGATGTCAACTCTAGATCAATACATTCTTGGGGGGTTTATCACATGCCTTCTGGATTGAATTATTTCACGTGGTCAAAAGCTCTTTCAAATTCATCAATATTTTTATAACTAATAAATGAAAGTGTTCAGTGAAAATTAGAAAATATTTAGAACAAAATTCATTCAAAGGTACTTCACAGGAGCATTAACAAACAAAATTTGACACTGACTCACGTAACAAGATGTTAGGACATAAAGGGAGGTTTTAGGGATTTCCCCAGAGGAAGAGAGGGATTTCTAGATTTGAGCCCAGTCAATATAAGACACACCCATAAATGATGGTGCAATGAAAATTGGGAGTTCAAGAGATTGGAGTTAAGAGGAACAAAGATACTTCAGAAGAGTGTTGCAGGGCTGGAAGAGTTGAGACATATAGAAGGGTGAAGCCACGACGGACTTGAAAGCAAGCTTGAGAATTTTAAAGTCAAAGCATTGTTCAACTGGGAGCCAGTGCAGGTCAGCAAGCAAATATCTAATGGTAAACAGGATAAGGTGCAAATTAGGACACAGACAGTTCATATTCAGAGAACAAATTCAAGAAAAAGTGTAGTTTATGGAGGGTGGAAACTGACAGGCTTGCAAGTGTTGCACTGCAATAGCCAAGGGCCAATGCAAGATTGACATGAGTGAGATCTTCAGCAGCAGATGAGCTGACGTGATTGGAGAGGTGGGGGAAGGAGGGAAGCCAGATGATTTACTAAATATTATATTCTTGCAGAGGTGAAGATATGGGACCTGAAGCTTATCTCAGGGTCAATATGACGCCAGATTTTGGTCCTAAAATACTTGCAAGTGTCCAAGAAATTAGGTAACTATTGCTGGAGGATGCAAAGGTATCTGCTAAGACCCCGGCTATCTCTTTCCATGCCTCCCACAGTATCCTGGGATAGATCTGGCCCTGGGGACGTGTCTATCTTAATACATTTCAAAGACACCCAACACTTCCTCCTTCTTAAGTTGACCTACCATAGAGCATTCAATCACTTTTCCCTAACCTCAAAATACCTCAGGTCCCCAACTTTGGTGAATAGCGACATAAAGTGATCATTAAAAAGCTCACCCAATTCCTTTGGCTGCCCAAAACATCAACTCACCTGCTCCTCAGATGCTGCCTGACCTGATGTGCTTTTCCAGCGCCACACTTTTTGGCTGCACACATAACCTCCGTCCTTTATCCTTGAGAAAGCCTACTCTTTCCCTAGTTATCCTCTTGTTCCTAATACATATACATAAAATGCCTTGGGATTCTCCTTAACCTTGCTGGCCAAGGACATTTCATGATGTCCTTTATTAATAATTTTTAATGGCTGGTTTAGAACTAGAATTAGAATCCCTACAGTGTGGAAACAGGCCCTTCGGCCCAACAAGTTCACATTGACCCTCTGAAGACTAACTCACCCAGACCCATCCCTCTACCCTATATTTATCCCTGACTAATAACTTACACTATTGACAATTTAGCATGGGCAATTTGCCTAACCTGCACATTTTTGGATTATGGGAGGAAACCCATGCAGACACAGGGAGAATGTGCAAACTCCACGCAGAGGCTGGAATCGAACCCAGGTCCCTGGCACTGTGAGGAAGCAATGCTATCCACTGAGCCACCGTGCCATCCAATTTTGGTGTCATCTGCAAATTTACTAATCAAACCATCTACATTTCATTCAGGTCATTTATATATATTACAAACAACAAAGATCCCATCACTGATACTTGCAGAAGACCACTGGTTACTGGTCTCGTTCTGAAAAGCACCCTTCCACCGCTACCCTCTGTATTCTATGACCAAGCTAGTTCTGTGTCCATCCAGCCAGCACACCCCAGATCCCAGATCCTTGTTTACTTCAGTTTTGACTTAATGCTAACGATGGGGATTCAGTTATGGTAATTCCATTAAACATCAAGGGATAAGGAGTTAGATTCTGTCTTGTTAGAGATGATTATTGCCTGATACTTATGTGTCATGAACACCACATGCCATTTATCAGTCCAAGCAAATCTTGCTGCATAAGATCATGGACTGCTTCAGCATCTGAGGAATTGCAAATGGTACTGAACATTGCCCTATGATGATGGCACATTCTCACTTCTTACATCATGATGGATAGAAGGTTGCGGATGAAGCAGCCTAAGATAGTTGGGCTGAGGTCACAACTGAAGAACCTCTGCAGAATGTCCTTGGGCTGAAACAACTGACCTTCAGCAACTACAACCATTGAATAAATCACTCTCACCTCAACTCTTTTGTCCATGCTTAGATGAAGACTTTAATGAGGTATTGTTTTAAAATTGTTCATGGGATGTGTTTATCGCTGGTTATTTATTGCCCATCCCTAATTTCCTTGAGGGAATCCCTAAGACACCTTTTTGAACCACTGGAGTGTTTCGGCTAAAGCAACACCCACAGACTTTGGACACAGAGATAGTGAAGTAACTTCTTGGACTGCAAACTGGAATGGAAATCAGACACTGCTATATAATTAAAATACAAAGAGAACTTTGCAAATTAAACAAAATCAGGTGGTGCACATTTCGAACTGCACAAGGTTGGTTGCTTTTAGAACAGTGAAATGATGATATTGTTGAAACAGAGTGGCACCAGAAGTCTTGGAGTTTAGGAAAAATTGTCTGATGACAACCTTTAGACTGGCAAAGCTAAAGTTTGCGATAAACTTGTGGGAGTGGTACAGTCAGAAACATTCAGATCTGGCAAATAAAAAATCTCTATCCCTTCTCTTTATTTGAAAGAAAAAAGGCAAAAACAAATTTAAAATAAAGAAATCTAATACAAGAAAAGATTCTGGTCCATCTGATCAACTACTGAACCTTAGAATGGCAATTGCTCTGCAGATTACATTGTGTCATCATCGCTAAACTGGGAAAAAATACTCTCCAAATTGTGGCACCTCCTTTTTCTCTCTATGTTTTTACCCTGTCTACGTTTTACCAACCACAGTATTTGTGGCAAACCGTCTATTTTATTGGTGTGATTTGAGTGTGACTTGAGAGGAATGTAGTTAGTAATTGTTGTTTCTGCTGTTGGTTAAGAATACATGTTGCTGCAATAAATATTTACCTTCCCGTTGCTGAAACAAGGTGTGAATTGCTTTTATCCTAAATAGCAGCCAATCAGGAAAATTGAACATCTTGATCATTTAATTGTGATTTACAGATTTAAGTCAGCTTGTCAAAAAGTCACGAGTCTAACATTGGCACACCGTTCAGAATTAAGTCTGAACAAGATGGTATATAATTTGGAGTAGAACCTGCAGGTGTCAGTCTTCATCTGGAAGTACTGACAGTTTTCTTTTAATGGGTAGAGATTGTGGATTTGGAAGGTGGGGTCAAAGAAGCCTTGGTGAGTTACTTCATTGTGCCTTGTAGATGGTACACATTGCTGCTACTACGTGGCAGTGGTGAGGGGAGTAGATATCAAAGGTAATGGATGCAGTGCCCAACAAGTGGGATGCTTTGTCCTGCATGGTGTCAAGCTTCTCGAGTGATGTTGGGGTTACACTCATCCAAGCAAGCGGAGAGCATTCATCACACTACTGACTTGAGCCTTGTAAATGGTGGAGTCAGGGGGTGAGTTACTCTCTACAGGATTCCTAACCTCTGACCTGTTCTTTTTGACGTTCTAGCTTGGTTTCTGGTGATTGGTAACCCCCAGGATGTTGTCCATCTGGGATTCAGTGATGGTAAAGCAATTAATGTTACTTGCTACTTATCAGCCCAAGCTTGGATGTTGACCAAATCTTTGAACACGGACTGCTTCTACACCTGAGGAGCTGCAAGTGGTGCTGAATAATCTGCAAACATGTTCACTTCTGACCTTGTAGTAATAGGAAGGTCATTGATGAAGAGGTGAAAGACACTTGTGCCTCACTCATTGCCCTGAGGAACCTCTGCCATGATATTCTGGATTTGAGACAATTGAATTCAAACAACCATAACCATTTTCTGTTGAGCTAGGTATGACTTCACCAAGTGGATATTTTTCTTTTTGGTTCCTATTGAATCCAGTTTTGCTAGGACTGTACACACTGACTCGATGTCAAGGATAGCCACTCTCACCTCACCTCTGAGGTTCAGGTCTTTTCTCCAAGTTTGGACCAAGGCTGTAATGAGGTCAGGAGCCTGATGGTACTAGCACAACCTAAACTGGACATTAATGAGCAGGTAATTGTTGAGCAAATGCTGTTTGATCAACGACCCCTTCCATCCCTTTGCTGACAATCAAGAGCAGACTGACAGGGTAGTAATTGGCTGGGTTTGGACTTCTCCTGTTTTTTGTGGACAGCACATATCAGGGCAATGTTTGATATTGTTGTGTTGATGTCAGGGTTGAGAGTGTACCGGAAGAGCTTGGTGAGGGGAGTGGCAAGTTCTGAAGCACAAGTCTTCAGTACTTTTGCCGCAGTGTTGTCAGGGTCTGTAGCCTTTGCAGTATCCTGTGCCTTCAGATATTTCTTGACATCACTTGCCATCAATTGAATTGGCTAAAGACTGGCATCTGTGGTTCTAGGATATCAGGAGCAACATTCTTTCTAAATTGCATGGCTGCAACATTCCGATATGGGTCACAGCATTGACTTTGGGCTCTGGAGGTTGTTGCCACTCACAGACTGCCATGGTCCGCAACAAAGAAAAAAGACTTAGAGAAAACGTTGTTCAGGAGGAAGCTATCCACTTGGCAGCTTTGGCTGAAGATGGATGCAAAAATGTCAGCTTTTTTGCTATGATGGAACTCAACCTGAGTGTCAGTAAGCAGGTTATTCTTTTTCAAGTGTCACTTGATAACATTTTCATTTAGTAACTCCCTCAATTAAAGAGAAAAGTAATAATACTGAAAATTTATTGATCTTCTCACCGCTACCTCTCAATAGTAGGTTGCTGTAGTCATACTGGACCATAAAGCTGCTCTCATTAGAGAGAGATGACAAGTGGTGATTCAACCTGAGGGTCACCATGCCTCTGGCAAAGGGAGAGGTTGAGACAGACAGTCCTTAATGATAACCTCAGCTGGGATGGGAAAGGAACCCACACTGTCGGCATCACTGAATAGCAAACCAACTGTCCAGTTAACTGAGCTAAATGACCACTTTTACTGATTGTTTTGAACCCCAGAGTCTCCCACCTGCACTTACAGCAAGTTCCCCATTTAAGATTATAGTACTTCCATTGTGGACACAGCTTTTATTGAATGAAATACACACTAGATTTGATGTTACGTGGTGCCTGCTGCCAAGACATGAAAAGGTGTGAACAGACAGTGAGACCAACTGTGGACTAGTGGTCAGCGGCAGGAGGTGATGCTGAAAATTCCTCAGAGCATAAGCAATCATTTAGATCTGAAGATTTAAGAGTGTGAGCGGCACACAGCTAGATAGTATAAAACACAGACCACGTAAGCGACTATGAAAACATGGAGGAAACAAGAAGGGAGAATGGAATCAGACAGAATTCAAAACAACATGTTATAGGATATAGGAAAAAAACACTCATTCCTTTAAGCCTGTGCTGACTGTTTGGTAGAGCAACCAATTACTGTCACTGAAATGCCCTGTCCAAATAGCCTGGCAAATGTTTTTCTCTTTGAAATATTTCTCCAATTCTCAGTCCAACGTTACTTTTCCTGCTTTTTGCATATATTTTAAATCTATGCCCCCAGGTGGCTGACATTTCCGCAACGAGTTAGCGTTTTCCCTTATGCACTTACAGAGTCATACAGCACGGAAACAGACCTTCGGTCCAGCTGACTTCACCGAAAATTTTCCTGATTGTGAAAACTGGTGAAATTTAGTACTTACTGGCTAATACCACTGACCACTTTACAAAGAAAGTAAGAGTTTGAAAATAGATTTTTACTGGCTGAAAGCAATTTGGAAGAATGTTTTAAAGTCATTTGTAAGCCCAGACATTGAAGACTGAAATAATTCCATCAAAAATCTGGACAAGTTATTTATATAATTCAATGAACAGAGCAAGAGTTTGGTCAGTGCATAAACTCATCAAAAACAGTGGAGGAATGAGGTAGTCAATTGTCACTCGATACTGAACAAAAGCAACTTACGCAAATACAAATCATGCAGTAAATATTAATGCAAAGTAGCCAGCCTACACTGAAACAAACCAAGGAGAAAGGGAAATTGGGAAAAAACCTTTTTGTGCAGTGAGTGTTAATATACTCAAAACCGATACCTGTAATGGAGATGAATTACGTCACAAAGACTTTGTATTTGGATTGCCATGAAGTATATATATATATATATATATATAGGACTGCAGGGATAATGTGGGAATTGAGACTCAATGGATTGCTGGACAGAGAATTGCTATGGACTCAATGGATTAATCAATATGGTTAAGATTCAACAACTAAAAATTGAAAGATTGATATCACTCTCAAGGCTTTATTAGTGTTGAAGGGTCTCCATGGAACTCTCCACATTCAAGTCAGTTTGTGAGCCCTCAGTCACTCAACCCAATTGCTATGTTGTTGATATGTAAAATTACAATAGTACCTTTATACCATCTGCCTCCTGCAACTCTTTTTCTGAATCTTCACCTTCCTATAAAGACAAGAATTGACAAGGTTAAAGGGATCACTTGAGGCTGCAAGGCAGCTATCAATGCAATGAAGAGCAACAAGCTCTTGCTTGATATACAGACGAGACAAAATCCTATTTCAGACCAAGTCCCACCAAACACACTTTAGGTACAACCTACATGGATCTCTGGCACTGGTAGATTCAGTAACCACAGTAGAAATACAGTCACTCTGGTTGTACAAGCCACATTCAGTACAACGGAGAGAAAAGTCTGATGCTTCTGATGTTAGGAACAGCTTCTATGTTATAATCCGGTACCTTAGTCAACTGGTCATTTTCCATACAAGTCAAGATGGAAGGTTATGTAACAATCAGAGGCAGCACAGACAAACCCGACCCTGTCCTCACTCATGGTGAAGACATGGTGGCTCAGTGGTTAGCACTGCTGCCTCACAGCACCAGCGTCCTAGGTTCGATTCCAGCCTCGGGTGACTGTCTGTGTGGAGTTTGCACATTCTCCTCGTGTCTGTGTAGATTTACTCCGGATGCTTCGGTTTCCTCCCACAGATGTGCAGGTCAGGTGAATTAGCCATGTTAAATTGCCCATAGTGTTAGGTGCATTAGTCAGAGGGGAATGGGTCTGGGTGGGTTACTCTTCGGAGGGTCAGTGTGGACTGGTTGGCCCAAAGGGACTGTTTCCACACTGTAGGGAATCTTAAAAAAAAATGTTCATCTTCAAAATAGCTCACTAGGGAGAGATTGGGAGATGAACCAAAGTTATGTTTTTCTCTGTGTTTCTATCCCAGGACAGATACTAATGTAATGGAGCAGTTGCAGCATATAAAGTCAATTGACTGGAGATTGGATCTAAGATGTCTGAGATCATTTGGCTCAGCACTGCAGAGGCTTTAGTCATTAAAACATTCTTCAGAGCAGAACAGAATATCTCTGGCAGATTTGTACTGTCCCCATCACCCCCTGGCTCTTTGACATTTGATTCCCCTTTGTCTATTGTAAAAGACTGTGTGTGTGTTCTGCCCAAAAGGTATACGTGATGGCTTTCCAATTGCCACTAGTTATTGTGGGGTTAGTACACATTAGCGTAGGAACAACATTCTGATTGTTCAGGCTAAAATATAACACTAATTCAAAGAGAAAACAACAGAAACGCAAGACTTGCATCATCAACAACTCCCTTTCTGTTCTGCTCTTCTAAAAGATTGTCTTCTCCAACTTTCTGTCCAAAGAGCAAGGAAATCTACATTCAGAGTTGCTGAAAAAAGAGTTTTAAAACGCAATGGGAAAAGAAAGAATCACAGAAGTTTTAAGGTCCAGAAGGAGATCACTTGGCTCATCGTGGTTCTTCAAATGCGCACCTTACCAACCTCCTGCTTTTACCTACATCCTTGCACATTATTTCTGTCTAAATAACCATCTACTCCCTTCTTGAATGCCTCAATTGAACCTGCCTCAACCACACCACCAAACAATGCATTCCACACCCTAACTACTCACTGAGTGAAAACGTTTTTTGCTCACATCACATTTGCTCCTGTTGGAAATTACTATAAAATTATGCCCTCTTGCTCTTACTCCTTTTAGGAACTAGAACAGTTTCACCCAATACACTTATCCATCTCACTCATGATTTTGAAAGTCTCTATCAGATCTCTTTTTAGGCTCCTTCTCTCCACGGAGAACAGACCCAACTTCTTCAATCTATTCTCGTGACTGAAGTTCCTCCTCACTTGAATCATTGTTATAAATCACTTCTGTGCACTCTCCAATGCATTTGCATCCTTCTTATAGTGTGACCTCCAGAATTGTGCAAAGTATTCCAGGTGAGGTCTAACAAGTGTTTTGTATAAGTTCATGCTCTTGTACTCGATGCCACTATCAATAAAACTGAGAACATTGTATGCTTGATGAACTGCTCTCTCCACTTTTCCTGCTACCCTCAACGATCTATGAACATATATGCCAGGATCAGTCTGCTTTTGTACCCCCATTTTATGTTGTCTTTCAATGTTCTTGCTCTATGTCCTCCGACACTGTCTCTCAAAGTTTACAATTCTTCCAGGTTTTGTGCCATCTGCAAACTTTGAAATTGCCACCTGAACACTAAGATCTAGATCATTAAGATGTATCAAGGAAAACAAGGAACCCAATACCAAACTCTGGGGAACTCCATGACAATCCTTACTCCAGCCTGAAAAATATTCAGTGATCATTACTCTCTGTTTCTCATCAGTCAGCCAATTTTGAACATACAATGCTACTGCTGCTTTTATTCCGTGACCTATAATACTCTTCACAAGTCTATAACAAACGCCTTCTGGAAGACGACGCACACCACATAGAAAAGCGTTACACTTTCCATTGACCCTTTCTGTTGTCTCTTCGAGAAAGCTCCAGCAAATTAGTCAAGCGATATATCCACGTTCTTAATCCATTTTTTTCCCCCCATGCATCTACCAATTTAGTCCCAAATAATTCTTTCTAGAAGCTTCCCACCACTGAAGTTAAAACTAACTGGAATTGTTGGGCTTATCCTTCTCGCCCTTCTTGAATAAAGCCATAATGTTTGCAATTCTCAAGTCTTTCACCACCTCCCCTGGTCAAGGCAAGACTGAAATGTCCTGCAATTTCCGCTCTCACTCCCTTCAATATCCTTTGATGCATCTCATCCAGTCCTGGCATCTTGTCAACGTTAAGCACAACGTCTACATAACACTTTTTCTGCTCAATTGTGAACTCTTCTCAGTGACAGAGTCACTGTCTCCAGTGACTCTTCTCTGTCACCAGAGCCTGGGCAGCATTGCCCTCTTTGGTAAACATAGATGCAAAATATTCATCTAATATCTCAGCCATGACCCCCAACTTGATATGTAAACCCTTTCTAATCTCAAATCAGTCCTCTCTGTCCTTCTGCTATTCTTGCACTATTTGTATACCTATTGAAAACTTTATGTTGCTTGCCAGTCTTTTCTCGTACTTTTTTTTATTTTTTCACCTCACATCTGAACCTCCTGTATTCCTTTTAGTTCTTCATTGTATTATCGATCTGACACCAGTCAGTAGCACATTTCCTTTGTCTTTAGTTTAACTTCTGTCTCTTTGGGCAGTCTGGGAGGTCTGGATTTGCTTTGCCTACCTTTCCCATTGAGGGAACATGCCACGAATGAAAGTTCAGTTATTGTTTTTCTCATTACCCTCTTGTTCCAGTATATTCTGCCCAGCTCCAATCTTGCCACATTGATGTCAGCTCCCCACAAGTGATTTTTCTTAATCTGCATTGACTAATGTCAATCCCCACCGTTATCCTAACCTTACAATAAAACGATCACCGTCTCCTCGATGTTCCCCCACTGACTTCTGATCCCCTTGGCCCATCTCATTTCCAAGAACCAGCTCCAACAGTGCCTCCTTTCTGGATGGATTACACACATATTGTTGTCAGAAACACTTGAATGAAATCTAGGAACACTTGCCTCTCACTGCCCCTTACACTATTAGGATCCCAGTCTAAATTTGAATGATTGAAGTCCCCTGTTATAAGCTATTCTATAATGTCGGCATCTCTATAATTTCTCTGCAAATTTGTTCCCCTACATTCTTCCCAGTAGTTGGTGGTCTATAGATTCCTCTTATCAATATAATTGTATCCTATTTATTGCCCAGCTCGAGCCAAAGTGATTCTATCATTGAAACCTCTGAGATATCCACTTTTGCCAGAATTGCAACACGTTCCTTAACCAATACAGAGAGAAATTGATTCTTGATCAGCGTGGGAATCAAAATTTTCAGTGAAAAGCAGGAAAGTGGACATGACAAATGTTGGATTAGCCATGATTGTAATGAATGGTGGAGCAGCCTCTAGGGGCCTATTGCTTATGGTCTTGTGGTCTCAATACTGCCACCCCTCCTCCTTTCCTTTCATTTCTGTCTCGGGTCAAAACAAGTAACCAGTGAACTGAAGACTGATTATTGTTGTATAGATATCATCCAGGCATTTTCAAAGAAAGGATAAAAATTATGGAACTAAGTGAGCTAGTTTTGTGATTTTGGACTGGTGATACAGAGCTTGTTCCTCAAATTTGTTTTTACTTCTTCACCCAAGATATTTGCATTTGTCTGTTTTTCTTTGTGTGAATACAAATCCATTTTTTAAAATGGGGGAAAGCTTAAGTTATATAAATTAGAAATCCTATTCTTTTACTGTCCTTGTCAATGTTAAGCATTTTCAATAAATAGCTTCTCTTTTTATAGTTATTGGAGAAGCCTGGTGTGGTTTGCTTTTATCCCGGGTCACAGTCAGAGAGAGGTAAATTGGGATTCCTGGTACTTTCATTGAATCTTCACATTTGGCGTGACTCTGGGAATAGTGAACCTGGATTCTCAGCACATTACTCCAGTAGGTTGTGACAATTTGTACATCAAAGAATTGAGAAATGTTGCTCAGCACAAGAAGTGGTGATGGGTGACTCAAACGAACTTTATACTAGTTAATCTAAAGGTGTATGCTTCGATATAAAAGAGAGCCAGTAAATCTGAGAAACGAGATTAATGTCAGTTAGTCATAGAGTCACAGAGATGTACAGCATGGAAACAAACCCTTCAGTCCAACTTGTTCATGCCGACCAGACACCCCAACCCAATCTAGTCCCACCTGCCAGCACCCGGCCCATATCCCTCCAAACCCTTCGTATTCATATACCCATCCAGATGCCTCTTAAATATTGCAATTGTACCAGCCTCCACCGTTTTCTCTGGCAGCTCATTCCATACATGTACCACCCTCTGCGTGAAAAAGTTGCCCCTTAGGTCTCTTTTATATCTTTCCCCTCTCACCCTAAACCTATGCCCTCTATTTCTGGACTCCCCAACCCCAGGGAAAATTCTTTGTCTATTTATCCTATCCATGCCCTTCATAATTTTGTAAATCTCTATAAGGTCACCCCTCAGCCTCCGACGCTCCAGGGAAAACAGCCCCAGCTTGTTCAGCCTCACCCTATAGCTCAAATCCTCCAACCCTGGCAACATCCTTGTAAATCTTTTCTGAACCCTTTCAAGTTTCACAACAGCTTTCTGATAGGAAGGAGACCAGAACTGCATGCAATATTCCAACAGTGGCCTAACCAATGTCCTGTACAGCTGCAACATGACCTCCCAACTCTTGTACTCAATACTCTGACCAATAAAGGAAAGCATACCAAACGCCTTCTTCACTATCCTATCTACCTGCGACTCCACTTTCAAGGAGCTATGAACCTGCACTCCAAGGTCTCTTTGTTCAGCAACACTCCCTAGGACCTTACCATTAAGTATATAAATCCTGCTAAGATTTCCTTTCCCAAAATGCAGCACCTCGCATTTATTTGAATTAAACTCCATCTGCCACTTCTCAGCCCACTGGCCCATCTGGGTCAAGATCCTGTTGTAATCTGAGGTAACCCTCTTCACTGTCCACTACACCTCCAATTTTGGTGTCATCTGCAAACTTACTAACTATACCTCTTATGCTCACATCCAAATCATTTATGTAAATGACAAAAAGTAGAGGACCCAGCACTGATCCTTGTGGCACTCCACTGGTCACAGGCCTCCAGTCTGAAAAACAACCCTCCACCACCACCCTCTGTCTTCTATCTTTGAGCCAGCATGACAATTATAATTTCTTTCTTACATTGTACTCCACCTTGCATATAAACAGTCAACTTAAATTACTTAATAAGTACTTCCATTCCTAGTCTCCCTATCTCCAGAGAATTCCTTTTTATCCAGTTCTGTGGGCCATGACACCAGAGGCTTTCTCAGCTAGTCTCAGATGAACTCAGCACACCTGCTCTCAACTGGCTGCATTGAACAAGGGCATACAGCAACAATTTCATGGCACTCAGCACTGATCCTGAGATCGGCGGAGCATAAAAGGAGACATTTTTGGCAAGTTTTTGTCACTTGTCACTCACCAGTGGACTGCTACTCTCATCCTGTTCCTCCAGCTCACCTGCTTCTTCCATTCTGCTGATATCATCATCGCCATATCCAGCAGAAACGAGACCTCCTTTTGTGCCTGACAGAGAGAACAGAGTTGAAAAATAACACCTGTCCCTGCTGCTACTGTCCTACTACCCACTACTATACCATGCTAGACCTGTCCCCAACAGTATACTGTACCCTAAAAATATACAGTGGCAGACTGGGGCCTATCAGGGAGAAAGGGGGCAATCTGTACATGAAGATGAAGAACCACTGTTAGTGTGTTAAACAAGTACTTCCCATCTATCTTTACTTAGGGGGAGAATGCAAGTACAAAGAAGAAGGACTGTGGAATTCTTGAGCAGATTGATATAAGAAGCAAGGAGATAGTGGAGGTTTTGGAGTGGACATAGACCCAGGTCCAGAACAGTTTTATCCCAGGCTGCTGTTGGAGAGAAGGGAGGAAAAACAGGGGCCTCAGTCAAATTTTTACATTTTCTCTAACCACAGGGGAGGTGCCAAAAGATTGGAGGACAGCTAGTGTAGTTCCACTTTATAAAAAAGGTAGTGGAGATACAGCTGGGAATTATAGACCAGCGAATCTACCTAAATGGTAGGAAAACTATTGGGAAAAGGTAGCGAAGGAAAAAAATAATTTCCATTTAGAGAAGCAAGACTTGATCAGGGATATTCAGCATGGTTTTGTCAGAGGGAGTTTGGGACTAACAAATTTACTGGAGTTTTTCAATGAGGTGACCAAGTGATGACACGAAGGCAGTTAAGGTAGTTTCTATGGATTTCAGCAAAGTCTTGGACAAAATCCCACATGGGTAACTGATAAAGAAAGTTAAAGCTCATGGAAAGTTAATTTGGAAAGTCGGATCCAAAACTGGCTTAGCAACAGGAGACAGAGGGTTGTGGTAGAAAGGTGGGCGGCACGGTGGCACAGTGGTTAGCACTGCTGCCTCACAGCGCCGGAGACCCGGGTTCAATTCCCGACTCAGGCGACTGACTGTGTGGAGTTTGCACATTCTCCCCGTGTCTGCGTGGGTTTCCTCCCACAGTCCAAAGATGTGCAGGCCAGGTGAATTGGCCATGCTAAATTGCCCGTAGTGTTAGGTAAGGGGTAAATGTAGGGGTATGGGTGGGTTGTGCTTCGGCGGGTCGGTGTGGACTTGTTGGGCCGAAGGGCCTGTTTCCACACTGTAATGTAATGTAATCTAATCTAATCTAAAAAAAGGTGTTTGTGTGACTGGAGCCTGGTGTACAGTGGCGTGCCACAGGGATCAGTACTGGGTCCCTTATTGTTTCATAGTCATAAACAATATAGTTGAGAATGTGGGAAGGATGATAAGTAAGTTTGTGGATGGCACAAAACTTGGCTGAGTGATTGGGTGGGTCTTGGGTTACAAGAAGATATAGACAAATTGGTCAGATTCGCAGATCGAGGGAAGATGGAATGTAACCCTGATAAATGTGAGATGATGCACTTTGGAAGACGTGAAAACACAAGGGAGTATCCAATAAATGGCAGGACACTACAAAGTTGGAGATAGTGGAGAGTCAATGTGGATAAAGAGTGGAGGTGGAAAATGCTCAGCAGGTCAGGCAGCATCAGAGAAGGGGAGTTGAAGTTTCAGGTCAGAATCTTTCAACAGTCGAAGGGCCAAGGACAAGGAGGCACACTTTTAAAGTGAAAGGCAGGAGAGTTGGACAGGACTTGAGGAAAAACATTTTCATCCAGAGTGGTGAGGGGTCTGGAATGCACTGCCTGCGAGGATAGTTGAGGCAGGTAAACCCATTGTTTAAAAAGTACTTGGATGAGCACTTGAACTGTCTTAATGTTCAAGTCTATGGCCTGTTGCGAGAAAGTGGGATTAGTGCAGGTAGTAGTGTATTTTCGGTCATATAGACTCGATGGCCCGAAGGGTCTCTATAAGTCCCCAGGAGTAGTACCCAAGTGTTAAATGGTGAAAGATATGTTCACACCAGTTCTGTACCACAGTGTTATACTGTGACCTACTCACCATTAATGGGTTCCAATATTATCCATTGACAGACATGTCCCCATGAGTACGGTATTCAACTGTTATATAATGACAAACAAGGACTGTATCGCAGTGTTATAAAGTGACAGACCCTATAACAGTCTACAACACTACTGTACCTATATGACAATGACAGACGTCTCCCCAACCAATATTGTACCTCTGTGTTCCTCTCCGATGACCACCATCTTGCCATGGTGGAGAGGCTGTGAATACCTAAGAACACGAGGGCTAAACCATCTGGAGTGTCAGTCCTGTCAGGGTCACCCATGACAGTTAGTTCAAGGGGAAGATTCCAGACATAGCGCGATCCATGAACACCTCAATGGTGGATCATGCAAAGGATGATAGCTGAACTTAAATGAGAACTTCACAACGGTTGCGAAGATGAACGAAGGCTGCAACAAAGAAGGGCTGCTAGTCGTCTTGGTCTCCATGCCACTGGGCTTCAACCCCCGGGACTACCAAGTTCTGTGTGGTGGCTGTGTGTACACTAGCCTCCCCATGTTAAAGGATGTCACACACAGGTATGCTCCCAAGAGTTACCAATCTGACTTACTTCCCAGGCAAAAGTCCTCCGGCGATCAGCTAATGCCAGAGGGGGCAGGACCATGATATCTGAAATCCTATTGTCTCAAACTGACACATTCTTTCTGGGCGAGGCAGAGAGCACATTTTGCCAGCTGCGCCCATGACTGAGCAGCCGTTTAATATCTCCTCTGCTCACCCCAGTCTGAGAGGGGGCTGGTAAAGTTTCCCTAACAGCCTGCCTCAAAACTCCTGACTGGATTACAGTGTGAAATGGATCACTCACATGCAGTCAGAAATGAAGAATAATAAACTTTGCAGTTTGGATTTTAAGAACCCTGATGGTCCCAGGTAACACTGACCAACTTGAGAGATGATTTGGAGGTGCTGGTGTTGGACTGGGGTGGACAAAGTTAAAAATCACAACACCAGGTTATAGTCTAACAGGTTTATTTGGAAGCACTCGCTTTCGAGGCGCTGATTCTTCATCAGGTGGTTGTGGAACATGACCATACGACACAGAATTTATAGCAAAAGGGTTACAGTGTCATGGAGTTGAAATGATATATTTAACAACTTCAGTTAATATTGTTCAGTCCCAACCCTCAGACTCAGCACCGCCTTCTTGACCTGCAATCTTCTTCCCGACCTCTCCGCCCCCATCCCCTCTCCGACCTATCACCCTCACCTTAACCTCCTTCCACCTATCGCATTCGCAAAGCCCCTCCCCCAAGTCTCTCCTCCCTATCTTTTATCTTAGCCTGCTTGGCACACCCTCCTCATTCCTGAAGAAGGGCTTATGCCTGAAATATCAAATTGACCCCACCAGTCCTGTACCCCTGTTATACAGTGACAGAACTGATCCCACTGGTGTTGTATAATGACAGAACTGTCCCCACCAGTACTGTACCCCAGTGTTATACAGAGACAGACCTGTCCCCAACAGTACTGCCTCCGAATGATATATAGTCAAAAAGTGTGGTGATGGGTCGCACAGCGAGTCAGTCAGACATGTCCCCACCAGTATTATACGTATTAAACCGTGACTATCAGTACTATACGCCACCCTTATAGAGTGACAGACCTGTTCCTACCAATATTATACCCCAGTATTATACACTGTCAGATCTGTCCTCACCAGTACTGTACCATAATGATAGGCCTTTATTATCCCCTAAATAATGTTTACAGATTAACAGTATGATACAGCTTAATTAATTAGTCCGACTCCATTGTGAAAGGACGGTGTTTTATAGGATCTCACCTGTCTCGGTGTCAGTTTCAGAATCCGAATCTCCGGCATATGCTATTAATGTGCGGAGAACATTTCTCTTGTCCGCCATGTTGGGGCGCCGGTTGATGACGTTTACAGGTGGGGTGCTGCGCACGCGCGGAACGCGGCATGGGACCGCGATGACAACATTTACACTGCGTGGTGACATCACACATTGGAGGTCAGGGCACTGTCATGGCCTCGACTTCCTGCGAACCCGTCCGTGCCGCTCTCGTCCGGACGTTCGGCTTCCAGACATTCCGCTCTGAGCGACAAGAGAGCGCAACGAGAGCCGTGCTGAGAGGTGAGACTTCGAGTCTGAGAGACGACAGACAAATCCGGTGGGCGCCTTATAAGGACGGCCGGCCGGAATAGAAACCGCGGTAACACGACAGGTGATGACTGGTTCTGTGTAAAACAATACTGGTGGGGACAGGTCTGTCCCTGTATAACACTGGGGTACAGTACTGGTGGGGACAGGTCTGTCCCTGTATAACACTGGGGTACAGTACTGGTGGGGACAGGTCTGTCACTGTATAACACTGGGGTACAGTACTGGTGGGGACAGGTCTGTCCCTGTATAACACTGGGGTACAGTACTGGTGGGGACAGGTCTGTCACTGTATAACACTGGGGTACAGTACTGGTGGGGACAGGTCTGTCACTGTATAACACTGGGGTACAGTACTGGTGGGGACAGGTCTGTCCCTGTATAACACTGGGGTACAGTACTGGTGGGGACAGGTCTGTCCCTGTATAACACTGGGGTACAGTACCGGTGGGGACAGGTCTGTCCCTGTATAACACTGGGGTACAGTACCGGTGGGGACGGGTCTGTCACTGTATAACACTGGGGTACAGTACTGGTGGGGACGGGTCTGTCCCTGTATAACACTGGGGTACAGTACTGATGGGGACAGGTCTGTCACTGTATAACACTGGGGTACAGTACTGGTGGGGACAGGTCTGTCACTGTATAACACTGGGGTACAGTACTGGTGGGAACAGGTCTGTCACTGTATAACACTGGGGTACAGTACTGGTGGGGACAGGTCTGTCCCTGTATAACACTGGGGTACAGTACTGGTGGGGACAGGTCTGTCCCTGTATAACACTGGGGTACAGTACCGGTGGGGACGGGTCTGTCCCTGTATAACACTGGGGTACAGTACTGGTAGGGACAGGTCTGTCACTGTATAACACTGGGGTACAGTACCGGTGGGGACAGGTCTGTCCCTGTATAACACTGGGGTACAGTACCGGTGGGGACAGGTCTGTCCCTGTATAACACTGGGGTACAGTACCGGTGGGGACAGGTCTGTCACTGTATAACACTGGGGTACAGTACTGGTGGGGACGGGTCTGTCCCTGTATAACACTGGGGTACAGTACCGGTGGGGACAGGTCTGTCCCTGTATAACACTGGGGTACAGTACCGGTGGGGACGGGTCTGTCACTGTATAACACTGGGGTACAGTACTGGTGGGGACGGGTCTGTCACTGTATAACACTGGGGTACAGTACTGGTGGGGACAGGTCTGTCCCTGTATAACACTGGGGTACAGTACTGGTGGGGACAGGTCTGTCCCTGTATAACACTGGGGTACAGTACCGGTGGGGACGGGTCTGTCCCTGTATAACACTGGGGTACAGTACTGGTAGGGACAGGTCTGTCACTGTATAACACTGGGGTAGAGTACTGATGGGGACAGGTCTGTCACTGTATAACACTGGGGTACAGTACTGGTGGGGACAGGTCTGTCCCTGTATAACACTGGGGTACAGTATTGGTGGGGACGGGTCTGTCCCTGTTTCACACTGGGGTACAGTACTGGTGGGGACAGGTCTGTCACTGTATAACACTGGGGTACAGTACCGGTGGGGACAGGTCTGTCCCTGTATAACACTGGGGTACAGTACCGGTGGGGACAGGTCTGTCCCTGTATAACACTGGGGTACAGTACTGGTGGGGACAGGTCTGTCCCTGTATAACACTGGGGTACAGTACTGGTGGGGACAGGTCTGTCCCTGTATAACACTGGGTTACAGTACTGGTGGGGACAGGTCTGTCACTGTATAACACTGGGGTACAGTACTGGTGGGGACAGGTCTGTCCCTGTATAACACTGGGGTACAATACTGGTGGGAACAGGTCTGTCCCTGTATAACACTGGGGTACAATACTGATGGGGACAGGTCTGTCCCTGTATAACACTGGGGTACAATACTGGTGGGGACAGGTCTGTCCCTGTATAACACTGGGGTACAATACTGGTGGGGACAGGTCTGTCACTGTATAACACTGGGGTACAGTACTGGTGGGGACAGGTCTGTCCCTGTATAACACTGGGGTACAATACTGGTGGGGACAGGTCTGTCCCTGTATAACACTGGGGTACAGTACTGGTGGGGACAGGTCTGTCACTGTATAACACTGGGGTACAGTACTGGTGGGGACAGGTCTGTCCCTGAATAACACTGGGGTACAGTACTGATGGGGACAGGTCTGTCCCTGTATAACACTGGGGTACAGTACTGATGGGGACAGGTCTGTCCCTGTATAACACTGGGGTACAGTACTGATGGGGACAGGTCTGTCCCTGTATAACACTGGGGTACAGTACTGATGGGGACAGGTCTGTCCCTGTATAACACTGGGGTACAGTACTGGTGGGGACAGGTCTGTCCCTGTATAACACTGGGGTACAGTACTGGTGGGGACAGGTCTGTCCCTGTATAACACTGGGGTACAGTACTGGTGGGGACAGGTCTGTCCCTGTATAACACTGGGGTACAGTACTGGTGGGGACAGGTCTGTCCCTGTATAACACTGGGGTACAGTACTGGTGGGGACAGGTCTGTCCCTGTATAACACTGGGGTACAGTACCGGTGGGGACAGGTCTGTCCCTGTATAACACTGGGGTACAGTACCGGTGGGGACGGGTCTGTCACTGTATAACACTGGGGTACAGTACTGGTGGGGACGGGTCTGTCCCTGTATAACACTGGGGTACAGTACTGATGGGGACAGGTCTGTCACTGTATAACACTGGGGTACAGTACTGGTGGGGACAGGTCTGTCACTGTATAACACTGGGGTACAGTACTGGTGGGGACAGGTCTGTCACTGTATAACACTGGGGTACAGTACTGGTGGGGACAGGTCTGTCCCTGTATAACACTGGGGTACAGTACTGGTGGGGACAGGTCTGTCCCTGTATAACACTGGGGTACAGTACCGGTGGGGACGGGTCTGTCCCTGTATAACACTGGGGTACAGTACTGGTAGGGACAGGTCTGTCACTGTATAACACTGGGGTACAGTACCGGTGGGGACAGGTCTGTCCCTGTATAACACTGGGGTACAGTACCGGTGGGGACAGGTCTGTCCCTGTATAACACTGGGGTACAGTACCGGTGGGGACAGGTCTGTCACTGTATAACACTGGGGTACAGTACTGGTGGGGACGGGTCTGTCCCTGTATAACACTGGGGTACAGTACCGGTGGGGACAGGTCTGTCCCTGTATAACACTGGGGTACAGTACCGGTGGGGACGGGTCTGTCACTGTATAACACTGGGGTACAGTACTGGTGGGGACGGGTCTGTCACTGTATAACACTGGGGTACAGTACTGGTGGGGACAGGTCTGTCCCTGTATAACACTGGGGTACAGTACTGGTGGGGACAGGTCTGTCCCTGTATAACACTGGGGTACAGTACCGGTGGGGACGGGTCTGTCCCTGTATAACACTGGGGTACAGTACTGGTAGGGACAGGTCTGTCACTGTATAACACTGGGGTAGAGTACTGATGGGGACAGGTCTGTCACTGTATAACACTGGGGTACAGTACTGGTGGGGACAGGTCTGTCCCTGTATAACACTGGGGTACAGTATTGGTGGGGACGGGTCTGTCCCTGTTTCACACTGGGGTACAGTACTGGTGGGGACAGGTCTGTCACTGTATAACACTGGGGTACAGTACCGGTGGGGACAGGTCTGTCCCTGTATAACACTGGGGTACAGTACCGGTGGGGACAGGTCTGTCCCTGTATAACACTGGGGTACAGTACTGGTGGGGACAGGTCTGTCCCTGTATAACACTGGGGTACAGTACTGGTGGGGACAGGTCTGTCCCTGTATAACACTGGGTTACAGTACTGGTGGGGACAGGTCTGTCACTGTATAACACTGGGGTACAGTACTGGTGGGGACAGGTCTGTCCCTGTATAACACTGGGGTACAATACTGGTGGGAACAGGTCTG
Source organism: Chiloscyllium plagiosum (assembly GCF_037043375.1). Lineage (NCBI taxonomy): Eukaryota > Metazoa > Chordata > Chondrichthyes > Orectolobiformes > Hemiscylliidae > Chiloscyllium > Chiloscyllium plagiosum. The sequence goes on along the minus strand of NW_028270163.1, from coordinate 2,451,238 downwards.
TCCCTGTATAACACTGGGGTACAATACTGATGGGGACAGGTCTGTCCCTGTATAACACTGGGGTACAATACTGGTGGGGACAGGTCTGTCCCTGTATAACACTGGGGTACAATACTGGTGGGGACAGGTCTGTCACTGTATAACACTGGGGTACAGTACTGGTGGGGACAGGTCTGTCCCTGTATAACACTGGGGTACAATACTGGTGGGGACAGGTCTGTCCCTGTATAACACTGGGGTACAGTACTGGTGGGGACAGGTCTGTCACTGTATAACACTGGGGTACAGTACTGGTGGGGACAGGTCTGTCCCTGAATAACACTGGGGTACAGTACTGATGGGGACAGGTCTGTCCCTGTATAACACTGGGGTACAGTACTGATGGGGACAGGTCTGTCCCTGTATAACACTGGGGTACAGTACTGATGGGGACAGGTCTGTCCCTGTATAACACTGGGGTACAGTACTGATGGGGACAGGTCTGTCCCTGTATAACATTGGGGTACAGTACTGATGGGGACAGGTCTGTCACTGTATAACACTGGGGTACAGTACTGGTGGGGACAGGTCTGTCACTGTATAACACTGGGGTACAGTACTGATGGGGACAGGTCTGTCCCTGTATAACACTGGGGTACAGTACTGATGGGGACAGGTCTGTCCCTGTATAACATTGGGGTACAGTACTGATGGGGACAGGTCTGTCACTGTATAACACTGGGGTACAGTACTGGTGGGGACAGGTCTGTCACTGTATAACACTGAGGTACAGTACCGGTGGGGACAGGTCCGTCCCTGTATAACACTGGGGTACAGTACTGGTGGGGACAGGTCTGTCCCTGTATAACACTGGGGTACAGTACTGGTGGGGACAGGTCTGTCAGTGTATAACACTGGGGGTCAGTACTGGTGGGGACAGGTCTGTCACTGTATAACACTGGGGTACAGTACTGGTGGGGACAGGTCTGTCACTGTATAACACTGGGGTACAGTACTGGTGGGGACAGGTCTGTCACTGTATAACACTGGGGTACAGTACTGGTGGGGACAGGTCTGTCAGTGTATAACACTGGGGTACAGTACTGTTGGGGACAGGTCTGTCACTGTATAACACTGGGGTACAGTACTGATGGGGACAGGTCTGTCCCTGTATAACACTGGGGTACAGTACTGGTGGGGACAGGTCTGTCCCTGTATAACACTGGGGTACAGTACTGGTGGGGACAGGTCTGTCCCTGTATAACACTGGGTTACAGTACTGGTGGGGACAGGTCTGTCCCTGTATAACACTGGGTTACAGTACTGGTGGGGACAGGTCTGTCACTGTATAACACTGGGGTACAGTACTGGTGGGGACAGGTCTGTCCCTGTATAACACTGGGGTACAGTACTGGTGGGAACAGGTCTGTCCCTGTATAACACTGGGGTACAATACTGATGGGGACAGGTCTGTCCCTGTATAACACTGGGGTACAATACTGGTGGGGACAGGTCTGTCACTGTATAACACTGGGGTACAGTACTGGTGGGGACAGGTCTGTCCCTGTATAACACTGGGGTACAATACTGGTGGGGACAGGTCTGTCCCTGTATAACACTGGGGTACAGTACTGGTGGGGACAGGTCTGTCACTGTATAACACTGGGGTACAGTACTGGTGGGGACAGGTCTGTCCCTGTATAACACTGGGGTACAGTACTGATGGGGACAGGTCTGTCCCTGTATAACACTGGGGTACAGTACTGATGGGGACAGGTCTGTCCCTGTATAACACTGGGGTACAGTACTGATGGGGACAGGTCTGTCCCTGTATAACACTGGGGTACAGTACTGATGGGGACAGGTCTGTCCCTGTATAACACTGGGGTACAGTACTGATGGGGACAGGTCTGTCCCTGTATAACATTGGGGTACAGTACTGATGGGGACAGGTCTGTCACTGTATAACACTGGGGTACAGTACTGGTGGGGACAGGTCTGTCACTGTATAACACTGGGGTACAGTACTGATGGGGACAGGTCTGTCCCTGTATAACACTGGGGTACAGTACTGATGGGGACAGGTCTGTCCCTGTATAACACTGGGGTACAGTACTGATGGGGACAGGTCGGTCCCTGTATAACACTGGGGTACAGTACTGATGGGGACAGGTCTGTCCCTGTATAACACTGGGGTACAGTACTGATGGGGACAGGTCTGTCCCTGTATAACACTGGGGTACAGTACTGATGGGGACAGGTCTGTCCCTGTATAACATTGGGGTACAGTACTGATGGGGACAGGTCTGTCACTGTATAACACTGGGGTACAGTACTGGTGGGGACAGGTCTGTCGCTGTATAACACTGGGGTACAGTACTGATGGGGACAGGTCTGTCCCTGTATAACACTGGGGTACAGTACTGATGGGGACAGGTCTGTCCCTGTATAACACTGGGGTACAGTACTGATGGGGACAGGTCTGTCCCTGTATAACATTGGGGTACAGTACTGATGGGGACAGGTCTGTCACTGTATAACACTGGGGTACAGTACTGGTGGGGACAGGTCTGTCACTGTATAACACTGGGGTACAGTACTGATGGGGACAGGTCTGTCCCTGTATAACACTGGGGTACAGTACTGATGGGGACAGGTCTGTCCCTGTATAACATTGGGGTACAGTACTGATGGGGACAGGTCTGTCACTGTATAACACTGGGGTACAGTACTGGTGGGGACAGGTCTGTCACTGTATAACACTGAGGTACAGTACCGGTGGGGACAGGTCCGTCCCTGTATAACACTGGGGTACAGTACTGGTGGGGACAGGTCTGTCCCTGTATAACACTGGGGTACAGTACTGGTGGGGACAGGTCTGTCAGTGTATAACACTGGGGGTCAGTACTGGTGGGGACAGGTCTGTCACTGTATAACACTGGGGTACAGTACTGGTGGGGACAGGTCTGTCACTGTATAACACTGGGGTACAGTACTGGTGGGGACAGGTCTGTCACTGTATAACACTGGGGTACAGTACTGGTGGGGACAGGTCTGTCAGTGTATAACACTGGGGTACAGTACTGTTGGGGACAGGTCTGTCACTGTATAACACTGGGGTACAGTACTGATGGGGACAGGTCTGTCCCTGTATAACACTGGGGTACAGTACTGGTGGGGACAGGTCTGTCCCTGTATAACACTGGGGTACAGTACTGGTGGGGACAGGTCTGTCCCTGTATAACACTGGGTTACAGTACTGGTGGGGACAGGTCTGTCCCTGTATAACACTGGGTTACAGTACTGGTGGGGACAGGTCTGTCCCTGTATAACACTGGGTTACAGTACTGGTGGGGACAGGTCTGTCACTGTATAACACTGGGGTACAGTACTGGTGGGGACAGGTCTGTCCCTGTATAACACTGGGGTACAGTACTGGTGGGAACAGGTCTGTCCCTGTATAACACTGGGGTACAATACTGATGGGGACAGGTCTGTCCCTGTATAACACTGGGGTACAATACTGGTGGGGACAGGTCTGTCACTGTATAACACTGGGGTACAGTACTGGTGGGGACAGGTCTGTCCCTGTATAACACTGGGGTACAATAGTGGTGGGGACAGGTCTGTCCCTGTATAACACTGGGGTACAGTACTGGTGGGGACAGGTCTGTCACTGTATAACACTGGGGTACAGTACTGGTGGGGACAGGTCTGTCCCTGTATAACACTGGGGTACAGTACTGATGGGGACAGGTCTGTCCCTGTATAACACTGGGGTACAGTACTGATGGGGACAGGTCTGTCCCTGTATAACACTGGGGTACAGTACTGATGGGGACAGGTCTGTCCCTGTATAACACTGGGGTACAGTACTGATGGGGACAGGTCTGTCCCTGTATAACACTGGGGTACAGTACTGATGGGGACAGGTCTGTCCCTGTATAACATTGGGGTACAGTACTGATGGGGACAGGTCTGTCACTGTATAACACTGGGGTACAGTACTGGTGGGGACAGGTCTGTCACTGTATAACACTGGGGTACAGTACTGATGGGGACAGGTCTGTCCCTGTATAACACTGGGGTACAGTACTGATGGGGACAGGTCTGTCCCTGTATAACACTGGGGTACAGTACTGATGGGGACAGGTCGGTCCCTGTATAACATTGGGGTACAGTACTGATGGGGACAGGTCTGTCACTGTATAACACTGGGGTACAGTACTGGTGGGGACAGGTCTGTCACTGTATAACACTGAGGTACAGTACCGGTGGGGACAGGTCCGTCCCTGTATAACACTGGGGTACAGTACTGGTGGGGACAGGTCTGTCCCTGTATAACACTGGGGTACAGTACTGGTGGGGACAGGTCTGTCAGTGTATAACACTGGGGGTCAGTACTGGTGGGGACAGGTCTGTCACTGTATAACACTGGGGTACAGTACTGGTGGGGACAGGTCTGTCACTGTATAACACTGGGGTACAGTACTGATGGGGACAGGTCTGTCCCTGTATAACACTGGGGTACAGTACCGGTGGGGACAGGTCTGTCAGTGTATAACACTGGGGTACAGTACCGGTGGGGACAGGTCTGTCACTGTATAACACTGGGGTACAGTACTGGTGGGGACAGGTCTGTCACTGTATAACACTGGGGTACAGTACTGGTGGGGACAGGTCTGTCAGTGTATAACACTGGGGTACAGTACTGGTGGGGACAGGTCTGTCAGTGTATAACACTGGGGTACAGTACTGGTGGGGACAGGTCTGTCACTGTATAACACTGAGGTACAGTACCGGTGGGGACAGGTCCGTCCCTGTATAACACTGGGGTATAGTACTGGTGGGGACAGGTCTGTCACTGTATAACACTGAGGTACAGTACCGGTGGGGACAGGTCTGTCCCTGTATAACACTGGGGTACAGTACTGATGGGGACAGATCTGTCCCTGTGTAACACTGGGGTACAGTACTGGTGGGGACAGGTCTGTCACTGTATAACACTGAGGTACAGTACCGGTGGGGACAGGTCCGTCCCTGTATAACACTGGGGTATAGTACTGGTGGGGACAGGTCTGTCACTGTATAACACTGAGGTACAGTACCGGTGGGGACAGGTCTGTCCCTGTATAACACTGGGGTACAGTACTGATGGGGACAGATCTGTCCCTGTGTAACACTGGGGTACAGTACTGGTGGGGACAGGTCTGTCACTGTATAACACTGGGGTACAGTACTGGTGGGGACAGGTCTGTCAGTGTATAACACTGGGGTACAGTACTGGTGGGGACAGGTCTGTCAGTGTATAACACTGGGGTACAGTACTGGTGGGGACACGTCTGTCACTGTATAACACTGGGGTACAGTACTGATGGGGACAGGTCTGTCACTGTATAACACTGGGGTACAGTACTGGTGGGGACAGGTCTGTCACTGTATAACACTGGGGTACAGTACTGGTGGGGACAGGTCTGTCACTGTATAACACTGGGGTACAGTACTGGTGGGGACAGGTCTGTCACTGTATAACACTGGGGTACAGTACTGGTGGGGACAGGTCTGTCCCTGTATAACACTGGGGTACAGTACTGATGGGGACAGGTCTGTCACTGTATAACACTGGGGTACAGTACTGGTGGGGACAGGTCTGTCACTGTATAACACTGGGGTACAGTACTGGTGGGGACAGGTCTGTCACTGTATAACACTGGGGTACAGTACTGGTGGGGACAGGTCTGTCACTGTATAACACTGGGGTACAGTACTGGTGGGGACAGGTCTGTCACTGTATAACACTGGGGTACAGTACTGGTGGGGACAGGTCTGTCCCTGTATAACACTGGGGTACAGTACTGGTGGGGACAGGTCTGTCCCTGTATAACATTGGGGTACAGTACTGGTGGGGACAGGTCTGTCACTGTATAACACTGGGGTACAGTACTGGTGGGGACATGTCTGTCACTGTATAACACTGAGGTACAGTACTGGTGGGGACAGGTCTGTCACTGTATAACACTGGGGTACAGTACTGGTGGGGACAGGTCGGTCACTGTATAACACTGGGGTACAGTACTGGTGGGGACAGGTCTGTCACTGTATAACACTGGGGTACTGTACTGGTAGGGACAGGTCTGTCACTGTATAACACTGGGGTAGAGTACTGGTGGGGACAGGTCTGTCACTGTATAACACTGGGGTACAGTACTGGTAGGGACAGGTCTGTCCCTGTATAACACTGGGGTACAGTACCGGTGGGGACAGGTCTGTCGCTGTATAACACTGGGGTACAGTACTGGTGGGGACAGGTCTGTCCCTGTATAACACTGGGGTACAGTACTGGTGGGGACAGGTCTGTCCCTGTATAACACTGGGTTACAGTACTGGTGGGGACAGGTCTGTCACTGTATAACACTGGGGTACAGTACTGGTGGGGACAGGTCTGTCCCTGTATAACACTGGGGTACAATACTGGTGGGAACAGGTCTGTCCCTGTATAACACTGGGGTACAATACTGATGGGGACAGGTCTGTCCCTGTATAACACTGGGGTACAATACTGGTGGGGACAGGTCTGTCCCTGTATAACACTGGGGTACAGTACTGGTGGGGACAGGTCTGTCACTGTATAACACTGGGGTACAGTACTGGTGGGGACAGGTCTGTCACTGTATAACACTGGGGTACAGTACTGATGGGGACAGGTCTGTCCCTGTATAACACTGGGGTACAGTACTGATGGGGACAGGTCTGTCCCTGTATAACACTGGGGTACAGTACTGATGGGGACAGGTCTGTCCCCGTATAACACTGGGGTACAGTACTGATGGGGACAGGTCTGTCCCTGTATAACACTGGGGTACAGTACTGATGGGGACAGGTCTGTCCCTGTATAACACTGGGGTACAGTACTGATGGGGACAGGTCTGTCCCTGTATAACACTGGGGTACAGTACTGATGGGGACAGGTCTGTCCCTGTATAACACTGGGGTACAGTACTGATGGGGACAGGTCTGTCCCTGTATAACACTGGGGTACAGTACTGATGGGGACAGGTCTGTCCCTGTATAACATTGGGGTACAGTACTGATGGGGACAGGTCTGTCACTGTATAACACTGGGGTACAGTACTGGTGGGGACAGGTCTGTCCCTGTATAACACTGGGGTACAGTACCGGTGGGGACAGGTCTGTCACTGTATAACACTGAGGTACAGTACCGGTGGGGACTGGTCTGTCACTGTATAACACTGGGGTACAGTACCGGTGGGGACATGTCTGTCACTGTATAACACTGGGGTACAGTACTGCTGGGGACAGGTCTGTCGCTGTATAACACTGGGGTACAGTACTAGTAGGGACAGGTCTGTCACTGTATAACACTGAGGTACAGTACCGGTGGGGACAGGTCCGTCCCTGTATAACACTGGGGTACAGTACTGGTGGGGACAGGTCTGTCACTGTATAACACTGAGGTACAGTACCGGTGGGGACAGGTCTGTCCCTGTATAACACTGGGGTACAGTACTGATGGGGACAGGTCTGTCCCTGTATAACACTGGGGTACAGTACTGGTGGGGACAGGTCTGTCACTGTATAACACTGAGGTACAGTACCGGTGGGGACAGGTCTGTCCCTGTATAACACTGGGGTACAGTACCGGTGGGGACAGGTCTGTCAGTGTATAACACTGGGGTACAGTACTGGTGGGGACAGGTCTGTCACTGTATAACACTGGGGTACAGTACTGGTGGGGACAGGTCTGTCACTGTATAACACTGGGGTACAGTACTGGTGGGGACAGGTCTGTCACTGTATAACACTGGGGTACAGTACTGGTGGGGACAGGTCTGTCAGTGTATAACACTGGGGTACAGTACTGGTGGGGACAGGTCTGTCAGTGTATAACACTGGGGTACAGTACTGGTGGGGACAGGTCTGTCAGTGTATAACACTGGGGTACAGTACTGGTGGGGACAGGTCTGTCACTGTATAACACTGGGGTACAGTACTGATGGGGACAGGTCTGTCACTGTATAACACTGGGGTACAGTACTGGTGGGGACAGGTCTGTCACTGTATAACACTGGGGTACAGTACTGGTGGGGACAGGTCTGTCACTGTATAACACTGGGGTACAGTACTGGTGGGGACAGGTCTGTCACTGTATAACACTGGGGTACAGTACTGGTGGGGACAGGTCTGTCCCTGTATAACACTAGGGTACAGTACTGATGGGGACAGGTCTGTCACTGTATAACACTGGGATACAGTACTGATGGGGACAGGTCTGTCAATGTATAACACTGGGATACAGTTCTGGTGGGGACAGGTCTGTCCCTGTATAACACTGGGGTACAGTACCGGTGGGGACAGGTCTGTCACTGTATAACACTGGGGTACAGTACCGGTGTGGACAGGTCTGTCACTGTATAACACTGGGATACAGTACTGGTGGGGACAGGTCTGTCCCTGTATAACACTGGGGTACAATACTGGTGGGGACAGGTCTGTCCCTGTATAACACTGGGGTACAGTACCGGTGGGGACAGGTCTGTCACTGTATAACACTGAGGTACAGTACCGGTGGGGACTGGTCTGTCACTGTATAACACTGGGGTAGAGTACCGGTGGGGACATGTCTGTCACTGTATAACACTGGGGTACAGTACTGCTGGGGACAGGTCTGTCGCTGTATAACACTGGGGTACAGTACTGGTAGGGACAGGTCTGTCACTGTATAACACTGAGGTACAGTACCGGTGGGGACAGGTCCGTCCCTGTATAACACTGGGGTACAGTACTGGTGGGGACAGGTCTGTCACTGTATAACACTGAGGTACAGTACCGGTGGGGACAGGTCTGTCCCTGTATAACACTGGGGTACAGTACTGATGGGGACAGGTCTGTCACTGTATAACACTGAGGTACAGTACTGGTGGGGACTGGTCTGTCACTGTATAACACTGGGGTACAGTACCGGTGGGGACATGTCTGTCACTGTATAACACTGGGGTACAGTACTGCTGGGGACAGGTCTGTCGCTGTATAACACTGGGGTACAGTACTGGTAGGGACAGGTCTGTCACTGTATAACACTGAGGTACAGTACCGGTGGGGACAGGTCCGTCCCTGTATAACACTGGGGTACAGTACTGGTGGGGACAGGTCTGTCACTGTATAACACTGAGGTACAGTACCGGTGGGGACAGGTCTGTCCCTGTATAACACTGGGGTACAGTACCGATGGGGACAGGTCTGTCCCTGTATAACACTGGGGTACAGTACTGGTGGGGACAGGTCTGTCACTGTATAACACTGAGGTACAGTACCGGTGGGGACAGGTCTGTCAGTGTATAACACTGGGGTACAGTACTGGTGGGGACAGGTCTGTCACTGTATAACACTGGGGTACAGTACTGGTGGGGACAGGTCTGTCACTGTATAACACTGGGGTACAGTACTGGTGGGGACAGGTCTGTCACTGTATAACACTGGGGTACAGTACTGGTGGGGACAGGTCTGTCAGTGTATAACACTGGGGTACAGTACTGGTGGGGACAGGTCTGTCAGTGTATAACACTGGGGTACAGTACTGGTGGGGACAGGTCTGTCACTATAACACTGGGGTACAGTACTGATGGGGACAGGTCTGTCACTGTATAACACTGGGGTACAGTACTGGTGGGGACATGTCTGTCACTGTATAACACTGAGGTACAGTACTGGTGGGGACAGGTCTGTCACTGTATAACACTGGGGTACAGTACTGGTGGGGACAGGTCGGTCACTGTATAACCCTGGGGTACAGTACTGGTGGGGACAGGTCTGTCACTGTATAACACGGGTACAGTACTGGTGGGGACAGGTCTGTCACTGTATAACACTGGGGTACAGTACTGGTGGGGACAGGTCTGTCACTGTATAACACTGAGGTACAGTACCGGTGGGGACAGGTCCGTCCCTGTATAACACTGGGGTACAGTACTGGTGGGGACAGGTCTGTCACTGTATAACACTGAGGTACAGTACCGGTGGGGACAGGTCTGTCCCTGTATAACACTGGGGTACAGTACTGATGGGGACAGATCTGTCCCTGTATAACACTGGGGTACAGTACTGGTGGGGACAGGTCTGTCACTGTATAACACTGAGGTACAGTACTGGTGGGGACAGGTCTGTCACTGTATAACACTGAGGTACAGTACCGGTGGGGACAGGTCTGTCCCTGTATAACACTGGGGTACAGTACTGGTGGGGACAGGTCTGTCAGTGTATAACACTGGGGTACAGTACTGGTGGGGACAGGTCTGTCATTGTATAACACTGGGGTACAGTACTGGTGGGGACAGGTCTGTCACTGTATAACACTGGGGTACAGTACTGGTGGGGACAGGTCTGTCACTGTATAACACTGGGGTACAGTACTGGTGGGGACAGGTCTGTCACTGTATAACACTGGGGTACAGTACTGGTGGGGACAGGTCTGTCAGTGTATAACACTGGGGTACAGTACTGGTGGGGACACGTCTGTCACTGTATAACACTGGGGTACAGTACTGATGGGGACAGGTCTGTCACTGTATAACACTGGGGTACAGTACTGGTGGGGACAGGTCTGTCACTGTATAACACTGGGGTACAGTACTGGTGGGGACAGGTCTGTCCCTGTATAACACTGGGGTACAGTACTGATGGGGACAGGTCTGTCACTGTATAACACTGGGGTACAGTACTGGTGGGGACAGGTCTGTCCCTGTATAACATTGGGGTACAGTACTGGTGGGGACAGGTCTGTCACTGTATAACACTGGGGTACAGTACTGGTGGGGACATGTCTGTCACTGTATAACACTGGGGTGCAGTACTGGTGGGGACAGGTCTGTCACTGTATAACACTGGGGTACAGTACTGGTGGGGACAGGTCTGTCACTGTATAACACTGGGGTACAGTACTGGTGGGGACAGGTCTGTCAGTGTATAACACTGGGGTACAGTACTGGTGGGAACAGGTCTGTCAATGTATAATACTGGGGTACAGTACTGGTGGGGACAGGTCTGTCGCTGTATAACACTGGGGTACAGTACTGGTAGGGACAGGTCTGTCCCTGTATAACACTGGGGTACAGTACTGGTGGGGACAGGTCTGTCACTGTATAACATTGGGGTACAGTACTGGTGGGGACAGGTCTGTCCCTGTATAAGACTGGGATACAGTACTGGTGGGGACAGGTCTGTCCCTGTATAACACTGGGGTACAGTACTGATGGGGACAGGTCTGTCCCTGTATAACACTGGGGTACAGTACTGGTGGGGACAGGTCTGTCACTGTATAACACTGGGGTACAGCACTGGTGGGGACAGGTCTGTCCCTGTATAACACTGGGGTACAGTACTGATGGGGACAGGTCTGTCACTGTATAACACTGGGGTACAGTACTGGTGGGGACAGGTCTGTCACTGTATAACACTGGGGTACAGTACTGGTGGGGACAGGTCTGTCACTGTATAACACTGGGGTACAGTACTGGTGGGGACAGGTCTGTCACTGTATAACACTGGGGTACAGTACTGGTGGGGACAGGTCTGTCAGTGTATAACACTGGGGTACAGTACTGGTGGGGACAGGTCTGTCACTGTATAATACTGGGGTACAGTACTGGTGGGGACAGGTCTGTCGCTGTATAACACTGGGGTACAGTACTGGTAGGGACAGGTCTGTCCCTGTATAACACTGGGGTACAGTACTGGTGGGGACTGGTCTGTCACTGTATAACATTGGGGTACAGTACTGGTGGGGACAGGTCTGTCCCTGTATAAGACTGGGATACAGTACTGGTGGGGACAGGTCTGTCACTGTATAACACTGGGGTACAGTACTGATGGGGACAGGTCTGTCCCTGTATAACACTGGGGTACAGGTCTGTCACTGTATAACACTGGGGTACAGGTCTATCACTGTATAACATTGTGGTACAGTTCTGGTGGGGACAGGTCTGTCACTGTATAACACTGAGGTACAGTACTGGTGGGGACAGGTCTGTCACTGTATAACACTGGGGTACAGTACTTGTGGGGACAGGTCTGTCACTGTATAACACTGGGGTACAGTACTGGTGGGGACAGGTCTGTCACTGTATAACCTTTGAGGAGAAAGTGAGGTCTGCAGATGCTGGAGATCAGAGCTGAAAATGTGTTGCTGGAAAAACGCAGCAGGTCAGGCAGCATCCAGGGAACAGGAGAATCGACGTTTCGGGAATAAGCCCTTATTCCTGAAGAAGGGCTTATGCCCGAAACGTCGATTCTCCTGTTCCCTGGATGCTGCCTGACCTGCTGCGCTGTTGCAGCAACACATTTTCAGCTCTGTCACTGTATAACACTGGGGTACAGTACTGATGGGGGCTGGTCTGTCACTGTGTCACACTGGTGTACAGTACTGGTGGGGTAGAGGCAATGAGGAATTTACAGGAACTAGTGGTTGTGATGAATGGTAGTTATGGGATTGGAGAAGAATCGTGGATGCAGTCAGGTAGGTGGGTTACATCCAGGAAAAGTAGGTGAGAGAGGCAGGTATTGCCCTGTGTCTACATTCATCTCAAACAAGTATGCTGATTTGAAGATGTCGTGTGGGATGGACTCTTTGGAATGTAGCATGACGAGCCAAGTTTCTGGTATTGAGAGTGGCCCTAATGTAACAAGGGGTATCATAGAATCCCTACAGTGTGAAAACAAGCCATTCAGCCCAACAATCCACACCTACCTCTGAAGAGTAACCCACCCAGACCCATTCCCCTACCCTATCGCTCTACATTTCCCCTGACTTAGCTGTCACATTTCTGAACACTATGGGTAATTTGCCATGGCCAATTCACCTAACCTGCAAGCCTTTAGATTGTGGGAGGAAACTCATGCAGTCACTGGGAGAGCATGCAAACTCCACACAGACTTTCGCCTGAGGTTGGAAACGAACCCTGGTGCTGTGAGGCAGCAGTGCTGACCATTGAGCCACTGTGCTGCCCAGGCTACGTCAGGTTCCAAGTGATCGATTGTGAAAGGGGACTCTGTAGTCAGAGGCACAGACCGACGTTTCTGCAATTGGTAGCAAGAAATCAGAATGGTGTGTGCCTCCTGTTGCCAGGATCAAGGATATCTGTGAGAAAGTGCAGTATACTCTCCAAGGGGAGAGGACTAGCAGGAGCTCATTGTACACATTGGGACTAACGGCATAGGAAGAGAAAAAGAGACGACTCTGAAGGGAGAATATAGGAAGTTAGGCAGGAATTTAAAAAGGAGGTCTTCAGGGGAGTAGTATCTTTATTACTCTCAGTGCTACAAACTAGTGAGGGTAGGAATGGGAGGATAGAGCAGATGAATGCATGGCTGAGGAGCTGGTATAGGGGAGACAGGTTCACATTTTTGGATCATTGGAATTCAACCCATTGAGTCTGCTCCACAATTCTATCATAGCTGATAAGTTTCTCAACCCCATTCTCCCGCTTTCTTCCTGTAACTCTTGATCCCCTTGATATTGAAGAACCTATTTATCTCTGTCTTAAATACCTGGCCTCTACGGCCTTCTGTGGCGATGAATTCCATAGATTCACCACTCTATGGCTGAAGTAGTTTCTCTTTATCTCCATTCTAAAAGGTCTTCCCTGTCCTCCAAGGACTTCTTTGGGTCCTAGTCTCTCCTACCAATGGTCACTCTGTCCAGACCATTTATTATTCTGTAAGTTTCAATTAGATCTCCCCTCATCCTTCTGGGTACAGACCCAGAGTCCTCAGAGATTCCTCATATGTTAAACTTTTCATTCCTGGGACCATTGTCGTGAACCTACTCTGAACATACTCCAGGGCCAATGCATCCTTCCTGAGATGTGGGGCCCAAAACTGTGCACAATACTCCAAATGTAGTTTGACCAGAGCCTTATAGAGCCTCAGAATTAGATCTTTTATAGTCAAGTCTTCTCAAAATAAATGCCATAATTGCATTTGTCTTCGTAATTACTGACTCAACCTGCAAGTTTATCTTGCATTTTACCCCATTGTACTCCACTTGCTACTTCTTTGCCCACTCTCCTAACCTGTCTAAATCCTTCTGCAGCTTTCCTGCCTTCTCAATGCTATCTGTCCCTCAACTTGTCTTTGTATCATCTGCAAACTCAGCTGGAATGCCCTCAGTTATTTCATTTAGATCGTTATTGTATAAAGTGAGAAGTTGTGGTCCCGCCACTGAGCCTTGCAGAAGCCCACTTGTCACCGGCTGCCATCCCCACTCTGTTTTCTGCCAGACAGCCAAGCTTCTATCCATGCTAGCATGTTGTCTCTAACACTGTGGGCCCTTATCTTTCTTAGCTTTCTGTCCAGCACCTTGTCAAAGACCTTCTTGAAGTCCAGATAGATAACATCCATTGGTGCTTCTTGGTCTAACATGCTCGTTACTTCCTCAAAGAATACTAGCAGATTTGTCAGACATGACGTACCCTTGATGAAACCAAGCTGACTTTGCCCTGTTTTACCATATGTTTTCAAGTATTCAGAAATCTCATCCTTCGCAATGGATTCCAGTGTCTTACCCATGACCGAGGTTAGGCTAATCAATCTGTAATTTTCTGTGTTTTGCCTCACTCCCTTTTTAAACAGGCGTGTCACGCTAGTGATTTTTGAGTCCTTTGGGACTCTCCCTGACTCTAGTGATTCCTGAAAGATCACCACTAACGCTTCCATTATCTCTTCAGTTATCTCCCTTGGACTAGATGAATTGCACCCCAAAGTTCTAAGTGATTTATCCACCTTCAGGCCATTCGGTTTTCCTAGCACCTTCTCCTTGGTGACAGCCACCATACTTAGCTGTGCCCCCTCACTCTCTTGAATATTTAGGATATTACTCATGTCTTCCACTGTGAAGACTAATGCAAAACAATTATTCAGTTCCTCAGCCATTTCCTTGTTCCCCACTACTATCTTTCCAGTGTAATTTTCCAGCCATCCAATGTCCACTTTTGCCCTTTATATGTTTAAAGAAACTCTTATAGTCTTCCTTTCTATTACTGGCGCGCTTACCCTCATATTTAATCTTATCCCTCATTTTTTTGGTGTCCTGTGCTATTTTTTTCTCGGGATGAATCTCTACTTGTTTCCTGAATTACTCCCTGAAACTCCTGCCGTTGCTTTTCCACAGTCTTTCCTACTTGGCTCCTCTACTAGTCAATTCTACCCAACTCCTTCCTCATCCTTTTGTATTTGCCTTTCTTCAGCTGTAATACCATTACTTCTGATTCTATCTTCACTCAAATTGCAGAGTAAATTCAGTCACATTATGATCACTGCCTCCTAAAGTTCTTTCACCTTAAGTTCCCTTTTCAAGTCTGCCTCATTGCACAACACTAAATCCAGCATTGCCTGTTCCCGAGTGGGTTCCACCACAAGCTGCTCCAAAAAGCCATCTCGTAGACATTCCACAAATTCCTTTCCTTGCAATTCACTACCAACCTGATTTTCCCAGTCTGCCTGCATACTGAAATACCCTATAATCACTGTAACTTTGCCTTTCCTACCCACAGTGACCTGCATAAGAAGGATGGAATGCACCTAAATTGGAAGGGGACTAATATAGGGTGTAGGTTTGCTCGCTGAGCTGTAGGTTTGATATCCAGACGTTTCATTACCTGGCTAGGTAACATCAGTGGCGACCTCCAAGTGAAGCGAAGCTGTTGTCTCCTGCTTTCTATTTATGTTTGTCCTGGATGGGGTTCCTGGGGTTTGTAGTTATGTCATTTCCTGTTCGTTTTCTGAGGGGTTGATAGATGGTATCTAGATCTATGTGTTTGTTTATGGCGTTGTGGTTGGACTGCCAGGCCTCTAGGAATTCTCTGGCATGTCTTTGCTTCACCTGTCCCAGGATAGATGTGTTGTCCCAGTCAAAATGGTGTTTTTTTTCTCCGTTTGTAGGGCTACGAGGGACTAATATTTTGTCAGGGAGATTTGATGGAGCTGCTCAAGAGGATTTAAACTAGGAAGGTGGGGACTGGGAGATAGTGAGGAAATCGATCAGCTGAGACTAGTATGGTTGGGAAGAGGAGCAAGTAAAACAGTCAGGGTCAGTAGGACCAAAGCAGAGGATGAGGTAGGAAAGAGAGCTTGGAGTGCAGGTTCATAGTTTGTAGAGTCATAGAGACATAGAAATGTACAGCACGGAACAGACCCTTCGGTCCAACTTGTCCATGCTGACCAGATATCCCAACCTAATCTAGTCCCATTTTTCAACACTTTGCCCATATCCCTCTTCCTGTTTATATACCCATCCAAATGCCTGTTAAATGTTTCAATTGTACCAGCCTCCACCATCTCCTTTGGTAGCTCATTCCATACACGCACCACCTTCTGCGTGAAAAAGTTGCCCCCATAGGATAGTGAAGGAGGTGTTTGGTGTGCTTTGCCTTATGATTAGATTGTTGAGGTGTGGAGGTCATGTTGCAGCTGTACAGGACATTGGTTAGGCCACTTTTGGAATATTATGTGCAATTCTGGTCTCCCTGCTATAGAAAGGGCGTTGTGAAGTTTGAAAGGGTTCAGAAAAGATTTACAAGATGTTGCCAGAGTTTGAGCTATAGGGAGAGGCTGCATAGGCTGGGGCTGTTTTCCATGGAGTGTCGGAAGCTGAGGGGTGACCTTCTAGAGATTTATAAAATTATGAGGGGCATAGATACGGTAAATCGACAAGGTCTTTTCCCTGGAGGTGTGGGGTGTGAAAAGTACAGAACTAGTGGCCAGGTTTAGCGTGAGAGGGAAAAGATATAAAAGGGACCTAAGGGGCAATTTTTTGATGTAGAGTGTGGTGCATGTATGGAATGAGCTGCCAGAGGAAGTAGTGGAGGCTGATATAATTGCAACATTTAAAAGGCATTTGGATAGGTACATGAATAGGAAGAGTTTAGAGGGACATGGGCCAAATGAGACTAGATTAGTTTAGGATGTCTGGTTGGCATGGATGAGTTGGACTGAGGGGTTTGTTTCTGTGCTGTACATCTCTATGATTCTATGGTGGAGACATGTCTGTCATTGCATAACAGTGGGATGTAGTATTGGTAGGAACAGGTTTGTCACTGTAAAGCGTTGAGGTACAATATTGGTGGGGCAGGTCTGTCAGTGTATAACACTGGGGCACAGTACTGGTGAGGACAGGTCTGTTGCTGTATAACACGAGGGTACAGTATTGGTAGCAATGGCTCTGTCAGTGCATTACAGTAGGGTACAGTATTGGTGGGCACCGGTCTTGTCAGTGTGTAACACTGGAATATAATACTGGTAGGAGCATGAGCGTCACGGTATAACACTGGGGTACAGTACTGGTGGGGACCGGTCTGTCACTATATAACAGTGGGCACAGTACTGGTTGGGACATGTTTGTCATTAACACCATGTTACAGTACTAGTGGGGTCAGATCTATCACTGTACATCACTAGGATACAGTACTGGTGGGGACAGGTCTGTCACTGTACACTGGTGGAGCACAATACTGGTGTGGGCAGGTTTCTCACTATAACAATGGAGTGCAGCACTTGGAACAGGTCTGTAACTATATAACAGTAGGGCACAGTACTGATGGGGACATGTCTATCACTATATAACAGTGGGGTAGAGTACTGATAGGAACAAGTCTGTCACTGTATAACAATGGGCTGTGGGCTACTGATGGGGACTGGTCAATCACTGAATAATACTCGGGGTGCAGTACTGATTGGTTTGTCACTGTATAACATGGGTACTGTATTGATGGGTAGAGGCTTGTCACTGTATAACACAGGTACAGTCCTGGTGGGGGCAGGTCTGTCACTGTATAATACTGGACTACAGTCCTGTACAAAGAGGTCTGTCACTGTATCACACTAGAATGCTTTCTTGTAGGCCTGGTCACTTTATTACACCAAGTTACATGACTGATGTTGATGACTACTCCTTGTAGTGGGAGCATTTGTGGAGTCTTTTGTATTAATACAGACTATTCCTGAAGAAGGGCTAATGCCCGAAACGTCGATTCTCCTGTTCCTCAGTTGCTGCCTGACCTGCTGCGCTTTTCCAGCAACACATTTCCATCTACAGACTATTCTACCCTTCCAATCTGCATTGCTGTTGTATGATCTAGCTCATCTATTCTTCTCTCTGTCAAACACACTTTGAGAGTTTATACACTTGCATTCACCAAGGATCTGTGGTGAGACATTCTATGTACTGTGTGGAAAATCCTGTCCTTTTGCTTTCTGTGGAAAGGGTATCTTAGCAATTTCAAATACCTCTTTGCTACTTTTCTGCAGTTCCAGTGAAAACACCTTATTGTCTCAAAGTTACTTTTATTGATTTGTACAGTCTAATGAATCAACGTTGCTTCTTTTGCTTTGTACTGTTCCTTTTTCTATAATAAATATCAAAACTGTACAACAAGCCTTGTAACTAAAATCATGTGCATGTTTGAGTTGACCAATTTGATAGTGTTTTCCACGCACAGGTAAAATAATCAGTGCTTCTGTTTGCCTTTTTATAGGTGTTTTATTTGCAATGACAGTGATAAGCACTGTAATAACTTCTCACCATGTCCATACGCTTCATTATAGAACCTTTACTTTGAAAAAAATCTTTGCTTGCCCATTCCTTTTGTTCAAATTTCCGAACAATTTTCTTAACTTAGTCTTGAAAGTTAGACTGTACATGCTTATCCTGCTGTCAGGAGAAAGTAAGGACTGCAGATGCTGGAGATCGGAGCTGAAAAATGTGTTGCTGGAAAAGCGCAGCAGGTCAGGCAGCATCCAAGGAACAGGAGAATCGACGTTTCGGGCATAAGCCCTTCTTCATCCCATTCCCCGCTCAGTCAAAGCAAAACCCTCAGAGTCACAGTGTAGTTTTACCTCCTTCATCTTTATTTTGGACCCTGGAGAGAGAGAGAACGATCGCCCATGTGCACAGAGACACAAGTTCATGGTCTTCTCTGGTACAGCAGTTTCTCAATGAAATATATAGTGTTTTACAGGGAGGAGCATCCAGATAAGGCAACATACATATTAATTGGGTGACCGTTAAAATCAGTAAGTGTCAACAGCAAAGATTAAGCCATCTGCTGTTACACAATGAATAACTGACTTCACACAATGAATACGTTTCACCTTGTTAACTGACGTTACATATTGAATGCTATCTCATCTTGTGAAATGGCTCTACATAATTAATGGTTTTCCACCTTGTTAACGCATTACCCTTTCCTCCAGCATCCCATTGTTAACTGTAAGTTCTTATCTGATCTGAGTCATGCTCAGCTGAACCTCTTGTTTCACAAAACTCAGAGCTTAATGCTTTCCCTGCCTGCGTATACCCTGTACATGTTCTCATTCCCTCTTTTTATCATTACATGATAACCACTGAGATGGCACTACCAGCTTTATAAGACTCTGACAGACAATATTTAAGCAAGATTCGGAGATGCCGGTGTTGGACTGGGGTGTACAAAGTTAAAAATCACACAACACCAGGTTATAGTCCAACAGGTTTAATTGGCAGCACACTAGCTTTCAATCACCTGATGAAGGAGTGTCGCTCCGAAAGCTAGTGTGCTTCCAATTAAACCTGTTGGACTATAACCTGGTGTTGTGTGATTTTTAAATATTTAAGCAAGTTATTGACACACAGCATACAATGATTATAACAACAAAATTACTAGTCCATTACAGTAAATAGAATTTGAAGAATCCTCCCATGTAGAAAAAGAATCCACCAGTAAAGTTCTTAAATCCACAGTCCTTCGTGACCACTCCATCCCCTCCAAGTTGAGTGGAAATGAGTCAGTTCTCCAAAATCTCCTCCAGTAAAGTCCAACCTGAAAACAAAATCCAGTCTGTTCTTGCATCACTCCTCGAAGAAATCTGAATTCTTGGATAAGGGCAGTTAAATACTTAACAAAGCTGGATGTAGGTTTGCTCTGAGCTGGAAGGTACATTTCCAGACGTTTTGTCACCATACTAGGTAACATCTTCAGTGGGCTTCTCGGTGAAGCTGAAGAGGCTTTCATCCTTGTGGAGATGCTTCAGATTCCAGCGTATCTGAGTGCACAGTGCAGCAGCTGAAGCTGCAGGCTAGGTGAACGCAGCATTCTTTGCTGCATCTGCTCCTGCTCTGTTGTGATGTTAGCTTGATCAGCGAACCTTCATATCCTTTAAATTATCGAAAGGCAAGGTAAAGCTCACATGGTTGAATGTCCATAGGAAGGCCGCTGACAAAAAACTTATCAACCTCCTCTTCATTGTTATTAGTTCAGTTTTTGAGCTCATGACTGGGAAGCTGATTGAATCCATTGGATCAGGTTGTGGAGGGGTGGGAGGTGGTCCAAAGGCATGCTTTACCTGTGAATGGAGAAACTCTAGAGATGGTGTTAGCTGCTGAAAGTCTCTTTGCATTCCGTCTCTCATTCCTTCCTTGCCAAGTTGTTTATCAGTATGAAGACAGTCAAACAATTCATTACACTAAATTGTGTCTGCCTATTTCAACCTTCTTAGTTGTCTTGAAGTCTGTTACTCTGTTCACAATTTATGACATTATCAAATTTTATGCAATCCATAAACTTCCAAGTTGTACTGCCTAAACAATTCAGTCAATGGACCTAAAATCAAACCTTCGGGTACCTCATTCAGGTTATTCAAAATTATTTTCCTTTAACAAATTGAAGCTCAGCTAATGTGAAAGTTGTCAGGAAAATCTGCAGCAATCTCTAATCTCCAGCATCTGCAGTCCTCACTTTCACCTAATGTGAACGTTGTCAGGAAAAGTATTTCAGAAGTCTGGAACAGCAAGAAAACAACAAAAAGTTTCCTGTGTTTTAGCAATTGAAGTGGTAGTTTCAGTTCAGATTTAAATCTCAAATATTCGTGGGAATCAAATGCAGAATATTTTGAAATATGTTCTCCAAATGAAACTTCCCAAATTAAATAGTCAGAATTACAGTGGCAACTTTGATAGGGATCATCATTCTTTGAATTTGCAATATGAAGGGGTCCATTGAAGTCTTAACAATAATTAACAGAATTTAGACAGCGCAGCCTCAAGTTCTACTATTCTCTTGAATCTTAACAAAACATCAAACTCAAAATGCATTCTTCTTATTTTTGAACGTTCTGCATTAAAAACACAGCAGCAAAGATATTATAATACAATACTCTCATCTAACTAAAGCATGGCCGCTGACCCAACTTTTTTTTTTAACAGGCATTGCAGAATTTCAAACCGATCAGGGGCTCAAGGCACTCGATCAATTTGCTTTAAGGTTACAAGTTTGATCATTTTAAGAAGGACATAATGTTGTACAATTTCAATGTAAAAACAAAATCTGCCTCAATACATAGTCCACAAAACACATTGAATTGAGATTCTGATTCGCACAAGGCAAAACGGTTACTTATAAGGATTTTCTGAATCGGTATTTTAACAAGCCAAATTTTTTAAATATCAGATACTCCCAGCATGGCACAATTTACTTTGAAACTTTCCTTTTTCAACCCAAGTATTAGTACAACCTTAATTTCAGTGTTTCCCATTTTTTCTTTACATCCTCTCACTGAAACCACATTTATAAAAAGAGAAAGCCTTCACAGCAGACCACATGGTGCTGCAATCCAAGCCACTGTCTTTCCCCAGAACAGAGACTCATTGAACCTCAAATTTCCCTACTCGGGGACTTTAACCCATTTCTCACTTTACTCCTCATGGAGGCTTGAACCCCACTTTAACACCGAGAACCTGAACCCCACTTAAACACGGAACACCCAAACCCCAATTAAACACACAAAGGTTGAACCCCAATTAAACACAGAAAACTCAAACATTGCTTAAACACAGAGAGCTCGAACCCCAGTACAGCGCAGAGGAGTTGAACCTCAGTTAATCCACCCCAGGGGACTGGAACTCCAGTACCACGTGGAGAACTCGAACCTCAATCACACTTCCGTTCCCCCAATGCAGCGCAGAGGACTTGAACGTCTGCCTGCCAGCGAGCTTGTGAAACTGTGTCTCTCGACTGAACTAATTATCATTTGAGGAATCCGTAGAATAGAGAGCAATCGAGCGAGGGGACCGACTATGCCAATATTTTCATCCCGTTTCTTCCCCATCAGTTGAAGCAAAATGCTCAGAGATACCGTGTAATTTGACCTCCTTCATTTTATTCTGGGCCCTGGAGGGAGTGAAAACGATCGCCCATGTGCACATGAGTTCACAGTCTTCTCTGGAACAACAGTTTCTCAACAAATTATAAAGTTATGTTACAAGGAGGAACATCCACATAGGGCAACATATATATTAATTGGGTGACTGTTACAATTAGTAAGTGTCAATAGCAAAGATTAAGCCATCTGCTGTTACACAATGAATAACTGACCACATAATGAATGCTTTTCACCTTGTTAACTGACGTTACATACTGAATGTTACCTCACCTTGTTAAATGGCTCTACATAATGAATGCTTTTCCACCTTGTTAATCCACTACCCTTGCCTCCAGCATCCCATTGTTAACTGTAAGTTCTTATCTGATCTGAGTCATGCTCAGCTGAACCTCTTGTTTCACAAACTCAGACCGTAACTCTTTCCCTGCCTGCTTATACCCTGTACACATTCTCACTGCTAGACTATCTGTATCCCTGAAGTCCTGTGTGATGATGCTGAACACAGGCATTCTCTTTTATTGTCTGTGCCAATATCAGTATTCTTTCATTTCCTCTTTCACTTCTTAATAAATAAGACCAAGCTGAACACTGACCTGTTGAGCGCCATTCTTTATAGGTTTCTAGGCAAGCAGTGCCCTTTCATTTTTGCTTTTGCTCTCGAGCCTGTCTTGCATCCCTTTGCACACTTGCCACTCAATGTAGGCATAGGATTTACAAGCATTTGGTAAAGTATGGCTTAATTAGGGAAGGTCAGCGTGGATTTGTGAGTGGCAGGTTATGTCTTACTAACTTGATGGAATTTTTTGTGGAGGTGGTGAAGGTAATTGAGGTATGGCAGATGATGTTGACTGCGTGGATTTTAGTAAGGCTTTCAATAGATCCCTTGTGGTAGGCTTATCCAGAAAATTAAATTGCATGGGGTCCACAGTGACTCGGCCACTTGGATTCGGAGCTGGCTTGCCCATAGAAGGCAAAGGGTAGTGGTGGAAGATAGCTTTTTTGGCTAGTGGTCCATGAGTAGTGGTGTTCTGCAAGGATTCGTACTGGGACCTCTGCTGTTTGTAATATTGGAAATGATTTGAATAAAAATGTAGATGGATTGGTTAGTTTGTGGATGGTACAAAGATCAGTGGAGTTGTGAATAATGTAGAAAGTTGTCCAAGAATACAGCGGGAGTGAAATCAGTGGCAGATATGTGCGGAACAATGTCAAGTGGTATTTAATTTGGGTGTGTGAGGTGCTGCACTTTGGGAGATCAAATGTTAAGCAAAGGTAAACAGTTAATGGCAGACCTTAAATATCACTGATGTACAGAGGGATCTTGGGGTTCAAATCCTTAGCTCCCTGAAAGTGGCCATGCAAGTAGGCAGGGTGGTAAAGCAGGCTTTATGGCGTGTTCACGTTTGTTGGTTGAGAAATTGAGTACAAGAGTTAGGACGTCATGTTACAGCTTTATAAGACTTTGGTTAGGCCACACTTGGAGATTGCATTCATTTCTGGTCACTGCATTATAGGAAGGATATCGAGGCTTTGGAGAGGGTGCAGAAGAGGTTTATCAGGATTCTGCCTGGTTTAGAGGGTATGAGCTATAAGGAGAGACTATGAAAACTTGTTTTCTCTGGAGCAGCAGACACCAAGGGGAGACTTGATAGAAGTCTATAAAATTGAGATGCATAGCTGGGGCCGATGGTCAGAATCTTTTGCCCAGAATTGAAATGTCTAATACTAGGGGGCATGCATTTAAGGTGTAAGGGGGAAAGTTCAAACCAAATATGAGGAGGAAGTGTTTTACACAGAGAGTGGTAGAAGTCTGGAATGCATGGCCAGGTGTAGTGATGGAGGCGGATAAGTTATGGGCGTTTAAGGAACTTTTAGATAACCACATGAATTTGCAAGGGTAGGTAGAAGGAATTAGTTTAATTTGGTGTCATGTTCGGCACAACATCATGGGTCGAAGGACCAGTTCCCGTGCTGTACTATTCTACGGGCGGCACGGTGGCACAGTGGTTAGCACTGCTGCCTCACAGCGCCAGAGACCCAGGTTCAATTCCCGCCTCAGGCGACTAACTGTGTGGAGTTTGCACGTTCTCCCCGTGTCTGCGTGGGTTTCCTCCGGGTGCTCTGGTTTCCTCCCACAGTCCAAAAGATGTGCAGGGTCAGGTGAATTGGCCATACTAAATTGCCCGTAGTGTTAGGTAAAGGGTAAACGTAGGGGTATGGGTGGGTTTCGCTTCGGCGGGTCGGTGTGGACTTGTTGGGCCGAAGGGCCTGTTTCCACACTGTAATCTAATCTAATCTAATCTAATCTACATATGCGTAAATATCTTTATCAGTAATTGTTTATGTTACTTTAAAAAAAAACCTGTCGCCCTTGTGCAAAGAATTTCTTCAAGATGACTATGGGTCAGAAACCCAAAGTACTGTGAGTATTTGTAAACTAATTCCAAAATGTGTATTTTAACAGGGCGGCACGGTGGCTCAGTGGTTAGCACTGTTCGATTACAGCTGGGTTCGATTACAGCCTCGGGTGACTGTCTGTGTGGAGTTTGCACATTCTCCCCGTGTCTGCGTGGGTTCCCTCCGGGTGCTCCGGTTTCCTCCCACAGTCCAAAGATGTGCAGGTCAGGTGAATTGGCCATGCTAAATTGCCCATAGTGTTAGGTGCATTAATCAGAGGTAAATGGGTTTGGGTGGGTTACTCTTTGGAGGGTCGGTGTGGACTTGTTAGGCTGAAGGACCTGTTTCTACACTGTAGGGAATCTAATCTAATCTAATCTAAAAGAGGACTGATACAGCCAGAAATGGCTGCAGATGTAAATTGATTTTCAAAGTAAGAGAAACACCCATGAATGTCACAACTGCAGATGCACAGGGAATTTCAAACAACAACCTTTCAAAGATGGGGGAAGAGGCAAGTCAGCATTGATCGCTTGTGACTACAAAGGCAATAAGGGGCTGACAAAAAGCTCCTCAACAGCAAACCATTATTTTCGAAACTGCAGATATATTTTGTGTTTTCCCTTTGAAGAATACTGAAGGTCAAGGATTAAAAGCCAACTTCAACTTGACTGGCGATGCTCTGAGACTGAACATTCTCGTGTACCAACTCAGGCTTGACCTTTAGCATACTGTGTAGGGAGGGTCGGTTCACTGGACAGCTGATTTATGATGCCAACAGTAGGAGTTCAATTCTTGTCACATGAAGCTCTCACCTGAAGCATGGTGACCCTCAGGTTAAACTCAACATCAGTGGTCTCTCTCTAATGCGAGAGCAGCTCTACAGATCAGTGGTACTATGGTGACTTTACCTTTACTTTGAAGTTCACAGTCAAAAAAACAACTCCTAGTCACCGTGTGTTGTAGGTGAAGACTCTAAAGTTAATTAACTACAAACTAGACAGAAGAAAACAAGACAACAAAAGGGCTCCCTCTTATCCTGAATATTGGAATTCAGCCACAGTTCAAAGGATTAAAACCATAGGATCTCAACCAATCTACAAACTTAAGAATTGTGGAATTGAACTTTTCAATGACTAACAACAGTGATACCATCAACTTCAAATGCAGTTGTAATGTTTAACTCTCCACTGTTTGTCATTAATTCAGAGGTGGGTTTGTGAATTTTAAACTCTTATCTTTTTGGACTCAACTCTTACTTCTAATGTGTGTACACATGTGGTGTCATTAATCTTCCTCGTGTGTAGTAATTAATAAATTTTCTCTTGTTAATTCAAGAAAACCTGGCTAAATTGGCCTCGTTTTTAAAGCAGCATTTGATCGGAGAGGAAGTATCCAGAGGGGAAGGGATACTGTTTTTAAATTAACCTTGTTGAGATCAATTGGTGGATAAAGAAGGGGAGCGAGTTCATCCCTTTTTCACCAGAGTGCTTAACAGTTTGGGGTAAGCCATCTGGCGCAGTAACAAATTAAGGAACCTTGCCCTGGATCTGGAGGTAACAGTCTGCAACTTTGAAACATGATCTCCTTTTGTAAATCTGCCAGCTGCACCTGATTAACTCTAGGTGCCCAGCCATTGTGTCCCATGATATCAACTCAAGAATTGGCAATAGTAATTGGCTGGTACCTTTGAATTGATGAATTAAGACTATAATTGACATAAAAGTAATTGAGTAAGGAGTGATATATCTAAAAAAGTGTTGGTATCATGACGATGGGCTGAATCACTACAGTCAAATAAAAGCAAAATGCTGAAAATACTTTCGTGACTGGTCAAAACTCTGTTTTAGATCCTATGAACTGTCTTCGGAATTTGTAACTAAACTTTGTGTCATAGTGAATTTGATCAGTAACTGTAGTACTGTCGATGATCTGAGACTTGCACTTGCCTCCTCATGCAGGAATGAGGGAGCACTCTATACAGGCAGATACCATTGTCATCCATGTCACTAGATCTGAAGACAAAAAACACTTGATATTTACATCCTCTATGTTTTTACTGAACACCTTTCTGAGCAACTCACACTCTTTTGCCTGAAATTTCTGCTTTTGCATTCACCTCTCTTCTGAACTCTGTAACTTGCCACTTGCCATTA
Source organism: Chiloscyllium plagiosum (assembly GCF_037043375.1). Lineage (NCBI taxonomy): Eukaryota > Metazoa > Chordata > Chondrichthyes > Orectolobiformes > Hemiscylliidae > Chiloscyllium > Chiloscyllium plagiosum. The sequence goes on along the minus strand of NW_028270163.1, from coordinate 2,424,503 downwards.
ATTTCATGCATGGCTCCATTGATAATGCCAATTGGCTATCAACTTAAATAACTGCAAACCTACTTCATATTTCTCGACTTTAAAACACCCTCTAATACAATAATAACAGCAATGCTAAATCTTGATGGGAAAAGTCAATGAATCTATCATTGATTCTTCAACAAATTCTGACTGTCTATCCGTCGGCCTCTTCCCTGCAAAACCATGCTGACTTATCCTGATAGATTGGGAAATTTTGATAAATAAAGGAACCCTGTGCATCCTTTTACCTGCAGTCACAGAAAGCAAGCATGCAGGTGCAGCAAGAAGTTAGGAAGACAAATGGTATTCTGGCCTTCATTGCAAGAGGATTTGAGTACAGGAGTGAGATATCTTGCTGAAGCTGAACAGATCCCTCCTTACATTAGATTAGATTACTTACAGTGTGGAAACAGGCCCTTCGGCCCAACAAGTCCACACCGACCTTCCGAAGAGCAACCCACCCAGACACATTCCTCTACATTTACCCCTTCACCTAACACAAAGGGCAATTACGCGTGGCCAATTCACCTGACCTGCACATCTTTGGACTGTGGGAGGAAACCGGAGCACCCGGAGGAAACCCATGCAGACATGGGGGGAATGTGCAAACTCCACACAGACAGTTGCCCGAGGCACTGTGAGGCAGCAGTGCTAACCACTGTGCCATCGTGCCGCCCACGAGAGGGAGAAGGTGAGGACTGCAGATGCTGAAGAGTCAGAGTCTAAAAGGCTGGCGCTGGAAAAGCACAGCAGGTCCAGCAGCATCTGAGAAGCAGGAGAGTCAACGTTTCGGGCATAAGCCCTTCATCAGGAATGTGGAAGGGGTAGTTGTTTGGTGCTGTATGAGATGTAAAGCCTGTGCTCACACTACCACTTTCACCTCTGTCCAACGCCTCAAAGGATCTTTTCACATCTGGCAGAGCTTTTCCTGCACATCCACCCACTTCATCTGCTGGATTTGTTGCTCTTGATGTGGTCGACATCTGGGAGACAGAACGGCAACTTGCAGAGCATTTTAGGGAACATCTCTGCGACACACGCACCAAACAACCTCATCGCCCTGTGGCCGACTTCAAATGCAGTCGTAATGTTTAACTCTCCACTGTTTGCCATTAATTCAGAGATGGGTTTGTGAATTTTAAACTTATCTTTTTGGACTCAACTCTTATTTCTAATGTGTGTACACATGTGGTGTCATTAATCTTTCTCGTGTGTAGTAATTGATCAATGTTCTCTTGTTAATTCAAGAAAACCTGGCTAAATTGGCCTTTTCCAGCACTACACTTTGCGACGCAGAGCCCTGCTGAGACCACACCTAGAGTGTTGTGTGCAGTTTTGGTATCCTTAACTGAGAAAGCATATACTTAAAACAAAGGGAGTGCAGCAGCAATTCTGCGTGGGTGTTCCAGTTTCCTCCCACAATCAAAGATATGCAGGTTCGGTGAGTTGGCAATGCTAAATTGCCCATGGTGCCCAGGGATAAGGTGGATTGGCCATGAAGTTTGCAGGATTACCAGAGATAGAGTGTGAGGGGGTAATTGTGGGTATTGGTCAGATTCTCTTTGGAGGGTCGGTGTGAACTCGATGGACCAAATGGCCTGCTTTAACACTGTAGGGATTTATGATCTCAAGCTCTGCTTATCTTGATTGAGGTTTTGATGGCCTGTTGGAAGGGTTTGGGATAACTTTTTTTAAAAGGACTGGCACAACATAATGGCCTGAATGAAGAGTCATATAGGACTCATTTATTCTATTTTCTTTCCACAGATGCTGCCAAACGTGCTGTATTTCTCCAGCACTTTGTTTTTATTTCAGTCATTAAAACTATTACTTCCTTTGTGGCTAAATTATCAATCAGGACCCCAATGCCTGCAGATTATGGAGATGTGGATTTAATATGCAACCTGAGTCTCCAAAACTGTAGCCCTATACCATTAGAGAAAAGAAAGGCTTGTACACTCCGTGATAAAGACACCAATATTGCTTAACGTAGGACAAAAGTTGAGGTGTTGTTACGGGGACAGGAAGCTTGTCCTGATTAGAGGGAGGCTGAGGGAAGGGAAGAATTTTCTTTTGATTTGGCACAGTATAAATTGGAGGATGGGGCTGGTTAGGATTTCTCTTAGTAACGAAGCACCCTGGTGGGGTAGACTGCTTTTCTTTCTTTAAGCTACTGTCTGTCACTTCAGTTAATGTGCAAATACCATTGAAAGGAAATTAATTCTGTGGCATGACTGCACCACTCAGTAACTTTGGGACAGGTGGGAATAGTTCATTTTGTATTATTTCAAAAATTGTGACTGTAAGTTAGAATTACACAGGAATATGTGGCACAGATACAGACCCTCTGCCTACGCAATCCATGCTGATGTCTGTGAGTCTAGAGTCCGACAACTCGGAGATAGAGCCTCTTCTCAACTTCTATTTCGATCATTACACCCATATATTACCTTCTCCCCTATATGTTTGTCTACCTTTCTTTAAATGCATGTATTTTGATTGCTTCAAACATTCCCTCTGGTAATGAGTTCCACTCTTCAGGTACTCAAGTTTTTTCTGAATATTTTTAAACTGGAAATTGCAAGTGCATCATGAAAACTGTAGAATTTAGAAACATGGTTAGTTTAGTAGTTATGCTGGGGTAGTGATAGCCTAGTGGTATTATTGCTGGACTGTTAATCCAGAGACCCAGGTAACATTCTGGGGAGCTGGATTCAAATCCTGCCATGGCAGATGGTGGAATTTCAATTCAATGGAAAAAAATTCTGGACTTAGACTCCAATGATGCCCATGAATCCATTGTCGATTGCTGGAAAGAACCCATCTAGTTCTCTAATGTCCTTTAGGGAAGGAAATTGTCATCCTTACCTGGTCTGGCCGACATGTGACTGCAGACCCACAGCAATGTGGTTGACTTTGAGCTGCCCTCTGGGCAGTAAGTGAGAGCAATAAATTCTGCCTAGCCTGTGATTAGTGGAGTCCCAATATTTATTTGCATCGAATTGCGTAGAGTTCATAGAGTCCTACAGCTTGGAGATAGACCCTTTGGTCCATGCCCATGTATTTGTCCAACTGCCTTTTAAATATTTTTAATGTACCCACCTCAGTCACTTCTGCTGACAGCTCATTCCACATGCATCCCACCCTCTGTGTAAAAAGAAAAGTTGCCCCTAGAAAACTATTTTCAAACCTGCAGAGATTGTGAATTTAGGCACATGCTTTACTAGCTGAATGCACAATGCTTGATTAATTGTAATTTTAAAAATCTCAACACCAGATCATAGGTCAACAGGTTTATTTGGAAGCACTAGCTTTCAGAGTGCTGCTCCTTCATTAGGTCGCTATGGAGCAAGATCATAAGACACAGAATTTATAGCAAAAGATTACAATGTCATACAGCTGAAATGATATATTGAACAAACCTAGATTGCTGTTAAGTCTTCAGTCTTTTAGAATGGGTGGCAGGTTTTGATTCATTAATATGAAAACTCCAGGACTACTTTTAAATCGCATTTTCAACAAGACTTAAGATAACTCTTTTATGTCTTTGTCATCTCCATGTTGCAATATTCCAACATCATCATTGCTGGTCTTCTATCCTCCAGACCAAAAACCTTTAATTCTGCCTTGTTTTTCTGTCAAGCTTGTCCATCATCCCCATTTGTTAACCCTCTATCTCACTTAGTATCTTAATTTAAAATCCATTTGTTTTTGTTCATTCTTTTCACCTTGGCCTCACCACACTCTGCAGTCACTGGGTAGACACTCTCATTGTTATTTTTCTGATGACAGCTATCTATATGTTTGTGTCCTCACAGCATTTCGTTGTTCATAGGTCCTCCAATATAGGTCCTGCTCTCTGAAGGTCCCTTACTAGACTTTGCTGCTGTGTCCACCTGACTAAAATTTCATCTCTTCAGCTTTTGGCCTTACACCTAATGTCAGACATGGTGTCTGTATTCTCTTTACCAATTCATAAAGCTTGTATTACAGAAGATGATGAAGATTTTGTTGAAAGCCCTGATGAGAATCAAGTGTGGTACCAACCCTGCTGGCTAATTTGAGCTAAATACATCATCAATAAATCTACTAAATACACAAGATATTTTAGCTTTGCATATTTAGCAAATGTATGTTGTGGTTGTGTTCGCCGAGCTGGGAATTTGTGTTGCAGACGTTTCGTCCCCTGTCTAGGTGACATCCTCAGTGCTTGGGAGCCTCCTGTGAAGCACTTCTATGATGTTTCCTCCGGCATTTATAGTGGTTTGTCTCTGCCGCTTCCGGTTGTCAGTTCCAGCTGTCCGCTGCAGTGGTCGGTATATTGGGTCCAGGTCGATGTGCTTATTGATTGAATCTGTGGATGAGTGCCATGCCTCTAGGAATTTCCTGGCTGTTCTCTGTTTGGCTTGTCCTATAATAGTAGTGTTGTCCCAGTCGAATTCATGTTGCTTGTCATCTGCATGTGTGGCTACTAAGGATAGCTGGTCGTGTCGTTTCGTGGCTCATTTGATGTAACGGCACTGTTCACCTCTATCGACAAAACCCTAGCCAGAGAAACAATAGCCAACCTGCTGGACATACAGAACAGACAAAAGGACGGTGAACCTATCAACAAAGACGGCATACTCAAACTACAGGACCTGTGCCTCACAACACACTTCACATTCAACAACCAAATATATGAACAAATCAACGGCACACCCATGGCCTCACCCATCTCTGGACTCCTAGCAGAAGTGGTAATGCAAAGATTAGAACAAGCAGTCTTACCGCAAATTCAACCCAAACTCTGGGTCAGATATATGGATGACACCTTTGTAATCACCACAAAGGTATACAGGAAAGCCACACGCACAGACCAAGTCCTGAACTACGAAAGCAACCAGCCCAACACACACAAAAGAAGTTGCATCAAGACACTGTTCAAAAGGGCCACAACACACTGCAGTACACCAGAACTGCAAAAAGAGGAAGAAGAACACCTCTACAATGTATTCGCCAAAAAAGGATACCCGCGCAATTTCATCAACAGATGCCTAAGGAAAAGACAACGGAACGAGGACATGCCGCAACCCAAATGACTAGCTACACTACCATACATCAAGAGCATTTCCGAACTGGCAGGCAGACTACTGCGACCACTAGGACTCATATCAGCACACAAACCAACAGCCACTCTCAGACAACAACTCACCAGAACGAAGGACCCGATACCCAGCATAAGCAAAACCAATGTAGTGTACAGCAAGGACTGCACAAAACACTACATAGGACAAACAGGAAGACAGCTAACGATCCGCATCCATGAACACCAACTAGCCACGAAACGACACGACCAGTTCCGAGATGCTCCTGATGTATGGTAGTGTGGCTAGTCCTTTTGGTTGTGGTATGTCCTTGTTCCCATGGGATCACCAATCTCGGGACTCATAGCAGAGGCAGTTATGCAAAGGTTAGAACAAACAGTCCTACCACAAACTCTGGGTCAGATATGTCGATGACACGTTTGTAATCATTAAAAACACGGAAATAGAAAAAACACACCGGATCATCAACGCCACACTCACAGGAATCCGATTCACGAGAGAAGAAGAAAAGGATAGCCAACTCCCATTCCTAGACGTGATGGTACAGAGAACACCAAACGGAGAATTCACTACAAGTGTATACAGGAAAGCCACACACACAGACCAAGTCCTAAACTATAAAAGTAACCACCCCAACACACACAAACGAAGCTGCATCAGGACACTATTCAAAAGGGCCACAACACACTGCAGTACACCAGAACTGCAAAAAGAAGAAGAGGAACACCTATACAAGGTATTCGCCAAAAAAGGATACCCGCGCAACTTCATCATCAGATGCCTAAGAGAAAGACCACGGAATGAGGACATACCACAACCAAAAGGACTAGCCACACTACCATACATCAGGAGCATCTCAGAACTGACAGCCAGACTACTGCGACCCCTAGGACTCATAACGGCACACAAACCAACAGCCACACTCAGACAACAACTCACCAGAACGAAGGACCCGATACCCAACATGAGCAAGACGAATGTAGTGTACAAAATACCATGCAAGGACTGCACTAAACACTATATAGGACAAACAGGAAGACAGCTAACAATCCGCATACATGAACATCAACTAGCCACAAAACGACACGACCAGCTATCCTTAGTAGCCACACACGCAGACAACAAGCAACATGAATTCGACTGGGACAACACTACTATCATAGGGCAAGCCAGACAGAGAACAGCCAGGGAATTCCTAGAGGCATGGCATTCATCCACAAACTCCATCAACAAACACATCGACCTGGACCCAATATACCAACCACTACAGCGGACAGCTGAAACTGACAACCGGAAGCGGCAGGGACAGACCACTATAAACACCGGAGGAAACATCAAAGAAGCGCTTCGCAGGAGGCTCCCAAGCACTGATGATGTCGCCTAGCCAGGGGACGAAACGTTTGCAACAAAAACTTCCAGCTCGACGAACAGAACCACAACAACGAGCACCCGAGCTACAAATCTTCGCACAAACTTTGAACAAATTATTCCTTTCTAGATGTTATCTAGAATCCTTTCCAAAATTTTGCACACAACAGAAGGCTCACTGGTCTATAATTAACAGGGTTGCCTCTACTCCCCTTGAACAAGGGGAAATTTGTTATCTTCCAGTCTTCTGGCACTATTCCTGTAGACAATGATGACATAAAAATCAAAGCGAAGGGCTATGTAATCTCCTCCCAAGCTTCCCAGACAATCCTAGGATAAATCCCATCCAGCCCAGGGTGCTTAGCTATTTTTACACTTTCCAGAATTACGAACACCACCTCCTCGTGAACCTCATTCCCATCTAGTCTAGGAGCCTGTATCTCAGTATTCTCCTCGACAACATTGTCTTTTTCCAGTGTGAATACTGACGAAAAATATTCACTTAGCGACTCTCCTATCTCTTCGGATTCCATGCATAACTTCCCCACTTGACTGCCCTAATCTTACCCATGTCATTCTTTTATTCTTGATATACTTATAGAAAGCTATAGGGTTTTCCTTGATTCTACCTGCCAAACATTTCTTATGTCCCCTCCTGGCTCCTCTTAGTTCTCTCTTTAGGTCCTTCCTGGCGAACTTGTAATTCTCAAACACCCTAACTGAGCCTTCCCATCTCATCCTAACATACGCCTCCTCCTTCCTCTTGACAAAAGATTCAACTTCTTTAGTGAACCACAGTTCCCTCACTCGACCACTTCCTCCCTGTCTGACAGGTACATACTTATCAAGGAAATGCAGTAGCTGTTCCTTGAATAAACTCCACATTTCAGTAGAGTCCATCCTCTGCAGTTTCCTTTCCCATCCTATGCATCCTAAATTTTGCTTCATTGTATCATAATTGCCTTTCCTCCATCAATAACTCTTGCCCTGTGGTATAAACCTGTCCCTTTCCATCACTAAAGTAAATGTAACTGAATTGTGGTCATGATCACCAAAGTGCTCACCTACCTCCAGATCTAACACCTGGCCTGGTTCATTACCCAGTACCAAATCTAATGTGGCCTCGCCCCTTGTTGGCCTGTCTACATACTGTGTCAGGAAACCCTCCTGCACACATTGGACAAAAACTGACCCATCTAAAGTACTCGAACTATGGTGTTTCCAATCAATATTTGGAAAGTTAAAGTCCTCCGCCACAGCTACCCTGTTACTTTCACTGTTATCCTGAATCACCTTTTCAATCCTTTCTTCCACATCTGTGGCACTATTTGGAGGCCTATGGAAAACTCCCAACAGGAAAGGAGGGTGACTTCCCCTTTCCTGTTTCTAACCTCAGCCCCTACGACCTTAGTAGATGAGTCCTCATCAAACGTCCTTTCTGTGACTAATGCTATACATCCCCCTTTTTTACCACCTTCCCTGATCTTAACATCTAATTCCTAGAACCTGTAACAGCCATTCCAGTCCCTGCTCTATCCACGTCTCTGAAATGGCCACAACATCGAAGTCCCAGGTACGAACCCATGCTGCAAGTTCACCCACCTTATTCCGATGCTCCTGGCATTGAAGGAGACACACTTCAAAACACCTTCCTGCTTGCCGGTGAACTCTTGCAACCTTGAAACCCTATTTCTGACCTCACTGCTCTCAACCTATGTACAGAATGGAAACAGAATAGAGATGTACAGCACAGTCCAACCCGTCCATGCCAACCAGATATCCCAACCCAATCTAGTCCAATCTGCCAGCACTCTGCCCATATCCCTCCAGGTCCTTCCTATCTAAATGCCTTTTAAATGTTGCAATTGTACTGGCCTCTACCACTTCCTCTGGCAGCTCATTCCATACGCATACCACCCTCTCCGTGAAAATGTTGCCCCATAAGTCTCTTTTATATCTTTCCCCTCTTACCGTAAAACTATACCCTCTAGTTCTGGACTCCCTCACCTCAGGGAAAAGACTTTGCCTATTTGTTCTATCCATGCCCTTCATGATTTTATAAACCTCTATAAGGCCACCTCTCAGCTTCCGGCACTCCAGGGAAAACAGCCCCAACCTGTTCAGTCTCTCCCTATAGCTCAAATCCTTGTAAATGTTTTCTGATCTCTTTCAAGTTTCACAACATCGTTCCAATAGGAAGGAGACCAGAATTGCACACAATATTCTGTCACTATCCTGTCTACCTGCGACTCCACTTTCTAGGAGCTATGAACCTGCACTCCAAGGTCTCTTTGTTCAGCAACATTCCCTAGGACCTTACCATTAAGTGTATAAGTCCTGCTAAGATTTGCTTTCCCAAAATACAGCACCTCACATGTAGCTGAATTAAACTCCATCTACCACTTCTCAGCCCATTGGCCCATCTGATCAAGATCCTGTTGTAATCTGAGGTAACCTTCTTTGTTGTCCACTACACCTCCAATTTTGGTGTCATCTGCAAACTGACTAACTATACCTCTCATATAAATGATGAAAAGTAGTGGACCCAGCACCAATCCTTGTGGCACTCTACTGGTCACAGGCTTCCAGTCTGAAAAACAACCCTCCACCACCACCCTCTGTCTTCTACATTTGAGCCAGTTGTGTATCTAAATGGCTAGTTCTCCCTGTATTCCGTGAGATCTAACCATGGGGAACCTTGTTGAAGGCCTTACTGAAATCCATACAGATCATGTCCATTACTCTGCCCGCATCAATCCTCTTTGTTACTTCAAAAAATTCAATCAAGTGTGTGAGACGTGATTTCCCACGGACAAAGCCATGTTGACTATCCCTAATCAGACCTTGCCTTTCCAAATACATGTACATCCTGTCCCTCAGGATTCCCTCCAACAACTTGCCCACCACCGACGTCAGGCTCACTGCTCTATAGTTCCCTGACTTTCCTTACCACCTTTCTTAAACAGTGGCACCACGTTAGCCAGCCTTCAGTCTTCCGGCACTTCACCTGTGACTATCTATGATATAAATATTTCAGTAAGAGGCCCCAACAATCCGTTCTCTAGCTTCCCACAGGGTTCTCAGGTGCATCTGATCAGCTCCTGGGGATTTATCTACTCTTATGTGTTTCAAGACATCCAACACTTCCTCCTCTGTAATATGGATATTTTTCAAGATGTCACCATGTATTACCCTACATTCTATATCTTCCAAGTTCTTTTCCACAGTAAATACTGATGCAAAATACTCATTTAGTATCTCCCCCATCTCCTGTGGCTCCACACAAAGGCCGCCTTGCTGATCTTTGAGGGGCCCTATTCTCACCATAGTTACCCTTTTGACCTTAATGTATTTGTAAACACCCTTTGGATTCTCTTTAACTCTATTTGCCAAAGCTATCTCATATCCCCTTTTTGCCCTCCTGATTTCCCTCTTTAAGTATAATCCTACTGTCTTTATACTCTTCTAAGGATTCACTCGATCTATCCTGTCTATACCTGACAGATGCTTCCTTCTTTTTCTTAACTAAACCCTCAATTTCTTCAGTCATCCAGCATTCCCTATACCTACCAGCCTTTCCTTTCACCCTAACAGTGACTCTCTGGACTCAAGTAATCTCATTTCTGAAGGCTTCCCATTTTTCAGCCATCCCTTTACCTGCGAATCTCTGCCCCCAGTCAGCTTTTGAAAGTTCTTTGCCTAATACTGTCAAAATTGGCCTTTCTCCAATTTAGAACTTCAACATTTAGATCTGGTCTATCCTTTTCCATCATTATTTTAAAACAAATACAATAATGGTCATTGGCCCCAAAGTGCTCCCCCACTGACACCTCAGTCACCTGCCCTGCCTCATTTCCCAAGAGTAGGTCAAGTTTTGCACCTTCCCTAGTAGGTGCATCCACATACTAAATCAGAAAGTTTTTTTGTACCCAATTAACAAATTCCTCTCCATCTAAACCCTTACCACTGTGGCAGTCCCAGTCTATGTTTGGAAAGTTAAAATCTCCCGCCATAACCACCCTATTATTCTTACAGACAATAAAATCCCAATACAATCCCAATAAGGTGATCATCCCTTTCTTATTTCTTAGTTCCACCCAAATAACTTTCCTGGGTGTGTTTCCAGGAATATCCTCCCTCAGGACAGCTGTAATGCTATTCCTTATCAAAAATGCCACTCCCCCTCCTCTCTTGCCTCTCTTTCTATTCTTCCTGTAGCATTTGTATCCTGGAACATTAAGCTGTAAGTCCTGTCCGTCTCTGAGCCATGCTTCTATAATTGCTATGATATCCCAGTCCCATGTTCCTAACCATGCCCTGAGTTCATCTGCCTTCCCTGTTAGGCCTCTTGCATTGAAATAAATGCAGTTTAATTTATTAGTCCTACCTTGTTTTCTGCTTTGTTCCTGCCTGTCCTGAGTGTTTGACTCGCTTCTGTTCTCAACTGTACCAGTCTCAGATTTATCTCTTTCCTCACTAGATCTCCCTGGGTCCCAACCCCCACCTTACTCGTTTAAATCCCCCCAAGCAGCTCGAGCAAATCTCCCTGCCACTATCTTAGTCTCCTTCCAATTTAGGTGCAATCCGTCCTCCTTGTACAGGTCACTTCTACCCTAGAAGAGATTCCAATGATCCACCACCTCATTTTCTACTTGAGATCCCTGCAGCTTTCAGGGCTTAATATTGAGTTCTGAGCTGGAAATGTGTTGCTGGAAACGCGCAGCAGGTCAGGCAGCATCCAGGGAACAGGAGAAATGACGTTTCGGGCATAAGCCCTTCTTCAGGAATATTGAGTTCAATAACTTTAGAACCTGAACACCTTGTTTTATGTATTTTACATACCCCCTGCACCCCAGGTCTTGAAATGTCATGTGTTCCTTTGAGCACAGCCAAACCCGCAAGTCCCCATTATTTCCTATCTTTTCTTTCCTGGCCTATTTCCTCAATTACTTTTTGTGCCTGATTCTTTTTCTCTCTCTCTCTCTGGGCTCCCACTCCATCTATCTGCTCATTATGTCCCAATGCTCCTGTCATCAACATAAATACCACTTTTTCTTAGCTGTTGTCAGCTCTGAAGAAAAGTCACTGGACCTGAAACATTAATGTTGTTTTCTGTCCACAGGTGCTGCCAGACCTGTTGAGTTTCTGCAGCAATTTGTGTTTGTGTGTGGCTGTTCACCCAAAGATGGGAATTTGGTTCAGGTGTGCCGTGGTGTCAACATTCTAGACAACCTCACGCCACATATCTGGGGGTCTCCATGTTCCTCTGAAGCTTTACCTAGTGCCTGTGAGGGGCCTGTGAGGGGCCCTGTTTCTGTGTGTCACCATCAAGAAGACCAAGTAAGGACTTGACAATGGAGAGCCAGGATCCTGATACGAAGGGACAGAACATTCGGTTGTCTTTTTCATATTGCTGAAGATCATTGTTGTAACCTGAAGAAGAGAAGCAAACTAGCACACGATCATATCAACACTCTTCTGTGTGGTGCTACAGGTCTCTGTAAAGCAGCACATCTATAGAAACATCACTGCCTGAGCAAAGTTGAGATCCATATGCCAGAGGAAGTTTTAGATTTGTATGACTCTTTTCATGCCTCAAAGAACTTCACAGCTCGAAGGGCATTTTTGAAATATGAATTTTGAAACTCTTGTAAGAAGAAGGTTAGTCAATTTGCACATAGCAAGCTCCTACAAACAACATGATAGTAATGATCAGATAATCAATTGTTGTGATGTTGTTTGTGGGATAAATATTGACTAAGGCACTGGGGGGATCTAATCTGCACCTCTTAGAAGCTCAGCATACATAAGGTAGATATTGGTAAATGTCTGATTACCAATGATATACAGGGTTATTGGGATGAGGTGGAGAAAATAAATGGAAGCATTAAATCAGGCTTGAATATATGGAATGGCAGAGCAGTTTCATTAGGTTAAGTGGCTGTCCCCTGTTCTTATGTTCCTATGTACCTATGAAATTGTGCAGTCTCATGTTTAAAATCTACCCAAGTAGGCAAATTAGATTCAATTTAACATATTAATTGAAAGACAGCACCCCAATGAAACACTCCCCCAGTGCAGGGCTGCAAATCTCTCTATAACAGGAGCTGTGCTCTCAGGGAGGTGTAGTGTCTGATGCATTTGAATCTGGATTGGAGGAGGAGGGAGGAGTGGAGTGACCTGGGGGAGAGAAATTTTGAGTGAGATTCCAACTCCTTTAACACCACCCATTTGTACAGTTAAAATCCGTTCCATTGTGACTTACTCATACTTTTATTACATCCAGGTTTTTCAGTGGTCTCCTTGAAGTAGGCAAGTTTGGAGGAGCCAGGCCAGTGGGAGTTGGAGGGTGTCAGGTCTGTGGTAGTCAGGGATGAGGGTCCTTTTAGGTGAGAGTGGTGGAGGTGATTGAGAGGGAGTTCCAGATCAAAGGGCCTGGTAAGCTGAGGTTAGAGCCATTAATGTTGGGGTGAAGGAATTCCGATGCTCCTGAGACTGAAATTGTTGAAATGCATAGTACTGGAGATTTCACAGAGAAATTAAGCTTCCAATCTTGGATCTCTCATAAACTTAAGGTCATTCCAAAACTCTGCTTCCCATAACTTAACTCTCTCCACAGTTAAGTATCCTCCTCACCCAATGTGTGCATTGTCTCCCTGTCTGACAGCACCTTAATATTAAAGCTGCTATCCTGTTATTTAAGCTTCTCCATGAAATTTGCAGCTTCTCGACTCGATGTTGGTGTTTGTATGATTATACTGTGAGCTAATTTAGGTTGCTTACCTCTGGTAAAGGTGTGAGATTAGTGAAAACTGAAATGCAGTAGGAGCAGGACCAATGAGAATTCTGGTCCTTTTAACAAAGGAGCTGGAAGCAGGATGAACTTCTCTCTTTTCTTTACAGGTGATAAGGATGTCTTTATCTGCATGCCAACAGGAGCAGGGAAATCTCTCTGTTACCAGTTACCGGCTGTACTTGCTGCGGGTGTTACCATTGTGATCTCGCCGCTGATTGCTCTTATTCAAGTGAGTTTAGTAGTGGATATTTTTACCTTGTTATGTGTGGCAGTAAACCAATCCAGGATCGGGGCAGTTCAGTCTGAACTAATCTAACAGAGTCTACCATACTGTAGTTTCAAAAGTGAGTTATATTGAACTTGCAATGTTAATTCTGGCCCAGACTTTTTCATGGGAATGTACTGTTGCAGCAATATAGACTGGAATTGCATGCTGGCACCAGGTGGCTTCCTGGTAACTGCCTGGGAACCTTCCAATGGGGAACTTCCAGAGAACAACCTGTCCTCTGGAACCCTCCAGAAAGGTCCCCTACTTAGAATTGGAGGGTTCTGACTGACTTAACTTAATAGTTACCCTGGAACATCTGGAGGATGAAACCCTCTAACTTTTGAGGACCTAGTAAACTGACTCCAACTCTTCACCCTCACAAACGTTTTCACTGGACCTGATACTTCCGTTTCCCTCCACCCTCGCCCTACTTGATCCTTAACACTATCCACCAGACTTGCTCTAACAGCAGCTATATAACATCACCCATACCCTCACCCACCCCATCCAAATCCCTGAGCCCCCATCCAGTTCCCTGGTACCATACCCACTTATCCACTTGATGCATAATATTAGTCTACCTCTTTAATTCCTTGGACATCCACATGCTGCTCATCTTGGACACATTATGCTCTGCTGCCTGGTGCTCCTCATGTTGTTTGCCCAATGATCTGCTGGTTGCTGACATTGCTGTTGCTGGTCATCCCCGATGCATAATACATTGCTGTCTAACACTCCTTGTGGTGCTCACCCCAAAAAGAGCAGTAGTGCTTCTGCTCTTCCCAACCTCCTCCATCTAACACCCCCTTTTTGCTGCTGTCCACAAGTTGACGCACACGCGTGCATGCACACATCCTCAGAGCCTTGGTCAGCATCATGGCACCATGACTCACTCACGTAGCAGATCCTCTTCCTAACCTCCCCACATTGACTCAGCAAGTCCTGAATTCTGATGCCACATCCCCTCATGTCTTGTAGAGCCTTGCCCTCCTTGCCTTCCAGGCCTCCGCTTGTGGCATAGATAAGTGCCATGCAGAACCAAAAATACAATGGCTCTGGTAAAGAATGACTCCCCTGCAGTTTCCTAGTCACTGCCTGATGAATTTCAGACAAATTGTGTCCCAGGAGAAAACCAAAGGGATACAGGGCGAAACAAAGAAAATTACAGCACAGGAACAGACCCTTTGGCTCTCCAAGCCTGCACTGATCTACATTCTTTATCTAACCCTGTTGTCTATTTTCTAAAGGTCTGTTTCCCTTTATTCCCTGCCCATTCATGTATCTATCAAGATACATTTTAAATGATGCTTTAGTGGCTGCCTCTACTACCTCCACTGGCAATGTGTTCCAGGCACCTACCATCCTCTGAGTAAAGAACTTTCCATACATATGCTCTCTCAACTTTTTCCCTCTCACCTTGAACCTGTGACACCTAGCAATTGAGTACCCCACTCTGGGGGAAAAAGCTTTTGCTATCCACTCTGTCTATATCTCTTATGATTTGGAGATGCCGGTGCTGGACTGGGGTGTACAAAGTTAAAAATCACACAACACCAGGTTATAGTCCAATAGGTTTCATTGGAAGCACTAGCTTTTGGAGCGCCACTCCTTTATCACGACCTGATGAAGGAGTGGTGCTCCGAAAGCTAGTGCTTCCAATTAAACCTATTGGACCATAACCTGGTATTGTGTGATTTTTAACTTTATATCTCTCATGATTTTGTAGACCTCAATCAGGTGCCCCCATCAACTTCCGTCTTTCTAATGAAAATAATCCTAATCTACTCAACTTCTCTCTGTAGCTGGCGCCCTCCATACCAGGCAACATCCCTCTGCACCCTCTCCAAAGCATCCATATCCTTTTGGTCATGTGGCGACCAGCACTGTACACAGTATTCCAAGTGTGGCTGCACCAAAGTCTTATATAACTGTAACATGACCTGCCAACTCTTGAAGGAAAGCATTCCGTATGCTTGCTTGACCACTCTATTGACTTGTGTTGTCACCTTCAAGGAACAATGGACCTGAACACCCAGATCTCTCTGTACATCAATTTACCTCAGTACTTTACCATTTATTGTTTAGTTCGCTCTTGAATTGGATCTTCCAAAATGCATCACCTTGTATTTGTCTGGATTGAGCTCCATCTACCATTTCTCTGCCCAACTGTCCAATTTATCTACAGTCTGCTGTATTCTCCTTCCCCTTCACTATCTGCTCCTCCACCAATCTTGGTGTCATCTGTAAGCTTGCTAATCAGATCACCTATACCTTCCTCCAGATCATTTATGTATATCACAAGCAATAGTGGAACCAGCACGGATCCCTGTGGGACACCCCTGGCCGCAGACCTCCATTTTGAGAAACTCCCTTCCACTACTACTCTCTATTTCCCAGCCAGTTCTCCACCTAGCTAGATGGTACACCCTGGACCCCATGCGACTTCACCTTGCTCATCAGCTTACCATGGGGAACTTTATCAAACGTCTTGCTGAAGTGCTCAGCTTTGTCACTTCCTCAAAGAATTCTATTAAGTTGGTAAGATATGACTTTCCCTGCACAAAACTGTTGGCTATCACTGATAAGCCCATTTTCTTCCAAAGGGGAATAGATCCTATCCCTCAGTATCTTCTCCAGCAGCTGCCCTAGCACTGATGTCAGTCTCACCGCTCTATAATTACCTGGATTATCCCTGTTACTCTTCTTAAACAAAGGACAACATTAGCAATTCTCCAGTCCTCTGGGACGTCTCCCATGTTAAAGGATACTTCAAAGATATCTATTAAGGCCCCAGCTATTTCCTCTCTCGCTTCCCTCAGTAATCTGGGATAGATCTCATCCGGTCCTGGGGACTTGTCCACGTTAATGTCTTTTAGAATACCCAACACTACTTCCCTCCTTATGCCGACTTGATCTAGAGTAATCAAACATCTATTCCTAACCTCAATATCCATCATGTCCCTCTCCTCAGTGAGTACCGATGCAAAGTGCTCATTAAAAATCTCAACCATTTTCTCTGACTTCACACAAAACATAAAATTATGGGATGGTCCTGTAAAATATAGGACTGTTGATCACTGTCTCATATAGTAGGTGTAGGATTACTGTTTAATTGCCCGGCTGAGTATGTAGTGCCCACTGTCTGCAGAAGTGGGGCGGAACTATCCTGCAAGGTGTAGAGTATTTAATCCTCCATTGTAACATAGATTTAATGTCTTTACTTTCCATAGGACCAGATTGAGCACATGAATGTACTGAAGATTAGAGCATGCTCCTTTAATTCCAAACTGTCCCTTGAGGAGCGAAAAATGGTCCTTTCTGACTTGAATTCTGCAAGACCCGACATCAAACTGCTCTACATCACCCCTGAGATGGCAGCTTCCAACACCATGCATTCCATCATTGACTCCCTGCTGGCCCGACATCTCCTTTCGTACCTGGTCATCGATGAGGCTCATTGTGTGTCACAGTGGGGGCATGACTTTCGACCCGATTACCTCAAACTGGGGTCTTTACGCAGTAAGGCTCCTGGTATTCCCTGCGTGGCTTTGACTGCTACAGCCCCTCAGAAGGTGCAAGATGACATTGTAGCTGCTCTTCAGCTGAACCAGCCCATTGCAGTCTTCAAGAGTCCTTGCTTCAGAGCTAATCTATTCTATGATATTGTCTTCAAAGACATTTTGAATGAACCCTACATCAATCTGAAGGCATTCTGTGAAAAGACTCTGGGACAGAAGGACTCAGCAGGGGTTTGTGGAGCTTTAATTGTTTTTTTTTAATCCTTTAAAACATTAATTGTTGCCTCTGGTGCAGTTCTACAGGAGCTGACTCCTTTGTTGCAGTGCAAACAACCTTCTTCATTTGTGAGATTAAGTGTGCAGTTGTGACAAGTGAAGAAATGAAAGATGTCTAGGGAATTTGTAAGTAGGAAGACAGAATCATTCCAGACTCAACAACATTGGGATTGGAGATTATTATCTGCACTTGTTGAATCCAGAAGGCTGTAAATAGCTAATTTATTTGTATTATTACTAATGCCCTATGTCTTGTCATTATCCCTTAGTAATTTAATCTCTCCAGCCCTCCAACCTGTTATGATTATTTTCCTTTGATCTTGCTCCCATCACCCCACTTCCTCTGTTTCTGAAACCCAGGAATGCTTCAGAGACTCAGCAGGCCTGGCAGAAATAGAGTTAACTATTTAAAGGTTTGTGACCTTTGTGAACTGGGAAAAGTTAATAGTGCAATAGGTTTTAAGCTGGAGAAAAAGGGAAAAAAATGATTAAAAGACTGAAGTATTAGTCATGCAGGACTAAAGCATGTGGTGACAGGACTTTGGATAGTGAGAAGGGAGGAGGTGAACAGATAGATGTTACATCTGCACTTGAATGGAATCATACAATGGTAACAGAGAGACTACGTGGCTTGTTGTGTCTGCGCTATACATCTGACAGAGCAATTCACGTTGTGCCATTCCTTGTCTGTTCCTTTTCCCACAGCAAATGTTTTGTTTTCTCATTGTGATTCAATTCCTTTTGAAAGCTTCATTGACCCTGGCGCCACCACAACCTCAGCCATCCTGGCTCCTGACCACTTGCTCTATTAAAGAGGTTTTCCTCGTGTGTCTTTGCATTGTTTGCCAACTACCTTAAACCTGTGTTCTCTGGTTTCTGATCTTTGCACCAATACGATAAGTTTCTTCCAATCTACTCTGTCCATACCCCTTCTAATTTTGAATATATTGACCAAATCTTTTCTTAACCATCCATTTAAGGAAAACTATGTAATCTGTATTAACCTATCTATATAACTGAAGTTGAAAATAAAAAGGTTAGTTGGAAGAAATCAGTTCAGTGAGACAGGAACAGGCTGAAACAACTAATTTTGTCGAGGCAAACCTTTGTGTAGGTCTTTGCAGAAGGTAGAGGCAAGCTGTTCATGTTTGGAGATAGTGATGGAGGATCTCCAGAGAAGATCAGGTCGGTAGGAATCCTGTATACAATGTCGTAATATTCAAACTTGAGTTCTAGCCCAGGAGAGACAGGAGGAAGTGTTGGAAAGTTGACATTTGGTCTTTACAGAGATTGTTATGCCAGATTAAAATAACACACCCTTGTCAGTAGGTTTGAATATAATGCAAGGACTGAACCCATACAGGAGAAAGTGAGGTCTGCAGATGCTGGAGATCAAAGTTGAAACTTTATTGCTGGAACAGCACAGCAGGTCAGGCAGCATCCAGGGAACAGGAGATTCGACGTTTCGGGCACAGGCCCTTCCTGATTCCTGAAGAAGGGCCTGTGCCCGAAACGTCGAATCTCCTGTTCCCTGGATGCTGCCTGACCTGCTGTGCTGTTCCAGCAATAAAGTTTCAACTGAACCCATACAGAACAGGGGGTGGGGTGGGGGATGCTGGGTAAGACTGAGTAATTGGAGCAGAAAAATTGAGATGGCAACCATCATGCTGCCAGTTGTCAATGAAAGAATTAAGAGGCCAGTGGGAGGTGCTTTGCTGGAGAAAAATTACTGAAAACAGCAAAAAGCATATCTGCATGGCAAGAAGATTTCTAGTCAATGAAGTGAACGTGGAGGCAAAGGTGATAGAAGAAGAGTTCAGTGTGTACTAAGCTTCAAACTCCTTGATGTCAGTTCCTTACTGGAAGCTGAGTCTATTGATCAAAATCAGAATTGGGTTAATGTTGGAGAACCTTCTGAATGTGCCACAAGAAATAAGAATAAAAGAGCTAGGATCAGAAGGAAGTGAAGGGAAGAAGGCTCTGGAGAGGCATTGTTAGTTCTGAGTTATTGGAGCTTGTGTTACTTCTGAGTTATTGGAGCTTGAAACACAGATAAAATAATTTTGTTAAGGAGATGATTGTGATGAAGGTTATGTCAGTTAGTTCATTTGGTTGGATGGCGGGTTTGCAGTGCTAAGTGATGCCAACAGTGTGGGTTCAATGGTGCGTACCAGCTGAGGTCACCATGAGCACCCTGCCTTTTCATCTACTCCCCTCACTTTTTTTTAGATTAGATTAGATTAGATTACTTACAGTGTGGAAACAGGCCCTTCGGCCCAACAAGTCCACACCGACCCGCCGAAGCGTAACCCACCCATACCCCTACATTTACCCCTTTTAACCTAACACTACGGGCAATTTAGCATGGCCAATTCACCTGACCCGCACATCTTTGTGACTGTGGGAGGAAACCGGAGCACCCGGAGGAAACCCACGCAGACACGGGGAGAATGTGCAAACTCCACACAGTCAGTCGCCTGAGTCGGGAATTGAACCCGGGTCTCTGGCGCTGTGAGGCAGCAGTGCTAGCCACCGTGCCGCCCACTTGTGGCATGATGACCCTCAGGTTAAACTTGCCACCAGTCATCTCTGTTTAATGAGAGAGCAGCCTATAGTGATTTTCACTTTCAGATCAAAAACAAAAAGAGAAACAGAAAGTAATAAAGCTGAACAATGTAGAAGACAACTGAAAATTCAGTTGAAGAGAAGAGTAAAACTTCAAAGTGGATATTGTCTGCCTTTGAACTGAACTCCCTCTTATATCTTAAGTAATATCTATTCAAAAAGTCATTTCCCTCAAATGGAAATTGTTGCTCTCTTCATGGATGCTGCCTGAGCTGCTGAGGATTTCCAGCATTTTCCCTTTTTAGTACATGTGACATTAAATTGTGCGTGGGAGCAGGAGTTTCCAAAGGGCTGTTTACAGTACGAGTGAGATAAAACTGGCCAGTCTGAGAATTATTGTATTCTAATGCTGATAGTTTGAGCTGGGGAAAGAATAAAGCTGAGATGTTCAGGTACACACATAATTAACACAAGTCGCAGGTAGAAGATGCAATTAAAAACATTAATGGCATTTGTTTTTTTTGTGTCAAAGGGGCTGAGTACAAAGAGAGGATAAGTTATAGACAAGAAGCAAAGAAAAACTCACAAGGAAGTAATTTCATGCCTATACTGGTCTATTGAAATGATCTTTGTTCTTTGTTCAAAGCCTCTTAAGTTCCTTCTCAAGTTCCTGTCCAACTCCCTTTTAAGTGTCATGGTTGGACTTAACGTGCAGTAATCCATTCTGTTCTGGTTACTGCATGTCAGAACAGATATAGCTCTCACTGAAATCAGCATGGCACCGACTTAGCAAAATTATACCAGGAGTGAATGGTTAGTTTATGAGGGTAATTGCATAAATTTGACTTGTATTGTCTTGAGGGCTGGTCTATTTGATGTGTTGTAAGGTGATAAAAGCACTTGAGAGAGAGAAACTATTTGGCCTTTGGACAGTCCAGAACCAGGAAGGGTAACTTTTAAAGTTAGAGCGAGGCTGCTGTAGTGTTGTTGTCAAGTATGTTTCCATAGAAGGGGTTGTGGAAATATGGAACCATGTCCCCTGAAAAAGCCTGAATTCTAAGGGTCAGTTGGAGGCACCAAGACAGATGTTTTTCAGGCAAATGTATCTAGGAGTAAGAATAAATGTGGGAAAATAATGTTGAAATTTATATGTACACAATCTAATTGAATGGTGGGACAGGCTCAAAGGGCTGAATGTTCTACTTCTGTTCCAGTGCTTCTATGTTGATTTGGTTCAAAATCTGGTTTAGTAGAACAGGTGTGTGACAGTAAATCATTGTGTAAATACAATTCTTCCCTTGCAGCAATTTGATGGCTGTGGCATAGTATACTGTCGGACCAGGGATGGGTGTCAAGAAGTGGCAGAGGAACTAACACGCAGGGGGTTGGAAGCCAAGGCTTACCATGCAGGTATGGAGTGCAGATGACAGCACTAAGAATATATTATATTAGGAGTCATCATGAATGTCTCAAAATAGGATTTTAATTGCTGAGTGATTTTTGTGTTGATTTACATATGTGATATATATTTGCTGTGTTTTAAACATATTCACTCACTTGATACTTTAAATACCTGTCACCACTAGACAGTGGATGGTTGAGAGTTTGATGTAAGGGGTTCTGATCAAAGTAGAAATTTGTTTGGTCACTCGGTGCACAAAGGTGAGATGAGTCAGAAATCATTGCAATCTATCCCTCTCTCTAAGTATTATTCTATGGTAATATAAGAGTGCCATCGTACACTTACTTGGTATGGAACAACACACTATTGCTTGCCATGTTTCTTCACTTCTCTGCACTGGTTATCTACACAGTTTTCCTTCGACACTGACCCTCAATGGCTTCTTTCCTTGCTTCCAAACTTACCCCTGGTGCCCTTCAAGGATCTAGCCTCAACACCCTCCCATTTCTTATCTAAAGACTAGATTGCCTGAAAATGCAAGTTCACTGTCTCTGCTGATGATACTTAGCTCTATGTTGTCATCACTTTATAGTCATTCCATAATCCGTTGTCAGACTGCTTGTCTAGCATTGGGAAAGCAGACATTTCCTCTGACTAAATCTTGCACAGACAAGACCATTGACATTGACCTTTATGCCTATCACAGGCAGTCTTCCTTGCACCAACGCTGTTCTTCTCACTCTCAACAATCTGAGGCTGAACTAGACTTCACAATCTTCATGTGATCTTCACATTAACGTCAGCCACACACTCCTTCATTAGTAAGATTATTTATTTCCTCAGTAACATTACTTAACTCCAACACGTCAACTCATTGTGAAGCAATGGAAAAATTATTAAAATTCTCAGTTTGTTTCATGCTCCTCCATGGCCTTGCACATCCCATCCCTATAATCTCCCTAGCCCGACAGCTTTCAAGATCTTGGCAGTCATCCAGTTTTGGCTTCTTGAATGTCCTGAATTTTACTCATTCTATCATTGATAACTGCACTGTCAGCTGCCAGTGCCCTCAGCCCTGTGCTCTAGAATTCTGCCTCTTTCCTTTTAAGGACTTTCAGATTACAACAGGATGGGCCAATGGGCTGAGAAGTGGCAGATGGAGTTTAATTCAGATAAATGCGAGGTGCTGCATTTTGGGAAAACAAATCTTAGCATGACTTATAGACTTAATGGTAAGGTCCTAGGGAGTGTTGCTGAACAAAAAGACCTTCGAGTGCAGGTTCATAGCTCCTTGAAACTGGAGTCAGAGGTAGATAGGATAGTGAAGAAGGCGTTTGGTATGCTTTCCTTTATTGGTCACAGTATTGAGTACAGGAGTTGGGAGGTCATGTTGCGGCTGTACAGGACATTGGTTAGGCCACTGTTGGAATATTGCGTGCAATTCTGGTCACCTTCCTATCAGAAAGCTGTTGTGAAACTTGAAAGGGTTCAGAAAAGGTTTACAAGGATGTTCCCAGGGTTGGAGGATCTGAGCTACAGGGAGAGGCTGAACAAGCTGGGACTGTTTTCCCTGGAGCGTCGGAGGCTGAGGGGTGACCTTATAGCGATTTACAAAATTATGAAGGGCATGGATAGGATAAATAGACAAAGTCTTTTCCCTGGGGTGGGGGTGGGGGGAGTCCAGAACTAGAGGGCATAGGTTTAGGGTGAGAGGGGGAAGATATAAAAGAGACCTAAGGGACAGCTTTTTCATGCAGAGGGTGACACATGTGTGGAATGAGCTGCCAGAGGAAGTAGTGAAGACTGGTAAAATTGCAACATTTAAGAGGCATTTGGATGGGTATATGAATAAGTAGGGTTTGGAAGGATATGGGCCGGGTGCTGGCAGGTGGGACTAGATTGGGTTGGGATATCTGGTCGGCATGGGCGGATTGGATCGAAGGGTCTATTTCCATGCTGTACATCTCTATGACTCCTTAAAACCCATGTGTTTCACTCAGTATTTGTTCACCTGCTCTATTATTTCCTTATGCGCAAATACTTGTGCTTTCGGTTGTATTAATATGTTCAAGATACTGTGTTGACAAGTTGATAGATACAGAGTAAATGTCCTCTGCATTGTCCAAACAAACACTTCAAGGACTGGTAAAATGTGGTTAGATACAGAATAATATTACCTGTCCACAGTCCCAGCAATGTCCTTCAATTGCCAGCTTAGATGACTGCTCTCACTGCAATATCTTTTGTTTTCCTTCAACTCACTGTTTTCTCCAGAAGGGCCTGGTAACTAGTACTAGTTACAGGCAGTGGTGTTCTTCTTTGCATGGGTATCTGTTCAAAAGGGAACTAGTCAATTCCTTCCCATTCTGTTTCCTATCTCCATTCAAACTGTTTCAACATCATGGGTTCTGGGTCATTTCTCACATTGTTGGAGATATCCAACCTCTCTTTTCTTCCCAGATTTCTAAAGTTTCCCTCTGTGTATGGTTAGCACTGCTGTCTCACAGCATCTGGCACCCTGGTTCAGTTCCAGCCTTGGCTGTCCGTCTGTGTCTGTGTGGGTTTCCACTAAGTGCTCCAGTTTCCTCCCATGGTCCAAAGATGTGCTGACGAGGTGGATTGTCTATGTTAAATTGTCCATTGTGTCCAGTGATCTGCTGACTAGGTGGATTAGCCATGGTAAATATAAGGTTATGGGCGGTTGGATCTGGGTGGGATACTTTTGAAGTGTCAGTGTGAACTCAGTGGATCGAATAGCCTGTATTTGTACTGGAGGGATTCTATGATACTATGTAGTTCTTCACCTTGTCCATCATGGCTATCATATCATATAGCCACTTAGTTCTATTCGTGCTATCAATTCACCAATATTGTTAGTAATGTTGTTTGCATTCAGATAAAGAGCCTTTAATTTTATTTTTGACGCATTTTTCCTGACAGTCAGACAGTCTGGTTATCATTTTCCATTAGCATTCTGCCCTAATATCTTAATTTGTAAAACATTTCTCCTTATTTGAACTCTTTCCAGCCTCTCCCTCCACTACTTAGTTTAAAGTCTTTTTTGCTGATGCAGTTCTGTCTGTGGCCTTAGTTATTTGATTTGTTAGGGCGCTGGTCCCAGTGCGGTTCAGATAAAAACTGCTTCAATGTACTGGCTTCCTCTTCCCACTATTGGTGCCAAGACCTCATAAATCAAAAGAGAAGTGATAAAAAAAAAAGTGCAGTGAAGGAGGAAAAGCAGGAAAATTGGATCGATAAATACCTACATTAACATATTGGGGCAAGTATGATGGGCAAAATGGTTGTTTCTTGTGTTGTATGACTCTCTGTACAAAATAAAACTAGTTGCATATACAGTGTTTCAGCACAGAAAATTAATATTTAGAAGAGAGAAGGTTTTCTGATATCTCATATTCTGAGAGCTGAAGCGTATGTGTACTTACAGGGCTTAAGAATTCAGAACGCACTGTGGTGCAGGAGGAGTGGATGGAAGGCAAAGTACCTGTGATCGTGGCAACCATCAGCTTTGGGATGGGTGTGGACAAGGCTAATGTCAGGTGGGTATAAAGGGATGAGGGAGGGGTGCTAATGTCTGGTGGGTATAAAGGGATGAGGGAGGGGAGGTCTGTTTCCTGTTGAGAATGCAGGAATGGTCTTCCCAGGGTTGGAAAGGGTAGGATATCTGTGATTGCCATTAATTAGTTAGGTCTCCATGGGGAATAATGTTGGTGTTGTTTTACGAAAAATGATCAAGACTGTGCATCATATGTGCAGTATTATGAGGACAAATGTTAATTTACATATCGTGAATGTATCTTTTACTCATTCTGGATCCTAGGGAAAGAGTGCCAGATACAAAAGCATCAGCTGTTTCTGGGTTGCTGGTGTTATCTGATTTACATCAGCTTAACCAAAGCACGCTGGTGAGTGACCAACTATGTAGGTGGTGGTGTTATCAACCACCAGCTTTCTTGATATCAGATAGTGTTGGTTACAGGCTGAGTGTGATCATTGAGTTGTCATGGAATCAGACAGGCCTGATACCATGTTTCACTTTCTGAAAGTTCCATCTAATTAAGTCCAATACACATTATTCCTTAGATCCCTACAATGTGTTTGGATGGATAGAACTGTTTTCAAGTTTATATCCAATTCTGATTTTAATTCATATTATTGAATATTTCTTCCTGTTGTCTCTGATCTTAAATCTGTGTTCTCTGCCCATTGACTCACAAAACAGTGGAACTAGTTTCTCTTTACTCACTCTATCAAACAAAAGGGTTGTGTTCATGTACACTGCTTTGCAAGACCTTCAGACATCCCAAAGAACTTTATAATAAATAAAATCTTGCCACTTCAAAATTTAAAACTCTTAATGATTTAAACTCATCAATTAGAACATCTCTTAATCATCCTTTCTCTTAAGAAGCACTCCAGATTCTTCACAACTCCATTATCTCTGGTAGGATTCTAGAATCGCACTTTTGTACCCACTCCAAAGCCTTGACATCTTCTCTCCAGTGTTGTGACCACAGTTGGTCACAGTACTCCAGCAAGGGCTAGCTAATGCTTTAGAAAGGTGTAGCAGAACCTCCATGCTTATGTGTTAACAACTGTTTGAGTATTTTTTAATTCATTGATAAAATTGCCTTGCCTTGGAGAAGGTGGTGATAACCTGCCTTCTTCAATCACTGCAGTCCGTGTGATATAGGATGCTGTTAGAATGGGGAGTCCTGAATCTTGACCCATGTCATTGAAGGAGTCACAATATAATTCCAAGTCCAGATGATGTGTGGCTTGAAGAGGGGCTTGCAGTTGGTGATGTTGCCATTCATCTGCTGCTAGTAGAGGTTGCAGGTTTAGGAGGTGCTGTTGAAAGAATGAGTGAGGGAGTTGCTACAGTGCATCTTGTAGATGATGCACACAGCTGCAATTTTTGGGTCGCTGGTTGAGGAAGTGAAAGTTGAAGGTGGTGGATGAGGTGACAGTGATTTATATAGTACATTACAGCGCAATACAGGCCCTTTGGCCTCGATGTTGTGCCGACCTGTGCAACCAATCTGAAGCCCATCTATCTTACACTATTCCATTTTCATCCATATGTTTATCCAATGACTATTTAAATGCCCTTAAAGTTGATGAGTCTATGACTGTTGCAGGCAGTGTGTTCCATGCCCCTACTACTCTCCGAGTAAAGAAACTACCTTTGACATCTGTCCTATATCTATCACCCCTAAATTTAAAGCTATGTCACCTCCATCCAAGGAAAAAGGCTCTCATTGTCCACCCTATCTAACCCTCTGATTATCTTACATGTCTCAATTAAATCACCTCTCAACCTTTTTCTCCCTAGCGAAAACAGCCTCAAGTCCCTTAGCCTTCCCTCCATACCAGGCAGCATCCTAGTAAATCTCCACTGAACCCTTTCCAAAACTTCCACATCCTTCCTATAATGTGGTGACCAGAACTGTACGCAGATTCCAAGTATGGCCGTACCAGAGTTTAGTGCAGCTGCACTATGACCTCGTGCCTCCGAAACTGAATCCATCTACCAATAAAAGCTAACATACCATATGCCTTCTTGACAACCTGATCATCTGGGTGGCAACTTTCAGTGATCTATATACGTGGGGACACCGAGATCTCTCTGCTTATCCACACTACCAAGAATCTTATCATTAGCCCATTACTCTTTATTCCTGTTGCCCCTTCCGAAATGAATCACCTCACATTTTTCCACATTAAACTCCATTTGCCATCTCTCAGCCCAGCTCTGCAGCTTATCTATGCCCCTCTGTAATCTGCAACATCCTTCCGCACTTTCCACAACTCCACCGACTTTAGTGTCATCCGCAAATTTACTAACCCATCCTTTGACACCCACATCTAGGTCATTTATGAAAATGACAAACAGCAGCGGTCCCAAAACAGGTGTTTGCGGTATACCACTGGTAACTGAACTCCAGGATGGACATTTCCCATCAACCACCACTCTCTGTCTTCTTTCAGCTAGTCACTTTCTGATCCAAACTGCTAAATCACCCTTCGTATCCATGCCTTCATATTTTGTGCAATAGCCTACCATGGGGAACCTTATCAAACTCCTTACTGAAATCCATATACACCACATCAACCGCTTTGCTCTCATCAACCTGTTTGGTCACCATCACAAAGAACTCAATATGGTTTGTGAAGCACGACCTACCCTTCTCAAAACCGTGTTGACTATCCCTAATCAACTTATTCCCCTCAAGATAATTATAACTCCTTTCTCTTACAACCTTTTCTAACACTTTGCCCACAACCGAAATAAGGCTCACTGGTCTGTAATTACCAGAGTTTTCTCTACTTCCCTTCTTGAACAAGGGGACAATATTTGCTATCCTCCAGTCTCTGGCACTATTCTTTTCGACAATAACAATATAAAGATCCAGTAGCAAGGCTCTGCAATCTCCTGCCTGGCTTCCCAGAGAATCCAAGGGTAAATCCCATCCATCCCAGGGGTCTTAACTATTTTCACACTTTACAGAATTGCTAGCACCTCCTCCTTATGAACCTCAATCCTGTCTAGTCTAGGAGCCTGTATCTCAGTATTCTCCTCGACAACATTGTCTTTTTCCAGTGTGAATACTGACGAAAAATATTCATTTAGCGCTTCCCCTATCTCCTCGGACTCCACGCACGGCTTCCCACTACTGTCCTTGATTGGCCCTAATCTTACCCTACTCCTTTAATTCCTGATATACTGATAGAAAGCTTTATGGTTTTCCTTGATTCTACCTGCCAACAGCTTCTCATGTCCACTCCTGGCTATTGTTAGCTTTCTCTTTGAGTCTTTCCTGGCTAACTTGTAACTCTCAGCGCCCTAACATAAGCTTTCTTCTTCCCCTTGACAAGAGATTCAACTTTCTTAGTAAACCACAGCTCTCCCACTTGACCACTTCCTCCCTACCTGACAGGTACATACTTACCAAGGACAGGCAGTAGCTGTTCCTTGAATAAACTCCACATTTTAATTGTACCCATCTCCTGCAGTTTCCTTCCCCATCCTATGCATCCTTATTCTTGCCAAATTGCATCATAATTGCCTTTCCCATAACAATAACTCTTGCCCTGCGTTAAATACCTGTCCCTTTCCATTGCTAACGTAAACGTAACGGAATTGTGGTCACTATCACCAAATTGCTCACCTACCTCCAAATCCAACACCTGGCCTGGTTTATTATCCAGTACCAAATAAATATGTGGCCTCTCCCCTTCTTGGCTTGTCTACATATTGTGTCAGGAAACCCTCCTGCACACATTGGACAAAAACCAGCCCATCTAAAGTACTCAAACTATAGTATATCCAGACAATATTTGGAAGGTTAAAGTCCCCCATAACAACTGCCCTGTTAACACTTGCTCCTATCCAGAATTATCTTTGCTATCCTTTCCTGTACATCTCTGGAACTATTCGGAGCCCAACTGGTGACTTCTTTCCTGTTTCTAACCTCAGCCCATACTACCTCAGTAGACGAATCATCAAGCTTCCTTTCTGCCACTGTAATACTGTCCTTGACTAACAATGCCACACCTCCCCCTCTTTTATCATCTTCTCTGTTCTTACTGAAACATGTAATTCCCAGAACCTGCAACAACCATTCCTGTCCCTGCTCTATCCATGTCTCCGAAATGGCCACATCGAAGTCCCAGATACCAACCCATGCTGCAATTTCACCCACCTTATTCTGGATGCTCCTGGAGTTGAAGTTTACACACTTCAAACTACCTTCCTGCTTGCCAGTGGACTCCTGCGACCTTGAAACCATATTTCTGACCTTACTACTTCAACCTCCTGGACACTGGAACTACAATTTAAGTTCCCATCCCCTGCTGAATTAGTTTAAACCCACTTGAATAGTATTAGCAAATTTATCCCCGAGGATATTGGTAGCCCTCTGGTTCATGCATGGACCATCCTGTTTGTAAAGATCCCATCTACCCCAGAATAAGCCTCAATTATCCAGGTATCCGAAACCCTCCCTCCTGCACCATCCCTGTAGCCACGTGTTCAACTCCTCTCTCTCCCTATTCTTCACCTCGCTAGCATGTGGCACAGGCAACAAACCGGCAATAACAACTCTGTTTGTCCTAGCTCTAAGCTTCCACCCTAGCTCCCTGAATGTCTGCCTTAAGTCCCCATCCCTTTTCCTACCTATGTTGTTAGTGCCTATGTGGACCACGAGTTGGGGTTGCTCCCCCTTCCCCTCAAGGATCCCGAAAACACAATTCGAGACATCACGAAAACTGGCACCTGGGAGGCAACACACCAACCGTGAGTCTCTCTTGTTCCCACAATATTAGATTAGATTAGATTAGATTACTTGCAGTGTGGAAACAGGCCCAACAGGTCCACACCGACCCGCCAAAGCGCAATCCACCCAGACTCATTTCCCTACATTTACCCCTTCACCTAACACTACAGGCAATTTCGCTTGGCCAATTCTCCTAACCTGCACATTTTTGGACTGTGGGAGGAAACCGGAGCACCCGGAGGAAACCCACGCGGACACGGGGAGAATGTGCAAACTCCACACAGTCAGCCTGAGGCGGGAATTGAACCCGGGTCTCTGGCGCTGTGAGGCAGCAGTGCTAACCACTGTGCTACCGTGCCTATCTGTCACCGTAACTATGGAGTCTCCAATGAGTAACGCTCTGCTCATTTTCCCCCACCCCTTCCCTTCTGAGCAATCGGGATAGACTCTGTGCCAGAGACCTGTACCCCATGGCTTACCATTGGTAAGTCGACACCCCAACAATATCCAAAACGGTATACTTGTTATTGACTGGAATGACCACATGGGATCCTTGCACTGCCTTTCTGTCCCCGACTGTAACCTATCTACCTGCTTTTACCTGAGGTGTGACTACCGTCCTGTAACTCCTCTCAATAACCCCCTCCGCCTTCCAAATGGTCTGAAGTTCATCCAGCTCCAGTTCCCTCCTCCTGTTTTCGAGGAGCTGGAGTTGGGTGCACTTCCCGCAGATGCCGTTAGCAGGGATACTAGTGGCGAGCCTTACCTCCCACATTCTGCAGGAGGAACCTCCATTCCCACTGTTCTAAATTTCCAAAGAGACTGTAGAAAAATAAAGAAAATAAAACTAGTTACCTTACTAATCTGGCGCACAGAACCTTTTCTTTTGGTTAGAGGAGGGGGATGGGTGTCAGGCACTACCTAAGTCATGTCTCGGGTAACACAGCCACCCAGATATATTACTTCACTTACTTAGCTGTCCTTTATTCACTTGGATTTAGACTTACTCATTTTGGATGGCGCACACCTTCTTGAGTTTTAAGTTGCACTTTCAAAGTAAATGGCAAGTACTCCACAACACTTCTGACTTGCGGATGAGTTACTTGCTACAGAATTGCTCACCTCTGCTCCCGTTCTGTAGCCAAAATGTACATATGGCTGGCCAAGGTATCTTCGCTCAGAACCAATAGTTATGTCTTTAAAAATCAGAAGGAGCTGGTTAAGTTCTCTTACTGATGGTTACTACCTGAGAGTTGTCACATGAGGGATGTTGTGCAATGCTGGTTACTAACTGGGTTTGAGTGTGAAGCCGCCGACTGACTGCCCGAGTGAATGGTGATGCCACCGAAGGCTGTCCGAGTATGCGGTGATGCTGCCTACTGACTGCCCCTCAGTGTGCGGTGATGCTGTCGACTGACAGCCCCTTGAGCGTGTGATGATGCCGGCTGCTGACTGCCCCTACCTCTGCCCTGAGCCTGTGGTGATGCTGTTAATTGTCTTCTCTGAGTATGCAGTGGTGCTGTCTACTGACTGTCTGTCTCTGAATCTCAACAGATTTGTTGCCCATTGGAATCTTGCAAAATCAATGTCTGCTTATTACCAAGAATCTGGGCGAGCAGGGAGAGATGGGAAACCCTCATTTTGCCGTATTTATTACTCAAGGATAGATCGGGAGAACATCAGTTTCCTGATCAAGAAAGAGATTGCTCAGAAGCAGGTACTGAAAAGGCATTGTGTTTTCAGACCCAGACCTCATTGTCTTTCATTGTTTTTGGTTGTCCCTGAGTCACTGAAGCTTTTGTTTCAAAGCTCCCACACTCTTTTTCAATATGTAAAGGTTTACCTGAGAGTGTTGGAAACTAACTAGGGTTTTGGGTGGCTTATATTTAATAGTAATTTTTAATCAATATAGAATGAAGCTCAGGGGTATGTATCAGTCTGTCACATTTCTTAAACTTGCTCTTGCATGCATCTAACACTTAGCCATGATCACCATCACCACTGCATTGACTTTTCAACTCACCTCCCTTCTCCAGTTCACCCTTACTGTTTTATGCCACTGTGTCATTTCTGACTGTTCTCTCTTGATTTGTCCCTACATGTCTTTGGTTCATCACTCCCTTTTATACACTTCCCATTCCACCCATGTTTCAAAAGAATGGTCACTAGGCCATCCCTTCGGTGTGCTCCTGTATGCTTATTTTCTGAATGTGTTGGAAACCACTGTGATCTCCTCTGTGTGTCTTACTATTGTTATTTTCTTGTGTTCTTTTGCAGAGCAAGAGAGGATCCGTGAAGAGTTTTGACAAATCCTCCCTGGTGGGCTTTGAGACTCTGGTTTCCTTCTGTGAGCAGCCAGGGTAAATGCTTCCATTTCATGTGACCCATGCACTTCTTCCCTTATTAACAGTTAGTGGTGATCTGAGTGAGTTTGAATGAGAGGAAGGTCTGCTGGGTGGATGAGCAAACTGACCATGGCATTATGTCGCAGGAAACCATGCTGCATTGCCTCCCTGGGATTCAGGACATTCTGGTCGGTGCTAGAATGTGACTTGAAGCAAGGGGGAAGGACTCGGTGTTTGTGATCCTAGTAAGTACCATCGACAGAGGTAGAACCAGGAAAGTGTTTCTGAATAAGAGCATGAGGAGCTAGGCACAAATTTAAAAGTATAATCTCTGCATAATACCTGACCCATGTTTAAATTGGCATTAGACAATTGGCATAGGATACGTGAAATTAAAGAGATGAATATTTGGCTAAGACTGGTGTGAGAAACATGGATTCTGCTTTGTGAGCCACTAGCACCAGTACTGGGGAAAGTGGGGCTGCATGCTTGGGGCAGTTTATACTTGAGCGACGCTGAGGCCAGTATTTTTGTGACCCATACAACTAGGGAAATAGAGAGGGTTTTAAATAAGAGTGGGACAAGGAATCAAATGTGCAAAGATGTGAGGTTTTGGAGAGTAGTGACAAAGTTAAAGAGGAAAATAGTGATACAGGGAGTGAAGATCAGAGGATGACTGGAAGGAACAACGATAATAGCCTTGGAGCACTCCAAGTAAATAAGAATGATCTGATAACTATTATGACAGTAGGTTGACAAGGAATTGGTCCTGAATATTGAGGGGTATATGATATTCAAGAAGAATAGAAACTAGGTAAAGCAGGAGGGGTAGCACTGTTATTCAAGGATGGTGTTTGTGCAATAGTTAGACATGACTTCGATTCAGATCAGGATGTAGAATCATTTGATGGAAATGAAAAATATTAAGGGAAAGACCTCACCAGTGGGAATAATCAGCAGGCTTCCTCACAGTACCCATAATGTTGTGCACAATTCACAAGAATAAATTTTGAATGCTTGTGTTAAAGGGACAGCAGTAACCATGGGTGACTTTAACCTACGTATAAATGAGAAAATCAAATTAGTGATTCTTTTTTCCTTCTGCCATTTGTTAAAGAATACATTTGTTTGCAATAAGTTGTTATTTCCTGTTAATGATGAAACCTGGTTTATCGCTATACCTTTGTCCTGAATAACAATCAGTTGAGCTGAGAAGTGTGGCGCTGGAAAAGCATAGCGGGTCAAGCAGCATTCGAGGAGCAGGAGAGTCGATAGTTTGGGCATAAGCCCTACATCAAGCCCATTCCTTGATGCTTTTCAGTGCACTTTGTGACTCTGACTCTCCAGCATCTGCTGTCCTCACCTTTGAACTATCAGTTGAGCAAATTGATCAAGCTCGTGGAATAGATGGGCTCAATTATCAACATACTCTTGACAATAATGTTGTTTACGATATTAAGCAGTGTAACTGTGTGTCAGCATATTATTAATCTGTGTAGAGGATATTATCAAAGATTAATGAATATAGTTTATATTCATAAACATTAATTAGTTTGGAGTGAATACCAGTAAATATTAATAAGTGCAATGTCAGTAAGGATTAATAAATGCAGAGTGTAAATAAATGTTAATCAATAAAAACTATCAATCAGTGAAGATTACTTACTGTTTTCATCATCTATTGATTGGTATAAAGTGTACATCAGTAGACATTGCTTTGTATAGACTGTATCCTAGTAAGTATTAATCAATATAAAGTGTAATATTGACCAATATATAGCAGTGCTTGGAATATATGGGTCAGTAGGTGTATTCACTATTTATTCCCGAAAATCCCCAAGACTTGTGGAAAAGTTCACTTATTTGACCAATCAGAGCAGTCGCTGCTGTAAGTAAAGTGAAAGGACATGACGAGGAGCGACTCCTTGAATCACTGCCCAGTTCTCCCCTGTGCTTGCTGCCATTAGAGAGAAACAACCTGTGACTGAAGGAGCAGCTAGCATTTTGGGGAAACACACTCCTGGACAGTTTGCAGGTCCTTTTACCGGAATAAAGTTTTAATGAAGTCAGGAGGCACTTTTGCTGGATCTGGGTGTTTTGTGTACAAAGCCCAACATGGGATGTCGGCCAGAGGAACATAGGCATGGGAATTGGAGGTATTTTGGTGGAGGGTTCAGCAAAGAAGGAGGCTGCTACAGGGGATTGGGAAGATAGAAGCTGCAAGAGGAGTACTGGGGGCAAAAGAGGCTGCAAGCAGATTGTAGGGCAACTGCAACGGAAGCTGTAAGAAGTGTGTGGAGTAACAGGGAGATTGCAAAGGAAAGAAAAGTTTAAACATGTCAACAAATAAATACTCTGTGAACTGGAATCTTAAGACAATTTTAAATAATGACAGTGATGAATTCTTTGTAAATGAATGCAAAATGTCTAGTTGAGGGCGACATAGAACAGAAACTACTATACTTGAGAAAAATGTGGTGGATCCTATTGTGATGAGCACTGTCGATTGTTAATTCAAATCTGAGGGTGAAATCTGACAAATAGTGTTGATGAAAAATGCCCCAGCTTATTTCAAGTGTGACTTTACCAGTCTGGAGAAAATATATTTATGCTGTTAGCTTTTCATGTCATTTATTTTGAAAGAAAAATTTATTAACTTAAGCCTGTTTTCTTTTAACAACTTAAAAGTGCTGTTCAAGAAATTAGTTGAGTGTTGAGGGTTGCTTATTATTGAGGATATTGGTTAATTATTCAAATTCTGCTTCTGTAAGAATCCGTTTGCCCTATATGTCAACATAAACATAGATGGTATTGTTACTATGTGACAGCATGATCTCGTAAATGAGTTAGTGAGAATGAAAAAGAAGTCTCCGAAATCTAAAATTAGTCCTGAAGCAAGTCTCAAGACTAGCCTTGTAAAATGAAAAATTAGTCTGACCGTTGATGTTGATTTTATCAGTAAAGATTAATTAATATATTGTCTATATTAGGAAAGGTTCGTCAGGACAGACATTTCAATAATTATTAATCAGCACAGAGTTTACATCAATAAATGTTAACCAGTATGGAGTCCATAACAACAAAGATTAATCCTAATTCTTATTTCTAATGTGATGTGGGTGTCGTTGGCTGAGCCAGCATTATTGCCTATCCCTAGATGCTCTTAACAAGGCGTTGGTGAGCTGCCTTCTTAAACTACTGCAATCTATGTGCTGTAGGTTAATCCATAGTGCCTTTTGGGAGGGATTTCAGGAGCTTGACCCAGCGACGCTGAAGGTACAGTGTATTTTTCCAAGTCAGGATGGTGAGTGACTTGGAGGGGAGTTTGAGGTCTACAGCTCAAAAGAAGGCCCTTCAGTTCATCACATTCTGCACCGGTCAAAAACAACCATTGAAGTGGTATTCCTCTGCCTTTGCCATTCCTGATGGAAGTGGTGGGTTTGGAATGTGCAGTCTAAGGAGCTTACATTGGGTTTATATCAAGTTTATATCAGTAAATATTAATCTGTATAGATTTTATGTCAGGAAATATTTATGAGTATAGTGTGTATCAGTAAGCATTTCTCAGTAGAGATTAATCTAGGCAGGGTCAATACTAGTACATTTTAACCAGTTCAGAACGTATATCAATAAATGTTAACCAGTGCAGAATGTATAGTTTTAAATTGAGGGGTGATAGATATAGGACAGATGTCAGAGGCCGTTTCTTTACTCATAGTAGTAGGGGCGTGGAACGCACTGCCTGCAACAGTAGTAAACTTACCAACTTTAAGGGCATTTAAATGGTCATTGGATAAACATATAGATGAAAATGGAATAATGTAGGATAGATAGGCTTCAGATTGGTTCCACAGGTGGGCGCAACATCGAGGGCCTAAGGGCCTGTACTGCGCTGTAATGTTCTATGTTCCCTGTGAGTTGAATCAGTTGAGAAGATGGGGAGGTGATGGTCCAGTGGTATTATTGCGAGACTATTAATCCAGAAACTGAGCAAATGATCTGGGACCTGGTTTGATTCCCACCATGGCAGATGAAGGAATTTGAATTCAATAAGTATCTGGAATTAAGAATGTGTTGGTGACCATGAAACCACTGCCAGTTGTTGTAAAAACTCATCTGGTTCATTAATATCCTTCAGGGAGGGAAATCTTTCATTCTCGCCTGGTCTGGCTGACATGTGACTCCAGACCCACAGTAATCTGGTTGACTCTCAACTGCCCTTTGAAATGGTCTAGCAAGCCACTCAGTTGTATCAATCACTGCAAGATCTCAATAAAGAAATGAAATTGAATGGACCATATGGCATTTCCTAGGCACCAGAAACAAAAACAGAAGTTGCTGGAAAAGCTCAGCCAGTCTGGCAGCATCTGCAAAGAGAAATCAGTGTTAACATTTCAGGTCTGGTGACCCTTAGAATTTTTGTAAAATATTAACTGGTATACTATGTACATCAGTAAAAATCAATTGGTATAGAATGCATGTCACTAATTAATAAGCCACATAAAGTTTATATCAGTAATTGTTAGTCATTATAGTGTCCAAATTTATTAATATTAACAATGAGTATTTAAGTAACAGTGTGAGTATCTGCAAATAGTACATATCATAGAGATTAAATTGGGAAATACCAATTGGTGTAGAATTTATATCTGTCCAGCTGTGACTCCTCCAAGGATATTGATAGAAATGATTGTGGAAATTGTAGAGGCACCTTGTATTAATTTCCAATCTTCTCTTGACTGAGGGTGGTGCCCAAGAACTGTTGGACTGCAAATATTGTGATCTTTCTCAAAGAAAGGTACAAATAAAGACTGTTGATTTTAGTTTCATGTACAGTTCATCAAATGATTTTTAACTAATGTTCTTACATTTGTGTGTAGTTTTCTGCAGTAGTGCTCAAGTTATTATGTCTAAATTACAGTTGAGCACTTTACAATGGGATGATAATTATACTTAAGGAAAGCTGTGTATTGTTCCAGTACACTTCACATTAGCTGTTGATTCGGTTTTTCGGTCAGTTTTTTCTGCAGTACATAGATTGGAACCTGGATTGAGCTGTCTCCATCATGTTGGTGGCCTGTACTTGCTGGGTAACCATTTAACTAAACTAGTTCAGGGTGTCCCCAAAATACTTCTGCCAAGCCCTTCAACGGGTGTGGGTTTTAATTGCCAGGGGTCAAATTGTTGAAGTTGATGTTGCCTCATTTGGATTTGCTGTTGTCATAGTTGTGTTCTTGTGTTTCCTTTTTGTGAAGTCAGGTATTGGGGTTCCTGTTGCAGCAGTTAGGTTGAAGTGGTTTATGCTGTGAAGTGAGGTTGTAAGAGATCCTTTTTGGGAATCTTGCTGTGCTGCCTGCTGCCATTGACCTGTTGGGTTTCTGGTGGGACTTCGGTTGTTGGGGCATCTGTTGGCAGGTCCACATTGCAGTAGTTCCAATTGCTATCAATCCTTTCTGTAGGATTAAATAGGCCTAGCCACTGATGTTGGCTTTGAACACAATCCATAAGTTACAGCAAATGAAACAAGAATCAAGAACATGGCAATGAAAGTGGCAATAACCACAAGACCCCCCAGGGCCCACTTGTTATTCAACAGCCAACTCCAGAGAGTAGGTCCCAGGTTGAGGCTTGATGATGGCTCCATCCCTGCAAATAGAAATACAGGAAAGGAGCAGTGAAAGAAATACTGAACCTTGGCTTACGTGGAGTAAGGTGACACACTCTTGTGGTTCAGAGTGGGACAGGAGCAGTCACTGGTTGTAGAGTAGATGGGACAAGGGTACAGCAGTTATTGTGAATCCTTATAATGCATCAAGCTTTTCATGCACTGCTACCTGGGTACCCAGGACACAAAGTTAAAGGAACATTTTCTGCTGGTGTTTAGCTGACTTGACAATCACAATCAACTGATGATGTTCTGTTGGAGGTGTGAGTAGCCATTTCACACTTCCATACAAATTAATTCTGTGATCCTGTCCGGTTAACAGCTATCACACTGCCAGAGTGATTTTATAACCACATTAACCCTGTCAGGATGAAAGTGTGACCCGGTCACCCT
Source organism: Chiloscyllium plagiosum (assembly GCF_037043375.1). Lineage (NCBI taxonomy): Eukaryota > Metazoa > Chordata > Chondrichthyes > Orectolobiformes > Hemiscylliidae > Chiloscyllium > Chiloscyllium plagiosum. Next base: position 2,386,502 of record NW_028270163.1, on the reverse strand, counting down.
GTCAGGATTACCCAGTAGTCCTGACCCCTCTTCAGAGCTGTCGCCCAGTGAGTAATTGTAACTCTTATTGTCTGTGCCATATATGGGATCTTAGAGAGAAGTTAAGTGAGTTCTGAATGCATTCAATCAACGTTCGCAGACAGGAGCCTATTTGGAAAACTCTGGTGTGAGCATGTCTCTGGGTAATACATTTCCCTCTGCAGGCAAATACTAGACACTGGAACCTCACCTTCAAATTTTGAACCAACTTTTCCAGAAACTTTCCTTGCTTGTGTTTTCAGTCTCTCCTTATTTGTTGCAAATACAGACTTGAAGTCAGTGACCTTTAATATGTACTCACCTGGGAGTGTACTCAGTGAAGCTCCGCCTGTCTCTGTACATAACCATTGTCTATGCTGTGGATAATTCCTCTCCAAAGGATTATTGATCCTACCTGAAGCTGTTCGATCACAGTGAACTGGTTGCTGCTCCTCAGCAGAATTCCTCTCGTCTAAATTCGATTCTTCCAGTTCCACCAAATCAACTGTTAGTGTGTTTGCGTTTAAATATTAATCTTATGACACTGCACCTGAAAAAATGCATGACTATTCAGCCACACCCAGCTGTGCCCAGCAGCTTTATTTGTAATTTTTGTTGATAATTTAGTGATGCAAACATAGGTGGAGATGACCTCACTTTGGCACAGTGTTTAATCCTGTCTCAGCTGTGGCACAAATGGTGACATTGTTATCTCTGACTAACTAACTAACTGACTGACTACTTGCAAGGTGACAGCTCTGAAGAGGAATCAGGGGCACTGGGTAACTCTGACAGGGTGACCAAGTCGCACTGTCATCTTGACAGGTTAACATAGTTATATAATCATTCTGGCAGTGTGAAAGCTGTTAATTCGACAGGATCACAGAGCTAATATGTACTCTCCTGTTACATCCTAATAGTAAGGTAAAGTCCCATGGACCCACCCTCATTAGAGAGAGAGATAACTGGTGGTGTTTTAATCTGACAGTTACTGCGCCTCAGGTGTGGGAAGTGATTGAGGAGGAGAATTCTTCATGATGACAATTGCTAGTGTGAGAAGGTAACTCCTGCTGTTGGCACCACTTTATTGTTGGCATCCAGCTAACTGACCCTCTGAAATACCAAGAGATCCCAGTGAGATGTTACATATATAAGATTAATCACTGTTTGTCAGTAGTAAGATATTAGATGAAGAGACAGCTGAAATGTCATCACCATTCTTTCTCTTTCCAAATTCTGTTTGACCTACTGTGTATTTCTATTTCCGAATAGAACAGAAGCTGGATGGAACCTGTAGCTCTAATGGGTAATGAATTTGTGAAATAAATTACCAGAAGGGCACAATGTAACTGGATACAAAAGACAATTAACTGGATATGATTCTCATGGAATCTGGAATACTTTTAAAAAAACTCATTTGTGGGATGTAGGTGTTACTGGCTGGTCAGCATTCATTGCCTGACCCTTATTGCCCTTGCGAAGGTAGTGGTGGGCTGTCCTCTTGAACTTCTGTAGTTCACCTGCTGGCTGATCCCACAATGCAAGTAGGGAGGGAATTCCAGGGTTTTGACCCAGTGACAGTGAAGGAACGGAGATATATTTCCAAGTCAGGATGGTGAGTGGTTTGAAGGGGAACTTGAAGGATAGTTAGATAGTCTCTTATTGGTGATGGAGAAAGTGAGGTCTGCAGATGCTGGAGATCAAAGTTGAAACTTTATTGCTGGAACAGCACAGCAGGTCAGGCAGCATCCAGGGAACAGGAGATTCGACGTTTCGGGCACAGGCCCTTCTTCAGGAATAAGGGCCTTCCCCGACGGTCGGAGGAGGAGCGTCTTATCTTCCGACTGGGAACCCTCCAACCGCAGGGGATGAACTTGGACTTCACCAGTTTCTTCATCCCCCCCTCCCCCCACCTTGTCTCAGCCGGATCCCTCCAGCCCGGCACCGCCTTCCTGACCTGCAGTCTTCTTCTTGACCTCTCCGCCTCCATCCTACTCCGACCTATCACCCTCACCTTGACCTCTTTCCACCTATCACATTTCCAACTCCCCTCCTCCAAGTCCCTCCTCCCTACCTTTTATCTTCTCCTGCTGAACACTCTCTGCTCATTCCTGAAGAAGGGCCTGTGCCCGAAACGTCGAATCTCCTGTTCCCTGGATGCTGCCTGACCTGCTGTGCTGTTCCAGCAATAAAGTTTCAACTCTTATTGGTGATGGTCATAGCCTGGCATTTGTGTGGCACAAATGTTACTTGCCACTTGTCAACCCAAGCCTAGATATTGTCCAGATCTTCATGCATTTGAACATGGACTGCTTGGTGACATGGTGAACTATTGTAAAAAGGTGAAGAATTTCTAAGATTAACAAAGCACAGATAATCATTGGTCCTTAATTTATGTGAGAAGTTAACACTGTTGAGTGTCTGTAGTTCTTCGGGTCCAGTCGTAAGCAATTGGTGTAGTCTCAGATCCACGCCCCACTCCTAGTCTTTGTTGACTTAACTCTTGGGGTGTTAAAAGTTGATGTTTCAGCTCATATGCTTTGGCACAGAGCAAAAACCAAGCAAGGTTTCCCATGCCGACAGTGATTGCAAGGATCATTGACCTTGCTTATGTTTGTATGTACACGTAGATACATGGTACAGAATTGAAGGAGCAAATTACTGCAGATGCTCTGAAGAGTCATTTGGATTCGAAATGTTAGCTTATTTTCTAACCACAGATGCTGCTTGACCTGCTGTGATCTCCAGCACTTTTGTTTTTGGTACAAGGTTGGACTTGTCTGTGATTTATCCGTTCATCAACTTTTCAAGTAACTGTTACCCATCTCTCAATGTGTGAGGCCATCTGAGAAGGATGGAAGTTTGGGCACCTGGGGGAAAAATAACTGAAGTTTTCCATTGGTGGTGAGCTGTGCCCTTTCAGACAGCAGGACAGAATTAGTTATAGAAACCACCTTGTGACAGGTGATATCACTTGCACGTGGATTTAGGTAAATCAGAATTCAACCATTGTACTGGGGTTAGCCATTTGAGACAGCCGTTTCAATTTGCTGTAGTGTCTCTGCCAAAGTTTTTACCAAGCTCAGGAGTTTGAAATGAGAACTTGTTGCTTTCCTTCAAGATTGATATTCTGTTTCTGTGCTGCCTTGCTTAGTTCTGACCGATCAGTTAGTTTGGAGTAAGGTGAGGGAATCTGATGAATTGACTAGATTGCTGTAAAGAACGTATCAGTGCCATTCATTTACTTGCAACAGTTTATTAAATACTTTGTTTAATATTTCTTATTTATAATTCAATTAGTACCAATCCTCCTCAAGGCCTGTAAATGAGGCCAGGCAAAAAGCAGCAATTAATGGTGCTCAGTGGAGTATTGTGTCAGTTGGCATTTAAAAGCAGATACAGTACTGTGAAAGTTGGCTTAAGAGTGGCAGAAGCCAGTTGTCGCAGAAGATCTGTTGTTACTTGTGACTGTGGTCGTGGGTTGCTCTTATGTTGCCTAATAGATTTGAAATAATATTTACGTGCATGAATATGGAAGACTACAGTAACTGGGTTATGTTGGTAGCCAGGAAAGAAAATCACACTTGAGGGTCAGAGCAAATTAGCTGTTGTGATAGCTAACCTTTTATTTATGGTTATATCATGCACTTCGAGATGAATAAACTTCAGTCCCACTGTGGCCAGGATGGTCTGTTTAATTGGAAGATGATTACTATGTTGGTGGCTAGAATGGAGGTTGCTGGTCACTCTTGGTGTATACAGCATTGTTGTTGTTATCTGTATCGCTTTGAATCAATAGTGTCAAGACTTTCGAATTTTGCAATGAACCCCGTTTGTTAGGAATAATGCTATTTAGTGAAAAGCATTTGAATAAGATGAGAATGAGCATGTTCACTGTATTTGATGGATTTCAATAATTATGAAAGGTTTATAGTATTTTTTAACAGTTGAATGTGTACATGTGCATATATTTATCAAGTTTAGGGTTTTAAGATGTCCTTTGCTATTCAACCAACAAACTGTCACATTGGGGCTAACGATTGGAGACAACTCTTCGACCAGGTGTTGTGTTCCATCTTGGTTGTGTACAAAGTGATGTGTGAGAAATGAACATTACAGCCTGTCTTCATTGTGCTGCACTGCCACGGAGGCCCCTTGCTCATGTGCTGTCATGTCCATCTGAGGATTCATACTGTTAGGGTTTGGATGTGGGTTTCACTCTGCCAGTTCTTTTGCCGCAATTGCAGGAACAGCAGCAGCAAATGACAGGAATAAAAATCAACAGAAAAGTACCTGAAAATAAGAGAGAACAGTGTAACCTTGGTGCAAAATTCACAGAATTGCCCAGTAGTCACTTTAAAACATTTACAACACAGGTGTAAGTCATTCATTCCAAACAGTTCAGTGCTGGAGTTTACATTCCACAGACACCATCTCAGTCTTCCTTCAATTCAACTTGTCACCTTATCATTCTGTTCCTTTCTCTCTCTTTCATGCAATTCACTTCAACTTGTGGTAGCAAGTTCCACAATCGCAGCACTTACTGAGGTGCATGCAGTCTAGCATAGTGCTGAACAAGGGATCAGAACCCTGAGACAGCTTTGAGCGGCAATGTCCTAGAGCAACATAGAAGAAGTTAAGTATGGAGAAAATTACCTAGGGAGGCTAGTGTGCCAAATTTACTTCGTCTAAAAGTTAAAAACAATTATGCAATTCAATCTTGTTTTGGAATTGCCAGCTAGCATAGTGCCATGGACATAACAGCTGGTCTGATTAAGTTCACTCCTATCTCCAGTCAGTTCTAGGATATTCAACAGCAAATACTGAGTACAAGAAAAGGACAGCTTCATGTGGTCAGAATGATCACGACTTTTGTAGAAGAATACTGTTGTATGGGGTGGTCCAGTGAAGCTGTCCTTTTCTTGTACTCAGTGGCTCAGGACTCTGCTTTTTAGGTGAAACATCTCGAATGGTTCCTTTGCGCTGACTGATTCAATAACTACATGTGCCATATCAATGACCTACTTCAAGTCTGAGCCAATCTCATCAAAGATCCTTCCCACCCCAGTTCGAATCTCTCCCAACCTCTTCCATCAGGAAGAAGGTACAAACACTTAAGCTCTTACACTAACAGGTTCAAGAACAGTTTCTTCTCTGTTGTTATTAGATTTCTGAATAGACTTAAGCCCTTTATCAGGAATGGGAGAGAGTGGTCTCTGCAGAATGCCTACAGAGGTAGGGAGGGGAACATATCTCTGGTAGTGGGGTCTGACTGTAGATGATGGAAATGGTGGAGGATGATGCATTGTATCTGAAGATTGGTGGGTGGAAGGTGAGGACCCTCCTTGTTGCGGGTGGAGGGGTGGGGTTGCTTGACACGTCGACTCGGATGCTGCCTGTCCTGCTGTGCTGCCTGTCCTGCTGTGCTTTTCCAGCGCCACATTTTTCGACTGATCTCCAGCATCTGCAGTCCTCACTTTCTCCTTCTGAATGGACCTCTCAAATTTAAAATCTAATGTTGGATCTTGCTTTTTGTGCACCTTCTTTGCAACTGTAGCTTTGTATTCCTCACTCTGTTCAGTCACCCTATGATCTGCTTGTACTGCAAGCAAAACAAAACTTTTCACTGCACCTAGGTGCATGTAACAATAATAAAACAAATAAAATATTCAGCAAATCTACTATAAATTTATACCCGACAATTTTAGCTGGTACTTACAGATGAATATCAGGATGATGATAAATGAAGTACGTGTTAGAATGTCAGACTGGTGAAAGTCGTGAAGTTTGCTGAGTAGTCTATTGATTAGACTCTCCCAGTATTCCCAGAGGTTAGCTTCAGAAGACATTCTGACAGAGCTGCAGGAGAGGAGGAAACGAAAGTTTTACTACAGGATGGTGATGAATGGGCCACTGTAAAAGACAGGTTTATGTTTTAATATTTTTGAAATATCCTGTTATTAGGCAAGGAATGAGCCTGAAAAATATACACAACAGTTAAAGAATCTGAACTTTAGATACAATGGAAAGAAGTGTTTGATTTATAAAACGGGCCTAACAGCACCTGAGGACCTTCTACAACAGGTGGCCATTTTACTCATTTCCAGCATTTCTTTTCTTTCCTGCAGTACTGTTATGGATAGAAATCAAGAGTTTTCCATGGCTTGAGATCAGTGTTTGTTTTGTATGTAAAACCTATATATTTTCTTTGTCTTGGAGTGATCATCTCAATTTCCAAAAGCAAGAGTTTTGAGAGTTTTAAAGTGAGAAAGGTTATTTATTATCACAGATTTAGTTTTGGTGTAAATTGGGTTAGTAATCTGTAACAGCAGGTTAATGCTCCAGGAATATGGGTTCAAATCTCAGCGTAGCAGATGGTGAAATTCGTAAAAACTCATCTTGTATGCTAATACCCTTTTGGGAAAGAAATTTCTCGTCCTACATGTGACTTCAAAACTATTGTTTGCTGTTGACTGTCCATTGGGCAATTAAGGATGGACAAGAGATGCTGGCATAGTCAGTAACACCCAGATGGATTGGGCAAATACATAAAAAGAAACCCTGAATATTTATAATTTGACATCTTGCACGCAGTACCACACAAACAAGAATAAAACAATATATGATTGTGTCAGTCTCTTTTTAGTTTCTTTCAAGAGTTAATATTTTGGCTGAAGAGGTGCTGTAAAGTAGAGAATTCTATGCAAGCTGCAAGGCTCCTTACAGTCAAATTTCTGAGGTTATTTTCAGCTGAATTCAAAGTTGGAACAGGTTGGGGGGGGGGGGGGGGGGGGTCAACTTTCTTTTAAGTTAATGTTGTTTATGTCCTCAGATGCTTAGTTGACTTGCAGCAAGTGATGACTTTCTGTTGGAACTCTGATTTTGCAGAAAAGATTCTTGTATTAAAAGCAGAAAACAGAATGATAGCCTCACCATGTAACTTGTCCAATTTCCAAGCTCCTTTTACAAGAAAAAATGATGTTTTGGTTATGGATCCTGTGCAGTCACCTCACACCTTGAGATGCACACTTGGTTTGGATGAGGCAACCAACCATTGGAAGCTGGATGGGATTCATCCACATTCAGCCCACCTCCATTGAGTTATTATATCATACACCCTTGGTGAAACAGGAAGAAAACCTGGCTGGAATGGTCTAGGTCTCTTGCTGATAATCTACCCTTAAACAAAGGGATTTGTGAATTCCTGATTAATTTTGAATGTTCATACTTGGTTAGCTTATACTCAGAACTCAAAACACTAAAGGTCATGTGGTTTGCAGTAGCTATTTTAACAATGTGTTCAAAATTTTAAAGTAGTAGCTAATAGTTTAAAATGTACTGGAACATGACATGTATATTCTGAGCATGATTTCAACTATGGCATACTGGGCTATGAGCTCAGCCTGCGAGTGGTATCCTTTGTGGCCATGTCTACTGAAACAAACTGAGTTGTCTTGGCTATATTCAATGTCTCGTGAAGGGCTTTTGCCCGAAACGTCGATTTTGCCTGTCCTCGGATGCTGCCTGAATTGCTGTGCTCTTCCAGCACCACTAATCCAGAATATATTCAATGTCGTCAGTTCTTCTTAATGGTATTAGTTGAGGTCACTAACAGCAAGTGGGCAAAGATACTTTCTCGAGTTTAGTAGAATTGGGGCTCAGTTTTAATAGACAGAGATTTATTGCATAGTTCTTAAGAGCTAGTTATGTTGCATTTTATTTTTTACTATTATCAGCATTATATCACTGAGCTATCAGAGTCCTAACTAGACTCAGGATATTCTTAAAAGTAGATAAAACTTATCTTATGAGGTAACCTTTCAGGTACTTGGACTTGATTAAAGCCTTTGATAAGGTTTCGCATGGGATTCAAGGTGAGCTTGCCAATTGTTTACAAAATTGGATAACCAGCAAGAGATAGACTGATGGTGGAGGATGGGTTTTGGACTGGGGACCTGTGACTCTTGGTGTTCCATAAGGGTCAGTGCTGGATCCACTTTTGTTTGTCATTTAATAAATGATTTAAATGAGAATATAGAAGGCATGGTTAGTAACTTTGCAAATGACACCAAGATTGGTGGTATAATAAACCGTGAAGAAGGTTATTTAATATTCTGAAGTAACCTTGATCAATTGGGTCAATGAGCTGAAAAGTGCTAAACTGAATTTAATTTGAATAAATGCAGGCTATTGCATTTTGGTAAAACAAACAAGGGCAAGACTTTTACAATTAAAAGTAGGGCCTTGGGTAGGACAGACAGACCAAGAGGTTCAGGTCCTTAATTCTTTGAAGTTTGCATTGCAGATATATAAGGTGGTTAAGAAGGCATTTAGCATGCTTGCTTTCGTTACTCAGACCTTTTGAGGAGAGGAGTTAGGATGTAATGTTGCGGTTGTATAGGACATTGGTGAGGTCTCTTCTGGAGTAGTGTGTCCAGTTCTGGTCACCCTGGCGGCACAGTGGCTCAGTTATTAGCATTGTTGCCTCACAGCGGCAGGGATCCGTGTTTGACTGCAGCCTTGGGCGACTGCCCATGTGAAGGTTGCACGTTCTCCCCGTGTCTGCGTGGTTTCCTCCAGGTGCTTCGGCTTTCTCCCACAATCCAAAGATGTGCAGATTAGGTGAATTAGAGTCATAGAGTCATAGAGATGTACAGCATGGAAACAGACCCTACGGTCCAACCTGTCCATGCCGACCAGATATCCCGACCAATCTAGTCCCACCTGCCAGCACCCGGTCCGTATCCCTCCAAACCCTTCCAAATCATATTCCCATCCAAATGTCTCTGAAATGTTGCAATTGTACCAGTCTCCACCACTTCCTCTGGCAGCTCATTCCATACACGCACCACCCTCTGTGTGAAAACGTTGCCCCTTAGGTCTCTTTTATATCTTTCCCTTCTCACCGTTAACCTATGCCCTCTAGTTCTGGACTCCCGACCCCAGGGAAAATACTTTGTCTATTTATCCTCTCCATGCCCCTCAAAATTTTGTAAACCTCTATAAGGTCACCCCTCAGCCTCCGACACTCCAGGAAAAACAGCTCCAGTCTGTTCAGCCTCTCCCTATAGCTCAGATCCTCCAACCCTGGCAACATCCTTGTAAACCTTTTCTGAACCCTTTCAAGTTTCACATCATCTTTTCGATAGGAAGGAGACCAAAATTGCACGCAGTATTCCAACAGTGGCCTAACCAATGTCCTGTGCAGCCACAACATGATCTCCCAACTCCTACACTCAATACTCTGACCAATAAAGGAAAGCATACCAAGTGCCTTCTTCACTGTCCTATCTACCTGTGACTCCACTTTCAATGAGCTATGAATCTGCAAGGTCTCTTTTTTTAGCAACACTCCCTAGGACCTTACCATTAACTGTATAAGTCCTGCTAAGGTTTGCTTTCCCAAAATACAGCACCTTACATTTATCTGAATTAAACTCCATCTGCCACTTCTCAGCCCATTGGCCCATCTGGTCCAGATCCTGTTGTAATCTGAGGTAACGCTCTTTGCTGTTCACTACACTTCCAAATTTGGTGTCATCTCCAAACTTACTAACTGTACCTCTTATGCTCGCATCCAAATCATTTATGTAAATGACAAAAAGTAGAGGACCCAGCACCGATCCTTGTGGCACTCCACTGGTCACAGGCCTCCAGTCTGAAAAATAACCCTCCACCACCACCCTCTGTCTTCTACCTTTGAGCCAGTTCTGTATCCAAATGGCTAGTTCTCCCTTTATTCCATGAGATCTAACCTTGCTAACCAATCTCCCATGGGGAACCTTGTCAAATGCCTTAGTGAAGTCCATATAGATCACATCTACCACTCTGCCCTCATCAATCCTCTTTGTTACTTTCTGAAAAAACTTAATCAAGTTTGTGAGACATGATTTCCCACGCACAAAGCCATGTTGACCATCCCTAATCAGTCCTTGCCTTTCCAAATACATGTACATTGATCATGCTAAATTTAGTGTTCAGGGATGTGTAGGTTAGGTGCATTAGTCAGGGGTAAGTATAGGGTAGGGGAATGAGTCTGGATGAGTTGCTCTTCGGACAGCGAGTGCGGACTAATTGGGTCAAATGGCCTGTTTTCACACTGTAGCGATTCTGTGATTCTATGAAGGGTATAATTAAGCTGGAGAGGGTTCAGAAGAGATTTACTAAGATGTTATGGAGAGTTTGAATTATGGAAGAACCTAGAACATAGAACAGCACAGCACAATACAGGACCTTCGGCCCTTGATGTTGTGCTGACCTTTTATCCTACTCTAAGATCAAACTAACCAACATACCCTTCATTTTACTCTCATCCATGTGCCTATCCAAGAGTCACTTAAATGTATCTAATGTATCTGACTCCACTACCACCATTGGCAGTGCATTCTACACACCCATCACTCTCTGCGTAATGAACAGATAGCTCCCCTAAGCCTTCCTCCAATCACCTTGAAATTATGCCACCTCGTAATAGCCTCATGAAAAGGTCTCTGGTTATCCACTCTACCTATGCCTGTCATCATCTTGTACATCTCTATCAAATCACCTTAGAGAAAAGCCTTAGCTCCCTCAACCTTTCTTCATACGACATGCCCTCTATTCCCGCAGCATCCTGGTAAATCTCTTCCACACCTTCTCTAAAGCTTCCACATCCTTCCTATAATGAGGTGACCAGAACTAAATGCAATATTCCAAGTGTGGTCTAACTAGGGCTCTATAGAGCTGCAGCATAATCTGTTAAACTGCTAATGAAAGCCAACATACCATACGCCTTCTTAACAATCCTGTCAACTTGGGTGGCAACTTTGAGGGATAGAAGATAAAACAATACAGCGCAGAACAGACCCTTCGGCCCTCGGTATTGCGCCGACCTGTGAACTATTCTCCGCTTGTCCCCCTACCTTATCCCATCACCATCCATGTGCTTATCCAAGGATTATTTAAATCTCCCTAATGTGGCTGAGTTAACTACATTGGCAGGTAGGGCATTCCACGCCCTTACCACTCTCTGAGTAAAGAACCTGCCTCTGACATCTGTCTTAAACCTATCACCCCTCAATGTGTAGTTATGCCCCCTCGTACAAACTGACATCATCATCCTAGGAAAAAGACTTTCACTGTCTACCATATCTAATCCTCTGGACCTTTGATGAACGTGGGCCCCAAGATCCCTCTGTTCCTCCACACTGACAAGAATCCTGCCTTTAACCCTGTATTCTGCATTCAAATTCATCCTTCCAAAATGAATCACTTCACACTTTTCCAGGTAGAACTCCATCTGCCACTTATCAGCCCAGTTCTGCATCCTGTCAATGTCCTGTTGCAACCTACAACAGCCCTCCACACTAGCCATCACTCCTCCAACCTTTGTGTCATTGACAAACTTACTAACCCACCATTCCACTTCCTCATCAAAGTCATTTATAAAGACCACAAAGAGCAGAGGTCCCAAAACAGGTCCCTGCAGAACACCACTGGTCACCAAGCTCCAGGCTGCAAACTTTCCATCTACTAGTACCCTCTGCCTTTTATGGGCCAGCCAATTCTGTATCCAGACAGCCAGATTTCCCTGTATCCCATGCCTCCTTACTTTCTGAATGATGCTACTATGGGGAACGTTATCAAACGCCTTGCTAAATTCCATATATACTACATCCACTGCTGTATCTTCATCAACGTGTTTTGTCACATCCTCAAATAATTTAATAAAGCTTGTGAGGCATGACCTGCCCCTCACAAAGCCATGCTGACTATCTCTAATCAAACTAAGTTTCCCAAGCAATCATAAATCCTGTCTCTCTCGGAATCCTATTCAGTAAATTGTCCACCACTGATGTAAGACAGACTGGTCTGTAATTCCCACCATTATCCCTATTCCGATACTTGAACAAGGGAGCCATGACTTGGTGGTGCCGCTGTTGGACTGGGGTGGACAAAGTTAAAAATTGCACAACACAAGGTTATAGTCCAACAGGTTTATTTGGAAGCACTAACCTTTGGAGTGCCACTCCCTCATTAGGTGGTTGACAACCATCTGATGAAGGAGTGCTGCTCTGAAAGCTAGTGCTTCCAAATAAGCCTGTTGGGCTGTAACCTGGTGTTGTGTGATTTTCAACTTTGAACAAGGGGATAACATTTGGCATCCTCCAATCATCTGGTACTACTCCAGTGGACAATGAAGACACAAGGACCATCGCCAAAGGCGCATCAATATCTTCGCTCGCTTCCTGTAGTAACCTTGGGTATATCCCATCTGGCCGAGGGGATTTATCTAGCCTTATATTTTAGAAAATTTTCAGCACATCCTCCTTCTTAACATCAACCTGGTTGAGAATATCAGCTAATTTATGCTGTCCTCACAAACATCAAGGTCCCTCTCAGTAGTGAAAACTAAAGCAAAGTATTAATTTCGGACCTCCCTTACCTCCTCTGACTCCAGGCGCTAGTTCCTTTCACTATCCTTGATTCGGCCCTACAGTCCGTCTGGCCATTCTCTTGTTCCTCACCTAAGTGTAGAATGCCTTGGCATGTTCCTTAATCCTACCTGCTAAAACTATTGCGTGTTCCCGTCTAGCTCTCCGAAGTCCATTCTTCAGTTCCTTCCAGGCAACCTTGTAACCTTCTAGAGTCCTACCTGATCCTTGCCTCCTCAGGTTTAGGTAAGCTTCCTTCTTGCTCTTTACTTGATGTTCCACAACCCCTGTCACCCAAATTTCATTGACCCTACCATCCCCTCCTTGCCTCAGTGGAACAAACCTATCCAACATTATCTGCAAGTGCTCCCTCAACAACCTCCTCAACATCTGTTCCCAACCTAGGCACCCCAGTTCCTGCCTATTGGCATTGTAATGCCCCCTCCCCCAATTAAATACTTTCCCATACCGGCCGCTCTTATCCCACTATTTGAGAGGCTAGATAGGCTGGGGTGTTTTTCACTGGAGGTTGAAGTGTGACTGTATAGAGGTTTATAAAATCATGAGGGGTATAGGTAATGTGAATGGCAGGTCTTTTCTCCAGGGAGGGGAATTTCAAGACTAAAGGGCATATTCTTAAGGCAAGAGGAGAAAGATTTAAAAAAGATTCGGGGTCCGTTTTATGCCACAGAATTGTTTGTGTTTGGAATGGCCATCCAAAGGAAGTTGCAACATTTCAAAGATATTTAGATAAGTATCTGAATAAGAAATGTTTGGAAGGGTATGGGCCAAGTGCAGGTCAGTGGGACGTTTAATTTGGGATTGAGGTCGGCATGGACTGGCTGGACTGAAGCATCTGTTTCCGTGCTGTGTAATTCTATAACTGTGTTACACTATAGGTAACACTCTTGTTTCTGAGATAGAAGATTGTGGATTTGAGTTCTACTCCAGAGACCAGCATGCATGAATCAGGCTTATGCTTCAGCACAATGCTAAGGGTGTGCTATATTTGTAGACAAACTGTTAAACTGAGGCCCAGGCTGCCATCTTGAAGATACTAAAGAAGAAAAGGAGATATGTCCAGTGTCCTGGCTGATATTTATCCCAAAACCAAAGCCACCAACACACATTTGGTCATTATCACATTGTCATTTATGGGCCATCACTATGCATAAATTAAAACATGTCCTTCATTAAAACAGTAATCATGCTTTGACACCATTTAGTTAAGATTATGGAGTATGCTGAGGTCGTAAAAATTATTATGTGAATAAAAATGAATCACAGTAAATCAATACCACCTAGAAAGATGAGGGCTGCAGATGCACAGGAACATCATCAAGTTAAAGTTCCTAACCAACTTATCCAGCATCTTGATTTGGAAATATATCTCTGTTCCCTCATTGTCCTGGGTCAAAATCCTGGAGTTCCCTTCCTATCAGCACTATGGATGTCCTTACATCACATGGGCTGTGGTGTTGCAAGACTGCTGCTCACCATCACCACCTCGACAATTAAAGATGGCTAGTAAGTGCTGGGTGTGCTAGAAAGAGACAGCACATCAGGCAGCATCAGAGGAGCAGGAAGATGCTGCCTGACCTGGTGTGTCTTTCCAGCACCACAGCATCTGCAGTCCTCACTTTCTCCAGGTTGCAGGCTGTGAGATCCATATCCCATGACTGAATTTTAAAAAGTTATTTTCATATTGGTTCTGTATTTTTGTGGAGTAGCCAAACTGTAAGAGATGATGGCCATCTCTTACTCATTGTAACCTGATTCTTACTAACATCTTGAATGTTGACTGTATTGAGTTGTTAGCCAGTGGATGATTACACCAATCCGCTGAAACAGAACTGGAAAACTCTGCTCAGCAGACTTCAGTTCAGAGGATTTTCCAAGAAAACATACATAATACAGAAACAATACTGAAGTCCTTCAAATCCGTCTTATTGAATACCTTAGAGCTTTGGCTCCTGTCCGCAGTAATCATTATCAAACCTTTCTCTGTGGAGGATTCACTGCAAAGATTAGCTTCCTGATTTAGAAAAACGTATAGGCTACCTAAAAGGAAACAACACTCATTTCATCAATATCTGGCACAGATGTAATGTGCTACTCAAACAAACAAAACAGAAACCATGTCATACTGGAAGCCCCAGTTTGGAAAGGGATAGGTCAGCACATTTAAGTGGCTCGATCGTTCTCTACCACTGTCACTTTCTATTTTACATTCTTTTTACTTCAGCCATCTCCATTTTGGGAGTAAAGCAATAACTAAGTTAAATTCTCAACTCCATTCCTGGTATATTTATGTTTTAGATCTGTTACTGAATGTTGAGTTTACTTCAGTCTCTATAAAAGCACGTCAACTTATTAAAACATGTCAGATTGGTCCTTACCTCCTTTCATTTAGACTTCTTACACTGAAGTGCCACATTCACTTCTGCTCTGTGGAACTCACTCACTTTGCATGTACTGCGGTCTGACAGCAAATAGCAGCTATATTCATAGATGTGTTTTCAAAGAAATGACCTCTTTGAGGTGCTCTTGGCTACTGTTCAGAAAATATAGGAACTGTGTTTGCTATTGCTTGGCCTGAGATGAAGGACAAAGCTACTTTTCATAGGCATTGGAGTGTATTGGCTAAATCCATTAATACTTGTTGAGCTACTAAATAGGCATTTCATTGTAGCAAGTATAAGGGCAGCCAAGTCGCTCCTACAGACCAATTTGAGTAACTGTTTCAGAGTATAAGGAAATGGCATTGGAATGAATTGCTTTAATAAATATTTTTGACGAAATTATTTGCGTTAACGTCCTTACCATAGTTAGTACCCAATTGGTCAATTTTGGAATAGCCAGTTGAAAAGGTTATACTCTGTGTTGGATCTGAAACTGATTTATCAGGAACTGAGCACATGTTGAGACAGGAGTAAGAGGAGGCCCTTCAGCCCTTTGAATCTATAATCCAACTCAATTAGATCATAGCTGATCTAAACCTTAAATCTCTTAACCCACCAATTTCCTTTGATATTTTACTGAACAAAGTTAATCAATCTCAAGATTTCATGAGGAATTCGATTATCTGGCGTTTAATTACCCGGATGTTGGATTATCCAAACAAGATTGCACGGTCCTGATGCTTGACTAAACTATGTTATTTGGCATTTGATTAAATGAATAAAATAATCCCGCCTGTGTCCTTCGGATAATCAAGGTTCCTCTGTAGTCTTTTTCCCCAGGGATGGGGAATTGAAAACTAGAGGTTTAAAGTGAGGGAGGAAAGATTTCAGAAGGACCTGAAGGGCAACTTCTCATGCTGAGAGTGGTGCATATGGGTTCCCAGAGAATGTGATTGAGGCAGGTACAATAGCAACATTTAAAAACATTTTGGGTAGGTGCACGGATATGAAGGGTTTAGAGTGATATGGACAAAATGGGGGAATTGGAATTAGCTGAATGGGTGCCATGTTCAGCATGGGCCCAGTTTGGGCCCAAGAGTCTGTGTCCATCCTATATTATTGTATGACCCTATGACCCTATCCAAATGGCCAAGGTGGCGCGATAGAGTAGGACACTCCAATTAGAGCTTGTCTCTCCACCCATTCTTTTCTTAAGAGTCATAGAGTCGTCTAGAACAGAGACAGGCCCTCCAGCCCAAACTGGTCCATGCCGACCAAAATGTCTATCAACGCTAACCCCATTTCCCTGCACTTAGCCCACATCCTTCTAAACTGTTCCTATCCATGGTTAAAAATCACACAACACCAGGTTATAGTCCAGCAGGTTTTATTGGAAGCACACCAGCTTTCGGAGCGACGCTCCTTCATCAGGTTGTAGTGGAGGGCTCAATCCTAACACAGAATTTATAGCAAAAATTTACAGTGTGATGTAACTGAAATTATACATTGAAAAATTAGGGTCTGTTAAGCCTTTCATCTGTTACAATACAATGATAGTTTCACTTCTTTCATGTGTAAATCACAAAACCTTTTTCAAAAAACGTTGCATTCTCGGATTAGCTGTTAACAATGGTGATAGCTAGACAATATGTTGAAGGTGTTGGCCTCCCTGTGTTCTCTGTCTATGCCATGATGTTTAGATTGATTCTAATCTAAAAAGTGAGATAACGAAGTTTTACATAAATTCATGCAGTTTTTGAGCTCAGAGTTGTACACAAATGCGTGCAGTTTTTGAGCAAAGTACAATGTAACTCTGCAAGTACAAATTCACCCCACAAAATATATGTGTGCATGTGGGTCTTTATCTGTCTGTGTGGATTGGGGGTTGTGAGTATGAGAAAGTGTATGTATGTGTGTGTGTCTAGTGAGTGCAGAGTGTCTTAAGTCTGTGAGCACCCCCTCACAGACTTAAGACGCTCTGCACTCACTACACACACACACATACATACACTTTCTCACACTCACAACCCCCAACCCAGACAGACAGACAAAGACCCACATGCACACACACATTTTGTGGGGTGAATTTGTACTTGCAGGGTTACATTGTGATGTACAAATTTTTCACTATATTCATTGAATATATGTGACAATTAAAGCTAATTCTAATTCCACAGTCATTTGGCAAAATGAGTTCCAATATCCCCTGCCCCTTTGTTCTGGTCACCTTTCTATAGAAAGGATGTTGTTAAACTTGAGAGAATGCAGAAAAGATTCACAAAGATGTTGTCAGGTTTAGAGGGTTTGAGCTTGTAGGGAAAGGCTGAAAAAGCTGGAGTTTTTTTCTCCCTGGAGCTTTGGAGGCTGAAGGGTGATCTTACAGATGTTTATAAAATCATAAGAGGCATGGATAGAGTGAAAAGCCAAGACCTTTTTCCTAGGATGGAGGAGTCCAAAACTAGAAGGGATAGGTTTATAGTGAGAGAGGAAAGATTTAAAAAGGACTTGAGGGGTAACTCTTTCACCCAGAGGGTAGTGCATGGATGGAATGAACTGCCGGAGGAAGTGGTGGAGGCTGTTACAATTACAACATTTTTTTAGATTAGATTCTGTACAGTATGGAAACAGACCCTTCGGCCCAACAAGTCCACACCGACCCTCCAAAGAGTAACCCACCCAGACCCTTTCCTCTACCCTATATTTACCCCTAACTAATGCACTTAACACTAAATGAGTTTTGATGGGTACATGAAAGAAGGGGTTCAGAGGGATAGGGGCAAAATACTGGCAAATGGGACTGGGTCAGATTGCGAAGTCTGGTTGGCACAGATGAGTTGGTCTGAAAGGACTGCTTCTGTGCTATATGACTCTGACTCTGAGTGAGGATTCACTGTCTCCCCCTTGAGATTGAGGTCAACATCACATTAGTTTTTAAAAAATTTTTCATACCTGTACATTGTCTTTGAATGACTTTTATGTATGGAAATCTAAATCTGTTGTTGCCCCACAGTTTGTCATCACTAAGTATCCCGAGAATGTTTTGATTTTCCCTTGCATACTAAACAGATGACTTGGATTTCCAAAGGGAGGAAGCGAGAAAATGGGGTTGAAAAACCTATTGCCATGATTGAATGGCAGAGCTGTGTTGATGGGCCGAATGGCCTAATTTCTGCTCATATGTTTTATGGTCTTACGATTACCTTACACTTCCCTATGTTGAGCTCCATCTGTGGTAATTTAGTTGATTTATAATCTGTCTATAACTGAATTATAACCACCTAATTAGGTATCATTTGCAACCTTTTGTGTACGTTCTCTATTCCTTAATCTAAGTTCCACCAGTCAGTAAATGTGTGCCATACCACTACCCTGTCCCTTGCCTGCAAGCCAATTTCCAGTCTACATTTCCAACCCAGTATTAGAGGGTTATTCTCCAATTCAAATGCTTTTATTTTTGAAAGTAATATATTGTGTGTAACCTTGTCAAATATCTTTCAGTAATCTGCATAGGCACCATCCATAGTTCAACATCCGTTCACCATGTTAGTGATCTCTGGCGTAAAACAAATCAACAACATTTGTCAGATGTGAGTTACTCATTACAATTCCATGCCTCATCTACTGTCTAAGTACGCCATCACTCTGCACTTGGTGAATGGTCTTAATAACTTGCCACAGCTGACAGGCCTGTAGTTAAATGGACTTTGTCTTTCATAAATAATAGAGTGACATTTGAAATGTGCTAATCTAATCTCATAGTCTCCAAATCTACGTAACTTGCAAATATTGTGATTAAGATCCTAGAATTTCTTCACCGGTCTGCTGCATTTTAGAACATAGAACATTACAGCGCAGTACAGGCCCTTCGGCCCTCGATGTTGCGCCGCCCTGTCATACTAATCTGAAGCCCATCCCACCTACACTATTCTATGTACGTCCATATGCCTGTCCAATGGCGACTTAAATGCACTTAAACTTGGCGAATCTACTACCGATGCAGGCAAAGCATTCCATACCCTTACTACTCTCTGTTCTCATCTTCTGACTCCCAAAAATTTCTATATATTTTAAGCCACACTTTATTTTTATTTGTACATGGCATGTGTGTATTGTTGGCAACGTCAGCCGTTATTGCTACCTTCAACAATAATTTCCATTCCAGACTTTTGATCGAGCAACAATGAAAGAACTGTAACATATTGAGTTTGTGCATCTTTCAGATAGTACACATTGTTGCTATTGTGAACTGGTAGTGAAGGGAATACATGTTTAAGAAGATGAATAGGGTACTAACACAGTTGGCTGCTTTGTGCTGGATGGTGACAAGCTCCTGGAGTGGCATTGAAGTAGCATTTAATCAATCAAGTGAAGACTATTCCATTGCCCTCGTGGAAAGTTTTGGGAGTCAGAACATGAATAGCCTGCAACAGAGTACAAAACTTTGACCTTTCTTGTCACCACAGTATTTACAGTATTTAGCTGTTCTCATCACTATTGACCTGAGTATCTTGATTTTTGACAGTTGGCAATTTTGTTGAATATCAAAGGGATGTAGTTAGATTCTCTTGGTGTCGGTCATTGCTTGGAACTGATTTTACTTTTCATTTATCAGCTCAATGTGGGATGTTGTTCATGTGCACTGTCACCTTCACTTTTTGCAGAGTTGCAAAAGGCACTGAATCTTGTAATCACGCCCATTTCTGGAATTATGATGAAGGAACAGTTAAAGTTGGTTGGACCAAACTACTTCCTGAGGAATTCTTGTAGCTAGATCCTGGGGCTAAATTGATGGGTGTAATAAAACTACAACCATTTCTTTTATATTAGGTATGATTTCAGTCAGTGGCGAGTTTTCCTAATTTTCATTGATTTTACTTGATGCCATAATTAGTCAGATGCTACCTAATTTCAAGGACGGTCACAATCACCTCCTCTCTGGTCTTTGGATACTTTATCAGTCCTGGTTTAAACATGAATAAGGTCTGGAACTAAATGATCCTGGAGGACCTTAAACTGAGTATCAGTGGGCAGGTAGTCATTGACTAAATGTTGTTTTAAAGAAATGTCATGATTGTCTATTTCCACCTCCTAACACTGCCTCACTTTACTATTGCTGAAAACCCCGTTCATGCCTTTATTACCTCTAGACTTCACTATCTAATATACTATTGGCCAGCCTCCATCTTATATCCTAAACCAACTTTTACTCATTCAAAATTATACATCTCAACTTTCCCAGGTCCATTTGCCTATCCTAGCATTTTGACCTACAGTGGTTCCCAATTAAGCAGAGCAATAATCTTAAACTTTTGAATTTTGGTTTCACATCCATATTCCGAGTCACTTCCAAGCCTCCAAGCCTTCGGAGTCTTTGCATTCCGCCACTTGCAGGCTGTGCTTTCAGCTGCTTTGGCGGCTAAGCTCTAGGTTTTCCTCCCTAAACCTTTCCATATCTCTCTGTTTCTCCTCCTTGAAACTACTTTTCAAAAACTGCATCTGTGGCTTTTGGTCTTCGACTCTTTTGTCCTGATATACTATATTGTCAAGATTCTTATGGTAATGCTGTTATGAAGTACCTGAGGACATTTTACTGTGTTGAAAGCTCTATATAAATGTAAGCTGATGTTTTCTTCTTGGTTTGATATTGCCATTTACCCCATTTACTCAGCTGAACCTGTGGGACACTGAATTATATCTGTAAAGGAACCAACAACCAATTATGTGCTTATCAGCAATCATTACTCACCTTTTCTACGAATCAGCACCTCTAGAGAGATAACCATTTGGTCTTCAATTTCTAGACATTGCTCTTAATTTCGTACCTTATGGTCACTCTTTTTGTATGTGTCAATGACATTAGACAAATCAAATAACCTTTGGGTAATAGGATTGAATTGCCATTGTTGAGTCAGGAACTGGGAAATGAGCTCATACTCTAGCTGAGAATTAGGTAGTGGGGTCATGCTCCAGCCATTGGACGCGGAACTCACTTTTGGGCATCCATCTGGCATTAAATTTATAGCACTAGAGTTTTTTTGTATTCATTCATGGAATGGGGGTGTTGCTGGGCCAGCCCATCCTAGTTGCCCGTAATTATAGTATTCCACTTTATTGAGGAAACGTGCTTCTGTTTTTGTATAGCATTGCTACCAATTCCATAAGATGATACAGTCTATCACAACACAGATATTCTTGTCCATGAAATTAGACATTTATATTGACCTCTGCTATCCAATACATTTTTCATCATGAAACCACTTGCATGGAAATGCTTAAGTTAGTTCTGAAGCTTTCTTTACTGCAGAGGTCTGGATGGAGTAGAATTTGTACGAAGCACCCAATATGTCAATAGTCCGACGAGGGAAGGGGCCATATTGGACCTAGTACTGGGGAACGAGCGGTAGAAGTTGCGGTGGGGCATTTCTTTGGGAACAGTGACCACAATTCTGAGTTTTAGAATACTCATAGATAAAGAAGAGAGTGGTCCTAAGGGAAGAGTACTAAATGGGCCAAGGCCAATTATATCAAAATTAGGCAGGAGCTGGGAAATGTGGATTGGACACAGCTATTTGAAGGGAAGTCTACATTTGAGATGTGGGAGGCTTTCAAAGATAGGTTAACGGTAGTGCAGGATAGGCATATCCCGTTGAAGGCAAAGGATAGGAAGGGCAAGATTAGTGAACCGTGGATGACAGGAGAAATTGTACGACTAGCCAAGAGGAAAAGGGAAGCATACAAAAGGTCGAGGCAGCTAAGAACAGAACGGGCCCTGGAGGAATATTGGAAGAGTAGGGCAAGTCTTAAACAAGGAATCAAGCGGGCTAAAAGGGATCATGAAATAGCTTTAGCGAGCAGAATTAAGGAGAATCCCAAAGCATTTTATTCTTATATAAGAAGCAAGCGGGTAACGAGAGAAAGGATTGGTCCACTAAAAGATAATGAAGGAAGACTGTGTGCCGTACCTGAGAGAATGAGAGAGATTTGGATGATTACTTTGCATCAGTGTTCACTGAGGAGAGGAACATGTTGAATCTTGAGATTAGAGATAGACGTTTGATTAGTCTGGATCACATTGGCATACGTCGGGAAAATGTGTTGGGTATGCTAGAGGTTATTAAGGTGGACAAATCCCCAGGACTGGATGGGATCTATCCCATGTTGCTGAGGGAGGCGAGAGAGGAAATAGCTGGGGCCCTGACAGATATCTTTGTGGCATCCTTAAATACAAGTGAGGTGCCAGAGGACTGGAAGGTTGCTCATGTTGTCCCCCTGTACAAGAAGGGTAGTAGGGATATTCCAGCTAACTATAGACCAGTGAGCCTGATGTTGGTGGTGGGGAAGTTGCTCGAGAGGTACTGAGAGAGAGGATCTATTTATATTTAGAAAAGAATGAGCTTATCAGTGATAGTCAACATGGTTTTGTGCGGGGGAGATTGTGCCTTACCAACTTAATAGAATTCTTCGAGGAAGTGACCAAGTTGTTGGATGAAGGAAGGGCTGTTGATGTCATTATACATGGACTTTAGTAAGGCGTTTGATAAGGTTCCCCACTGTAGACTAATGGAGAAAGTGAAGTGACATGGTGTGCAGGGTGTTCTAGCTAGGTGGATAAAGAACTGGTTGAGCAACAGGAGACAGAGAGTAGTAGTTGAAGGGAGTTTCTCAAAATGGAGAAACGTGACCAGTGGTGTTCCACAAGAGGGCACTGTTGGTATGATCAGCAAGTTTGCAGATGACACAAAGATTGGTGGAGTAGCAGAAAGCATAAGGGACTGTCAGAGAATACAGGAGGATAGAGATAGACTGGAGAGTTGAGTGGAAAAGTGGCAGATGGCTTTCAATCCAGACAAATATGAGGTAATGCATTTAGGCAAGACTAATTCTAGAGCAAATTATACAATAAATGGAAGAGCCTTGGGAAAAATTGATGGGCAGAGAGATCTGGGAGTGCAGGTCCACTGTACCTTGAAGGTTGCTGCACAGGTGGATAGAGTGGTCAAGAAGGCATATAGTATGCTTGCCTTCATTGGACGGGGTATTGAGTATAAGAGCTGTCGAGTCATGTTAAAATTGTACAAGACATTGGTTCGGCCGCATTTAGAATAGTGTGTACAGTTCTGGTCGCCACATTATCAAAAGGATGTGGACGCTTTGGAGAGGGTGCAGAGAAGGTTTACGAGGATGTTGCCTGGTATGGAAGGTGCTAGCTACGAAGAGAGATTGAGTAGGTTAGGTTTATTTTCATTAGAAAAAAGGAGATTGAGGGGGGACCTGACTGAGGTTTACAAAATCATGAAGGGTATAGACAGGGTGGATAGAGACCAGCTTTTTTCAAGGGTGAAGGATTCAATAACGAGAGGTGATGCTTCCAAGATGAAAGGTGGAAAGTTTAAGGGGGGATACACGCGGCAAGTACTTCACACAGAGGGTGGTGGGCATTTGGAATGCGTTGCCAGCAGAGGTGGTAGAGGCAGGCACGGTAGATTAATTTATGATGCGTTTGGACAGATGCATGTGTAGGTGGGGAGCAGAGGAATACAAATGCTTAGGAATTGACCGACAGGTTTAGACAGTACATTTGGATCGGCTCAGGCTTGGAGGGCTGAAGGGCCTGTTCCTGGGCTGTAAATGTTCTTTGTTCAGAGGGCTGTTGATGCTGAGTTTATTGATTTATCATTGGTAAGGGAATTGAGGGTTATGGGGATAAGGAAGGAAAGTGAATTTGAGGATTATTAGATCATCAGCTGAATGGTGGAATAGACCTGATGAACTAAATAGCTTCTTTTCCTATGTCAAATGGTCTTAAGCCTCTAAGTTAGCCTGTTCAAACTTTTGGAACTACTTTTGTGAACAAAGATGGAGGACCAATATGGCATGACAGATAACAGGACTTTCTCATTGGTTCAGTTCCAGAAGTGCTGGCAACTCTCCTATGCTTTGTCCGAGTGCCCACTTTTTCTGTGCAGGTCACAACGATGGGCAGTACGAGGTTCTTCATCTGTAGGTTCAGCCATCGCAGCTAAGCCCAATCCTGCCCTTGCACGCTGTTCACATGCGTTGTTTCTAGTTGGAACGGATGAAGAAAGAATTGAGCTGGAAGACTTTACTGGCTTTTGCTCTGCATGGCTTGTGAGTGCGAGACTCCATGGTGCCCAAGCCATATAGATGGAGCTTTCCATGGCAGTGGTTACCACACACATTATTGATGCATTTGTTAGTTTTTGAGCTCCAAAGATGCAATGAAATGGGACACCCATATTTTTTGTCGGATTTGAAAGCTGTTGTCAAATCTTCATTTCCAGTTAAAAATGCAGACCTAGGTCTTTATTCCCTCCTCTTTTCCCCATTAGTCATATTAATTGTGGGTCTCCATACTCCAGCTGTAGTAAGATAGTTGTTAAATAGGACAACGGCACATTTGGATGCAAAGTCTCATTTTTCATGCTACCCAAACTTAAAAGCTTTGTACCCCGACAACTATTGTTTGCCAATAAATCCTTACCGCTAATTTGAAGGAAGCGTTGCTATATCCTTGTTTTTCCTTTCCCTTTTTTCCTTCTAATTCTGCTGTACGACAATTCTGCTTGTTCCCAGTGTCTTCTCTGTACTAATCTGATTCTCAGCAGTTACACGGGTTGTTACTGGAGTGACACTGAGATGCACAGTTCATAAAGGATTCCAAACAAACCACTGTGACTTGCGCTTTCTTTAATCAATGTTGGATCAGGCTGCTGATTTTGACAACAGTACAATCTCTTGGTGTCAGTTTAGTGCATGCTATACTGAATGCAGCATACGTCACCAGATTTCAGAAAATTGCTGCTCACTGATCCAGGAGTTTTGGTATGACACAGTACAGAAGCAGATCTTTTAACTCCTTCAAGTTTGTATTAACGAGCCAAACTCACTTTGTTGCTAGCTCTGTTGTATCCTTTAATATTTGTCTTTTTCAAAAACAAGCATTTATTAATGATGTTTGTGAAACAGAAATCGATATTGTACTTGCCATCTATAAAGACTTTTTAAAAATAATTCTACCCTTCAATTCTTTCTGTAAACTTAAATTTATACTTGTTCACGTGGTGTTATTTCATTAACTGTAAAAATTGTCACTGAGTAGAGTTTATGGAGTGTTTTGATTCTGATGCTGTATTGTAAAATTTCCAAGGACAGAGACTTTTTTCATTAGATGCAATGAAAAATTAGATGAATATCAGGCTTTGAATGGGCATGAGGGTTACACTGTTTAACCTGGGAACAGCATGCTTAGGAAGGCAAGCTTGGATATAAAACCACATGGTTAGATAAATGTTTTAGGGTGTAGTTTGACTTAGGTGAGTGACATTAAATTATCGAGGATGAGAGAGAATTGGACGAAGGCTGACACTTAGCTTGATTTTTGCATAGTTTAGAAAATGTTGCTGCAGTCAGAGCATTTTCTGGGCTTCAGAGGAACTGAGAACAAAACAAGAATTTCACATTTTAACTAAAAATATATTCAAGAAAGTTACATGGTGTGCATCCTCTTCACTTGTTTGGTATATGGTATTTGTCAGTTGAATGCTCATTACAGAATAATGCAGAGTGAGGTCAGGCCCTGATTTTGAAGTTGACTCTTTTGATTATTTTGTGGCAGGTGTCGACATGCAGCCATTGCCAAGTATTTTGGAGATGAGGTCCCAGCCTGTAATCGAGCCTGTGATTACTGCAAGAACCCAGAGATTGTGATGAGACAGTTGGATTCTCTTCAGAGATTCGAAATCAGCAAAGCTCAGACATCTGTTAAAATGCCAACATCCCAGGGGCCTTTTGGGTACATCCATGATCTGTATGAAGGAGGAAGAAAGGGCTATGGCTTTGAAAGGTAATGTTCCTTTTGGCAAGATTTATTATCGACATGTGCAATTGATGTACCGCTGGTATATGCAAATGTTGGCACTTTGCTTGAACATTGTAGGAAAGGAGACAAGCCATCTTTTAAAGGGTTCTCATTCTCAACATTGCACTATGGAGCTGCATAACCATCTCTCTCTCAAAGCACAATTAATGTTGGTTTATCATGAAAACAGATGTTTTATTGTTGGTTTCAGATTAATGGATTTAAGGAAAAATTCTCCTCAATTGTCCAATTGGTTTCACGCTTGGCTAACAGTACAACGTTATCTTTGAAACCCGATGGATGTGACTGGAAAAAAAGTGACTCCTCAAAAAAAAACTGTGAGGAATTAAATTGCTTATTCAAGGGTGGGATGGTGGCTCACTGGTTAGCACTGCTGCCTCACAACACCAGGCACCTGGGTTTGATTCCTGCTTTGGGCGACTGTCTGTATGGAGTTTGCACATTCTCCCCGGTCTGCGTGGGTTTCCTCCAGGTGTTCTGGTTTCCTCCCACAATCCAAAGATGTGCAAGTTAGGTGAATTGGCCATGCTAAATTGCCCATAGTGTTCAGGGATGTGCAGGTTAGGTGCATTAGTCAGGGGTAAATATAGCATAGGGTAATTAGTCTGGACAGGTTACTCTTTGGAGGGTCCGTGTGGACTTGTTGGGCCGAAGGGCCTGTTTCCACACTGTAGGGATTCTATTCTTAACAAGTCTGTGAACCGGAAATAACTTGTTAAATGTAAAGCCAACTGGTTGCTGCATGTTCAGCAACATGGGATCCTGCATGTAATATCAGATTATTATAAAATGAATGCTTAAAATCCTGTGCTTGTTCACAGATCAAAAAATTGCTGCTTGAATATTTGCAATTTATCCAGTATTGGTAAACAGAAACATACAATCAAAGCTTTTATCTTGTGCTTGTTGGGACTGACAGCAAGGAATCAAACAACATGATAAGATAATGCTAATTGATTGACCATATTTGGCATGAGCTCTCAACCTTAGTTAGCTGAGAAATCTCAAATCAAGCAAATAAACTCTGGTCAGGACATGTCAGTGGGGAATGCACCAAAAATTGGCAGTTCCATTGACCTTTTGTCAATGAAAATGGTACAACACGTGATCAAATTCCTTTGTCAACATAGAACAGGTTCCTTTTTGTTAATTATATGTAGCAAACAGAAAGGGCAAATTCATTATGCTGTCAGCCTGACTGATCTTACATTGGTTTCTCACGTAGTTCTTAGCTCAGTCAGGGTTAGTTAATAAATGGCATCCAGTTGA
The DNA here is from genome assembly GCF_037043375.1 of Chiloscyllium plagiosum. NCBI lineage: Eukaryota > Metazoa > Chordata > Chondrichthyes > Orectolobiformes > Hemiscylliidae > Chiloscyllium > Chiloscyllium plagiosum. The sequence goes on along the minus strand of NW_028270163.1, from coordinate 2,359,500 downwards.
AGAATCACATCTAATGTTAGGCATGGTCTTCTGAAGTTTGCAAGCCTGGATTGGTTGAGCAAGATCAGCACATCGGCTGTGGTGGATGGTCGAAGGGATATGTTGTTTGATATTATCTGGCTATCATTTGAGACCTATGATGTACATACTTGGTATTGTATCCTCGTTGAAAATTATTTAAAGTTTTTGTGAAGATCTGTAGCTCAGGAGCTGGTTGGATTCGTTGTTGGACTGTTCACCAAGCTGGTAGGTTTGTTAATAGATGTTTCATCACTGATGATGTCACCCAGAAAGTGGACAAAATGTCTGCCATCAAACCTACCAGCTTGTTGAAAATTATATCCAGGGTAATTTCTGTTGACTGCATTGTTCAGGATCAAATGTGGTCTATAAGTCTTTTCATGAGTTTGCACAAGATACAGCAAGTAACGATTTGATTAGGGTAGCTATTATCACTAAAGATATCTCAAAAATTTGAATAAAGGTGAAGCTTGCTGTCATAAGCTGCTACTTTGCAGTAAACATACACGTTGTGTTCTTGAGTATGGGAGACTCCTATGAAGTCAAAAAGACATTTTGCCTGCCGTACAAATGAGTCATGTGATATGAGTTTGTGTGGGCATAATGCCATCTTTGTAAAAAGTCATAAATCCCAACGTCTGGCAGACTGCATCAAACAACACATCCCTTTGACCGTTCGCAGTGTGCAAAATGTATTTAACCAGCTTGTGCTTGCAAAATCAGAATAGATTCTACAATTGGGAATATTCATTAAATAATTCTGACTGGAAACTAATTGAAGATCAGTTAGGTTGTGTGAGGTATATTTACATTGCTAGAAACTACATCTCTTAACATACAGGGTCCTGTCCTATTTAGGCATAAAGGCATTTGTCCCTTCATTCCACCTCTTCCATTGAGGGAAGGTCATAGAGAGTGTCAATCTCTGCTGATTTCCCCACGGCAGAACTTTGACCAGTCAGAATCTACCTGCTTCGTCTGAGCTGTAATCTTTTCGTTTTTTCACAAAACCATGGTGAAAGATTTGGTTCACTGTAGGACACAAACAATAAGATGGAATTTCATTCAAGTCGAAACCAAAGTACATCAGGACGCTATTATTTCAAACTTGGCATGTAAAAGCCTGGAGAGTTTAGCCAGAAGAAAAGGACAAGTTCCACAATATCAAATGAATCTGTATATTCAACATTTTTAACAAATCACATTGGCATGAATTTACAGACAGGCAGCAACTGCTGAGTGTGTTAGGAGTTGTCACGTTGTGAAAATGGTCTGTTGCAAATTCTTGCAGTCTGGATTCTTGTTATTTGACCAGTTCAATCGTCCTGTTTTTAACAGAGTCCACTGTCTTTCAGATATGGTAATGAAGATGATGATAATGAATCAGATGGAGAAAATGAGTCCAGAAAAAAAGAGTGGAATGCATTTTTTCAGAAACAGATGAAACTGCGGAAGGTAAAGTTGATACAGAAAATTGATTTAAGATCAGGTAAACACTTGGCCAATTTGGTAGCTATTAGCAGCAGTAAATTCAATTTGCATTAAATGATGATGAGTAAGTATCAGACTCTCAGCTGTAAAGGATGATGTCAGCAGTACAGAACTGAAAGGGGAGAGGCAGGTGGAAAGTGATATGATTAGATACTCTGCTTCCCATGCAAGGTATCTCCTAATCTCTAACTCTATTTCCCATAGAATGGAGAGTCTGAAAAGGATAACTTTGTACCACCTGGTGAGTCTGATTAACATTTATTTACACGTTTCATTGTTTGTTGCATATATTTTCAGTGTAAAGGAAGTGTAGAAGTCTTGTGCACTGTGTATGATAATCCCATCATCAGGTTTGTGCTGTTACTGGCACAAAGACTTGGCCAGGCATTGCCACATCCATCCTCTCATGTCATGTAAGCATGGAAAAAAACTCCTGAATGCCAAAATCTTCTGAGGTAAACTTATGAAGAATATTCAGCACCAGTCAACCGAATTAGTTTATACAGTCCCTTGTGACCAAAAGGTGACTTTATTCCATTCTGTAGATGTGGGTCATGAGGTGACTAAGTAGTCCAGTGTTGGATCGTACACCCTGCTGTATGTGGGGCAGATAGTGTTTGAAGAGGAAATGGGTGGGATGCGCGGGTTTGTATATGTTCCTCTTTTGTTTGCAGCTTGCCTCTACCTGGGCCTATTGAAGATGTTTGGGATGGTTGGCACCTCAGCAGATATTCCATCTCCAGTTTGGGTGGTCTTGAGAAAGAGATTTCCATTAGACAGTGGGGATTTTGCATTTTTTTTGGTAGACTTTCAGAACAACATTGAAACATTTTCTTGTTTTGGAAGTCTTATGTTAGGAATGTGGATGATGTGGCTCACCCAACACAGCTAATTCACAGCTGATTGTCAGTAACCAGTCCCTTGAAGCTGGGGGTATTGGCCTGAGACAGGACCCTGATATTGGAGTGCCTATTTTGCCACTGAATTAGCAGGATTTTGTGGAAGCATTATTGTCATATTGCCTTGAGATATAATCCTGTGCATTGTCCATGTCTCTGATTCATACAGAGGTGCAGGTAGAACTGTTGTCCCATAGATCTTGAGCTTGGTTCTGGGTTTGAGGTGTCTATCATCAAACATCACGTTCCTCATATGGCCAAAAATTGCAATGGCTCAGATGGAGTTGATGTTGAATTTCATAATCATTATCTGCCCTTGTTGAAAGGAGACTTCCAGATATGCCTCATCAAATACCTCAGGAACAGTATCCCTTGTTAAAATAACTCTGAATACACCAGTGTTACATTTTCTACACAAGCTGCTCTGTAGTATGTCTGATGCTCAGGATTAAATTTTGAGCAGTTTTACAAGGTGGATCTGTATCTGTTGACAAGTTTCAAAACTGCCGTGAATAACTGAAATTTTTGCTGTAATTGTGAAGTTTTGTAGCCGTGTCCTTCACATGCATAACTTCTGCACCTATGCTGATGCCCAATTCAAAGACAATAGTCCAATATACCAGGAAAAGGTGCTAGGTCTAGAAAGTTTAGAGGTAAATCAGTAACGTAATAAGATGGGTGACATCTACACTGTATTTGAAAAGAATAGATAAAATTTCATTCTGCAGCAAAACAAACACATCTCCAAGAATTCTTCTGTTGGAATAAATGGATCTTTCTCAGAGTGGAGGGTGATGACTAGACAGGTAGTGCAGGATTCAGTGCTTGGGTCACAGATATTACAATATATGTCAACAATTTGAATGATGGAATCAAATATAATATTTCCTGGTTTGCTGATGACACACCTTGGGGGGTGCTGTGAGTAATGAGGAAGTTGTAAAGAGCCTTCAAGGCATTATGGGAAAGTTATCTGGGTGGGCAAATGCTTAGCAGATGCCAAACAAAGTGGATAATTGTGAAATTATCCACTTTGTTGGATAAACAGAATGGCAGAGGATTGTTTAAGTGGTGATAGATTAGGAAATGATGAACAAAATGCCACTGAAAGCAAACGTGCAGATGCAGCAAGCAGTTAGTGTGGGCACGTGGTATATTGGCTTTCATTAAAAGAAGGTTTGAGTACATGAGAAAGGAGGTCTTACTGCAGCTGCACAGAACCTCGATGACACCACATTTGAACGATTGTGTGCAGTTTTGGTCTCCTTTACAAAGGAAAGATATAAGTACCATAGAGGGAGTGCAGTGAAGGTTCACTAAACTGATTCCAGGGTATGGCAGGTTTACCAAATGAAGACAGAATGGGTTAACTAGGATTTAGAATTTAGATTTAGGATTTAGAAGTATAAGACGAGATCTCATTGAAATATAAAGTTCTGACAGATTGGATGCACAGATGTTTCCTCAGTTTGAACAAAAATGAGAAAATAATTCTTCACTCTTAGTGGTGTACTCATGGAATTCTCCATCACATTAGGATGTGGAGGTGATATCGTTGAACATGTTTAAGGAAGAAATTGATAGATTTCGAGAATTTAAAGGTATCAAGAGGTATGGGGAGGGTGGTGAGTATGGTAATATGGTGTTGAAATACAGGATCAGTCATGGTTATGCTGAATAACAGAGTGGGCTTGAAGGGCTGAATGACCTACTCCTCCTCCTCTGTGATTCACCAAAAAGGACAAAAGGACGGGTGGTGAAAGAACAGTTAAATTAGCAAGTCAGCCCAGACAACTGACGCTGGTTGAACACTACCTGTCCCATCCCACCCATATCCACAACAAATTTATAATCCAGGAGTGGCAAAATGATCATGAAAATAACTTGGATCAATAAGGTGAGGAAAATTTTGCAAAACCCTTCTCAATCCTCCTTTGGCAATCTAAGCTAGTACAGAAAATCTCTCTGATGAAGTTTACATTAACTGCTAATCCTCTTAGTATAAAATCTCAACATCTAGAACACCATAGCCATAATATGATCCAAGTATTCGAAAGGGTACATAACCGGGGGAAAAAAGATATTTACACTGAGCCAAAAACTAAGATTAATTGAGAAGACCATAAAAGTAATAGATTTTAAACTGGGATAAAAATAGAAATATTGGAGAAAGTTAGCAGGTCTAGCAGCATCTGCAGAGGGAGAAACAATTAATGTTTTGAGTCTGATATGATTCTTCATGCCAGAACTGCTGTGTTTCTATTTCAGACTGCTAGCATCTGAATATTTTGCTTTTATTTTGATTTTAAACAGGGGTGCTTGGGATATAAATATGTAAGAATAAGAGTTAAGGAAATGGATTAGAGCTGATTAGAAAAGAAAGTGTTGAGTGAATTGAAGGTATGACAGATACAAATGAGAACCATACCTTGGTTTATACAGCAGACTATGGAGTGGAAGTGCGGAAAAGAAAATGGACTATTTGACACTACGGCTGTAGACAACGAAATAGCACTAGGGATAGTGATGGAAATCTGAAGTAAAAAAAGGCACGCTATTCTGATACCATTGATGAATGCCAAAGAGAAAATCACAAGCATTAACTGCAATTTTGTAATTATTTGGAAGTTGTGCCACCTCTGTTTGAAAAGGAGGGGATTAAGTATGACAATATAAGGTTCATCATATATTCTTATAATCTAAGCACTTGGGTTCTAAAGTTGAGATAATTCACCACAGATTGGAGGAACAGCACATTATTTTCTGCATGCACAGCCTGCAGCTTAGACAACTTAACATTGAATTCTCTAATTTCAAATAACCTTCCTACCTATCCTCAGGCTCCCTTTCTCGCCCTGCCTCATCTCTTCCATTCCATCTCCCAACCAGATTCATCCCATCGACCAACCAGGTCATATCCATTACCTCTGTCCAACTATCAAACTATCACAACCTCACCATTTTGCTATTCTCCCCATGCGCACCCCCCCCCCCCCACACATCTAATCCTGAAGAAGGGTTAATACCCAAAACATTGACTTGTCACCGGCCCAGGATGTACATTATTTATCAATTTACCCAACTTCAAATTAGCCACACAGCTAGCTATCATCTCATTTAAATGGATGTGCTATTCTTTAAGGCCGCAACTCTCTTTCAGATCTTTTCTATAGAAACATGGTCAGAAGTTCTCAAATGTGATAGGGAATTGATGAAGGAGGGAGGAGAATACTGTATGATTATCTTTTCTATAGAGCTGGCATAGACACAGGAGCTGAATCCGGTACTCCTGTGCTATAAACTCTAAATTTGAGAGTGTGGTGCTGGAAAAGCACAACAGGTCAGGCAGCATCCGAGGAGCAGGATAATCAGGAATGAAGGGCTTTTGCCCAAAACATTGATCCTCCTCCTCCTCGGTTGCTGCCTGACCTGCTGTGCTTTTCCAGCGCCTCACTCTCGACTCTAATCTCCAGCATCTGCAGTTCTCACTTTCGCCCATAAACTCAAGTCTATGATAGCACTTAGAGAGTTCAGTGCTTTGTCAGCCAAAAGGCCTGGTAAATTTGAAAATTAATGTTATATCATGTGTGCTTTTATTTTAAGATCCTGACTGCCCCCTCCGAGATGCAGCTAATCGGAAAATACCCAAGTTGTCTGTCAAGGTACTGAATAGCATTACCATAAATATCCTCTTTAAGAAGTAGTATGGATTGAAATAGTAATTGAACTGCTATGCAATAACGAATGATATTGATTTAAGTTGGTACCACTGTATACATATCTAGGGATGTACAGTGGGTGTTCACTATTTATATCAGTAAGTTGGAAGCAATGTATAGTGCAGAATGAACTCGAGTTTAAAACTTGACATTTCTCATATAACATACATGTTTGTAGTTACACAACTGGAGAAACCCTTTGGGTGACATTGCCTAACCAATATATTCTGGACAGTATCTACACAAATTGGTCTGCAGATGGATTACAACAAATGTTATGATCCCCATTGAGGAACTGTGACCAAAAATAGCCAAATTTACCAAAGAACCCAAAAGAAGAGATTACCAACAGGATTGATGCCAAATTTGTAGACAATGCAACAATAGGTAGGAAAGCAAGAGAAAGGAAGCTGTCAGAAGAATGCAACAAACCTGCAAAAAGAGGTAAAACTTAAATCATTGGGCAAAAAAGTTGGCAGATAGAGTATAATGTGGGGAAACCAAAGGAAGTCCACTTTGGTAGAAATAATAGAGAAGCAGAATATTATTTAAATGGAAAGAAGCTGTAGGATGCTACAGAGCGGAGGTATCTGGGTGTCCTGAGACATATATCATATAAAGTCAACAAGCAAGTACAGCAATTAGGAAGACAGATGAATATCATTGCAAGGGGATAGTATATGTAAATCAAAAAGTCTTGCTACAACTGTACGGGACATTGATCAAACCACATCTAGTGCACTGTAGAATTTAGGACACATCAAGGAGGGATGTACTTATATTAGAAATAGTTCAGAGATGGTTTATTGCTGATTCTTGGGTTGATGGGTTTGGCTTATGATGTGGACCCACACTCATGGAAATTTAGGAAGATGGGAGGTTATAAAACCATAAGATATAAGAACAGAAGTTAGGCCATTCAGCCCATCGAGTCTGCTCCACCAATCAGTCATGGCTGATAAGTTTCTCAAGCCTATTCTCCTGCTTTCTTCCTGTAACCTTGATCCCCATGATACTCAAGAACCTATCTATCGCATCTTAAATATACACAGTGACCTGGCCTCCACAGCCATCTGTGGCAATGAATTCCATCAACTCAGCATTCGCTGGCTGAAGTAGTTTCTCCTTATCTCTGTTCTAGAAGGTCTTCCCTTTACTGTAAGGCTATGCCCTCAGGTCCGAGTCTCTTTTATCAATGGAAACATCTTCCCAACATCCACTGTGTCCAGGCCATTCAGTATTTTGTATGTTTCAATTAGATGTCCCCTCATCCTTCTAAACTCCATCAAGTATAGACCCAGAGCCCTTAAATGTTTTCATTCCTGGGACTATTCTCATGAACTTCCTCTGAACATGCTCCAGGACCTTTAGATCCTTCCTGAGATATGGGGCCCAAAACTGTACACAATGCTCCAAATGTGGTTTGACTAGAGTCTTATAGAGCCTCTGAAGTACATCTCTACTGTTATGTTCAAGTCCTCTCAAAATAAATTCCCAACTACTGACTCAAAGTTTACCTTGAGAGAATCCTGGACTAGAACTTCAAAGTCTCTTTGCACTTCAGACTTCTAAACTTTTTACCCATTTCGAAAATACTTCATGTCTCTATTCTTTCTATCAAAGTGCATGATTTCAGACTTTCCCACGTTGTACTCCATCTGCCACTTCTTTGCCCACTCTCCCAAGCTGTTTAAATCTTCCTGCAGCATCCTCGCCTCCTCAATGCTACCTGTCCCTCTCCTTCTCTTTGTATCATCTGCAAACTTAGCCAGAATGCCCTCAGTTCCTTCATTTAGATCGTTAATGTATAAAGTGAGAAGTTGTCCCAAAACTGAGGCTTGCGGAACACCACTTGTCACCGGCTGCCATTCCCACTCCATGCTTTCTGCCACAAAGTCAGGCTTCTATCCATGCTAACACGTTGTCTCTAACACTGTGGGCCCTTAACTCACTCAGTAGCCTCTTGTGTGGCACTTTGTCAAAGGCCGCCTTGAAGTCCAGGTAGATAACATCTATTGGCTCTCCTTGGTCTAACATGCTAGTCATTTCCTCAAAGAGGTCTTGAGGATTTGTCAGGCATGACCTCTCCTTGATGATACCATGCTGACTTTGCCTATTTTACCATACACTTTCAAGTATTCAGAATTCTCATCCTTCACAATGGATTCCAATATCTTACCCATGACCGAGGTTAGGCTAATCGGTCTGTAATTCCTGACTTTTGCCTTACTCCCTTTTTAAATGGGTCTGTCATGTTAGTGATTTTCCAGTCCTCTGGGACCCTTCCTGACTCTAGTGATTCCTGAAAGATGTCTAACGCCTCCACTACCTCTTCAGCTATCCCCCTTAGAACTTTGGGACGTAGTCTATCTGGTCCAAGTGATTTATCCACCTTTAGGGCATTCAGCTTTTCTGGCACCTTCTCCTTGGTGATGGCCACCACACTCAGCTCTGCCCCCTCACTCTCTTTAATTTTTGGGATATTACTCGTGTCTTCCACAGTGAAGATTAATGCAAAGTAATTATTCAGTTCCTCAGCCATTTCCTGTTCCCCACTACTATCTCTCCAGTGTAATTTTCCAGTCATCCAGTGTCCACTTTTGCCTCTCTTTTGCCCTTTATATATCCAAAGAAACTCTTGGTCTTACTTTCTATTACTGGCGCACTTACCCTCATATTTAATCTTCTCCCTCTTTTTTTCGTAGTCCTGTGTTGATCTTTGTAAGCTTCCCAATCCTCTGGTTTCCCACTGCCCTTCACTACATTATATGCTTTCAATTTAGGTTTTATGGTATCCCTGTAGCAGGCTTCTTTTTTCTCTGGACGAGTCTCTGCTGTGTCTCCTGAATTACCCCCAGAAACTCCTGTCATTGCTGTTCCACTGTCATTCCTGCTAGGCTCTTCTCCCAGTCAGTTCTACCAGCTCCTTCTTCATGCTTCTGTAGTTGCCTTTATTCAGCTGTAATATCATTACCTCTGATTGTATCTTCTCCCTCTCAAATTGCAGAGTAAATTCATTCATATGATCACTGCCTCCTAAAGGTTCCTTCATCTTCAGCTCCCTTATTAAATCTGCCTCATTGCACTACAATACTGGATTCGGTATTACCTGTTCCCTAGTGGGTTCCACCACAAACTAATCCAAAAAGCCATCTCATTGACGTTCCACAAATTCCTTTTCTTGCAATCCACTATCAACCTGATTTTCCCAGTCCACGTTCATATTGAAGTCCTCCATAATCACCGTAGCTTGACCTTTCCTATGCATCTCTTTTATCTCCTGGTGTATCTTGCGCCCCAGCTTCTGACTACTATTTGGAGGCCTGTACATAACTCCAACTATGGGTTTTTTTTCACCTTTGTGGTTCCTTAATTCTACCAACCGAGATTCTACACCATCTGACCCTACTCCGTTTCTTACTATTGATTTAATTTCATTTCCTGCTAACAAGGCAACCCCACTCCTCTCTGTCCACCTGCCAATAATTTATTTTATAAAATGTATTGCTTTACAAAATGATGGAATATTTTATCGAGCTATAAGATTTTGAGGTGGCTTGATAAGGTGAGTGCAGAAAAAGTGTTTTTCTTCAAGGAATTTAGATTGAGGCTGAGTTAGAACCCTTCAGCCCATGATGTTGAGCCGAGGATCATTCCTAATCTAAAATAAAATCACCTAACCTCCGCACCCCTCAATTCACTGCTATCCATGTGCATGTCCAGCAGTCACTTAAATGTCCCTAATGACTCTGCTTCCACCACCACTGTTGGTAATGCATGCATTCACAACTCTTTGCGTAAAGAACCTACCTCTGACTTCTCCTCTATACCTTCCTCCTAATATCTTAAAACTATAACTCCTTGTGCCAGTCAATCCTGCTCTGGCGAAAGGTCTCTGGTTATTGACTCGATCCATGCCTCTCATTACCTTGTATACCTCAATCAGGTCACCTCGTTTCCTCCTTCTCTCCAAAGAGAAAAGTCCGAGCTTAGTCAACCTCTCTTAGTAAGGCAGGCCGTCCAGGCAGCATCCTGGTAAACCTTCTTTGCACCCTCTCTAAAGCCTCCGCATCTTTCCGATAATAAGGTGACCAGAACTGGACACAATATTCCAAGTGTGGTCTCACCAGGGTCCTGTAGAGCTGCAGCAAAACCTCGCTGCTCTTAAACTCGATGCCCCTGTTAATGAAATCCAAAACACCATATGCAGAATCGGCAAGAAGGAGACAGTAAAAACTGCAGACGCTGAAAGCCAGAGTCAATAGATGTGGAGCTATAGAAGCACAGCAGGTCAGATTGCATTGGAGGAGCAGGAAAGTTGACATTTTTGGCCGGGGGTCTTCATCAGGGAACAATTTCTCCTCTGCCATAATTCTCAACATTGATGTCCCACAAGACTATGTACACAATCTCTTTGTGTGGCCAAAGTGTGTTGTCACTCCATCTCAAATTCACTGATGACACCACTTTTGTAAGCCAGACTTCAAACAATGATAAAACAGAATATAGGAAAGAGATGGGGTGCTTGATGGCATGGTGTAAAGATAACAATCTCTGTCAACATCAGCAAAATGAAAGAGCTGGTCATTGACTTCAGGAAGGAAGGTTGAGGGCACATCCTTGTCTACAATGGTGCTGAGGTGGAGATGGTCGAGAGCATGAAGCACCTAGGAGTGACTATCACCAACAATCTGTCCTGGTCCATCCAGAAAGCACAACAGTGCCTCTATCTCCTCAGGAGATAAAGGAAATTCAGCATGCCCATAAAGACTGTTACCAATTCTTGATGCACCATATTAAACATTCTCTCTGACTCCATCATGACTTGATATGGCAACTGCTCTGCCCGAGAAACCACAAAGAGTTTTGAACACAACCCAGTCCATGATGCAAGCCAACTTTCCATCCATTGACTCCATCTATACTTCTTGCTGCCTTGAAAAGGCAGCCAACACATTCAATGATCCCGCCCACCAGGGTTACAATCTCTCCCAATCTCTTTCGTTGGGCAGAAGGTACAAAAGCTTAAACACAGATACCAACAGATTCAAGAATAGCTTCTTCCCTGCTGTTATTAGACTTCTTAATGGACTTAGAGTCATACAGTCCTACAGCACAGAGACAAACTGGTCCATGCCGATCAAAATGTCTATCCTCGCTAACCTCATTTGCTTGGCCCATATCCATGTAAACCTTTCCTATTCATATATTTGTCCTAATGCTTTTAAATGTTGTTAATGTACCCGCCTCAACCACGTCTGTTGGCAGTTCATTCCATATGCGTACCACCATCTGTGTGAAAAAGTTGCCCCTCAGGTTCCCTTTTATTCTTTCTCCTCTAACCTTAAACTGATGCTCTCTAGTCCTCAATTCCCCAACCCTGGGAAAAAGATTGAGTGCATTCACCCTATCCATAAGAAGTGTGGTCGCCTCAGTCTCCTATGCTCTAAAGAAAAGCAGTCCTAACTTTGTCCAATCCTTCCCTATAACTCAGACAGTTGAGTCCTGGCAACATTTCTTCTGTACTCTTTCCAGTTTAATACTTTCCTTCCTATAACAAGGTGACCAAAACTGAACACAATACTCTAAGTGCAGCCTCACCAATGTCCTGTACAACTGCAACGTAACTTCGCAACTTTTCTCCTCAATGCAACAGTTTCACTTCCTGTCTGTGACTCCACTTTCAGAGAACCGTGCACCTGAATTCCAAAGTCCCTCTGTTTCACTACACCTTAAAGCCCTACCATTCACCATGAAACTCCTACCCTGATTTAACTTTTCAAAATGCAAGACCTCACTCTTGTCAAAATAGCTCATTTACCATTTCTTGGCTTGCTTCCCCTGCTGCAATTTCTGACAACTTTCCTCACTGTCCATGATTTCTCCTATTTTAGAGTCAAATGCAAACTTACTAATCATGCCTTGTACATTCTCATCCAAATCATTGATATAGATAACAAACAGCAATGGGACAAGCACCAAGCCCTGAGGCACTCCACTAGTCATAGATCTCCAGTCTGACAGCATCCTTCCACTATTACCCTCTGCTTCCTACCATCAAGCCAATTGTGTATCTAATTTGCCAGCTCCTCCTGAATTCTAAGTGATCTAACCTTACAGTGCAGCCTAACATGTGGAACCTTATCAAAGGCCTTACTGAATTCCATATCGACTATGTCTACTGCCCTGCCCTCATCAACCTTCCTGGTCACTTCATCAAAGAACTCTAATAAATTTGTGAGGCATGATCTCCCACACACAAAGCCATGCTGACTATTCGTCATCAAACCCAGTCTTTCCAAATGCATGTACACCTTATCTACCTTGATTTAACTTTCCAAAATGGAAGGCCGCACTCTTATCAAAATAGCTCATTTACATTTCTTGGCTTGCTTCTTCGGCTGCAATTTCTGATAACTTTCCTCGCTGTCCATGATTTCTCCTATTTTAGAGTCAACTGCAAATTTACTAATCATGCCTTGTACATTCTCATCCAAATCATTGATATAGATAACAAACAGCGATGTAAAAACGAGTTAAAACAATAACTGCAGATGCTGGAAACCAGATTCTGGATTAGTGGTGCTGGAAGAGCACAGCAGTTCAGGCAGCATCCAAGGAGCTTTGAAATCGACGTTTCGGGCAAAAGCCCTTCATCAGGAATAAAAGGGCTTTTGCCCGAAACGTCGATTTCAAAGCTCCTTGGATGCTGCCTGAACTGCTGTGCTCTTCCAGCACCACTAATCCAGAACACACAGCGATGGACCAATGTTAGGTGCGTTAGTCAGAGAGAAATGGGTCTGGGTGGGTTACTCTTCGGAGGGTCGGTGTGGACTTGTTTTGGGGTGGCACGGTGGCTCAGTGATTAACACTGCTGCCTCATAACGCCAGGGTCCTAGGTTTGACTCCAGCCTCGGGCGACTGTCTGTGTGGAGTTTGCACATTCTCCCCGTGTCTGTGTGGGTTTCCTCCAAGTGCTCTGGTTTCTTCCCACAGTCCAAAGATGTGCAGGTCAGGTGAATTGGCCATGCTAAATTGCCCATAGGTTAGGTGCATTAGTCAGAGGGAAATGGGTCTGGGTGGGTTACTCTTCGGAGGGTCGGTGTGGACCTGTTGGGCTGAAGGGCCTGTTTCCACACTGTAGGGTATCTACTAATCTATTTATCTCACAGAATCTTCTCAAGTAACTTACCTATCACAATTTTAGGCTTACTGTTCGAAAATTCCCAGGTTTTTCTTTGCAGTCCTTCTTGAATAAGGGCACAACATTCCCTACCCTCCAGTCTTCTGGGACCTCACCTGTGGGTATTGATGCAAAAAATGAGCCCCCGCAATTCCTTCTCTCGCATCTTGGTTATATCTGGTCAGGACCAAGAGATTTATCCACCTTCATACACTCTAATACATGCAACACCACCTCTACTGTGATCTGGATTATCCCCAAGTTCCCAAGTCGTCTTGTCTTTCTTCGTGGTAAACACTGAGCAGAAATATTCATCGAGGACCTCACCCATCTCCTGCAGTTCTGCACATATATGTCCACTTCGGTACTTGAGGGGTCCTATTCTCTTTCTCTTTAGTTATTCTTTTTCCTATAATATACTTAAAGAACCCCTTTGGATTCACCCTAATCTTCTCAACCAAGGCTATCTTTTGCCCCCTTTTTGGCCTCCTGATTTCCTCATTCAGTAAACTCCTTTTCTCCCTATATACCTCCAGGAATTCCCTTGATTCCAGCTGCTTGTACTGGAGCTATACTTTCTCCTTCTCTTCTGATCAAAGCCTCAATATCTGTCATCATCCAGGGTTCCCTATTCCTGTCAACCTTCCTTTTCACCCTCAAAGGAACATATAGACCTTGACCTCTATCTATCTCGCATTTCAAGGCCTCCCACTTGTCACTTTGCCTCCAAACAAACTAACTCCAGTCAGCCCCTGCAAACTCCTGTCTAATTCCATCAAAGTTCACCTTGCCCTAGTTTAGAACTTGAACCTGCGGACCTGTTTTGTCCCTCTCCATAACTATTTGAAAATTATTGGAGAACTATGATCACTGATCCCAAAGTGCTCCCCCACTGTCACCTCTGTTATATGTCCTGCCCTATTTCCCAAAAGTACATTGAGTTTTGCCTCTTCCCAAGTAGGATTCTATATAATGCTTGAGGAAGCTTTTCTGAACCCACCTAACAAATTCCACTCCATCTAAGCCCTTAATGCAATGGCAGTCCCAGGCAATATTAGGAAAATTAAAATCCCCTGCTATGGCAACCCTCTTGCAAGTTTCATCAATCTTCCTCCATATTCATTCTTTTCCCGTTGACTACTTCAATAATGTCACCACCCTCTTTTTTTTATTTCTTAGCTCCAGCCACAAAGCCTTACTTCAGTTATTTCATCTCTGATTTCTGCTGTGATACTTGCCTTAATCAAAAATGCAACTTCCCCTTCCCTCTTTCCACCTAAAGCACCTGTACCCTAGCTACCAATTATTAAGCTGCCAGTACTGTCCCCCTCAGGCATTTCTGTCATGGCTATAATATCCCAGGCCCACGTTACCTATCCATATTCTGAGTTCATCAGCCTTACCTGTCAACCCTCTTGCACTGAAATTGATGCAATTTAATCCAACAGGCATTCCTTGCTCCCTGTCATGTTCCAGCCTGACCTGTCTCTTCGCTTTGCTATTTCGGATTACTGTATCTCCTTCCAGCTTGGCATTTGCCTCCCTGCTGTTGAGGACCTTCCGCCAATCTAGTTTATACCCTCTGTGTAGCACTAGCAAACCTGGCCACCAAGATATTGATGTTTCGGGCATAAGCCCTTCTTCAGGAAGAAGGGTTTATGCCCGAAACGTCGATTCTCCTTCTCCTTTGATGCTGCCTGACCTGCTGCGCTTTTCCAGCAATGCATTTTTAAGCTCTGATCCCCAGCATCTGCAGTCCTCACTTTCTCCACCAAAATATTTGTCCCCCTCCAGTTCAGATTCAACCTGTCCCTCTTGAACAGGTCACCTCTGCCCCAGAAAAAACCCCAATGATCTAAAAATTTGAATCCCTGCCCCTCCACCAATTCTTTAGCCATGCATTCATCTGCCATATCCTCCTATTGTTATTATTTCATTTTTTTTACCCTCACTGGCATGTGGTACTGGAATTAATCAGGAGATTACCACCGATGAGGTTGTGGTTTTTAACGTTTTTCCGAGCTCTCGATATCACTCCGCAGGACCTCATCTCTATTTCTATCTATGTCATTTGTGCCAACATGCACAATGACTTTTGGCTGCTCACCCTCCCCTTTGAGAGCATTCTGCAGCCGCTATGAGACATCCTGGACCCTGACACCTGGGAAGTAACACCATCGTGGATTCCTGTTTGTGGCCACAAAATCTCCTGTCTGTCCACCTGACTATTGAGTCTCCTATCACTAAGGTCCTGTTGACCTTTACCCTTTCCTGCTGTGCCCCAGAGCCAGTCATAGTGCCACCAATCTGGCTATTGCATAGTTATCAGGGAGAACTTCTCAAATTTTAAATTTAATGTTGATCATGCTGTTTGTGCACTTTCTCTGCGGCCGTAACATTGTATTCCTCGTTCTGTTCTATTACTCTTATACACTTCATATGGTACGGTCTGCTGTATGCATGCACAACAGAATGTTTCACTGTATCTAGATACATGTGACAATAATAAATCAAATCAATCAAAGATCAATCAAACAGTTCCAGGAATATCCTTATTGTCACGTACTCCAGTACAGGAGTACATCTTAGGCACAAGTACTTAGGTACAAATCTTGGATACAAAAGAGGAATAAGAGGAGAAGTAGTAGCATTACTTAGTGTCTAAAATAAAAAGATAGAATAAGATAATTATAACATAGTTCAAGGATTGACACTACACACCAGTAAAGAATTTCAAATTGCCCAGCAGTTCAGCACATGGTCTGACCGCTCATGCCAGACCCCAGTCTAACAACTGTCCTGCTCCGCTCCAAGCCTCCGGTCCACTGGTATTGGCACTCAGTTGCACCAAGGTAAGTTATGCTGCTCCAGGCCTCATCTCCCGCATCAACGCTGCTCTGGGCCTTGCCCCATCCTCTCGTTTCTCTGGGCCTCACCACACCCCCTCATACTACTCCAGGTCCCCCCTGCGCTGTAATGGGCCACGCCCCCCCACCCTCCTCCCCGTTTCTCGTCTCCCACCCCTCCTGCTGCGTCCCCATCTATTTCCGTACATTCTGTATCTTCCATGTCCTTTTCCACAGTAAACACTGATGGAAAATACTTGTCTAGTATCTCCTCCATCTCCTGCGGCTCTACACATAGGCTGCCTTGCTGATCTTTGAGGGGCCCAATCTCTCTCTAGTTACCCTTTTGTCCATAATGTATTTGTAAAAGCCGCTTTTATTCTTGTTAACTCTATTTGCCAAAGCGATCTCATGTCCCCTTTTTGTTCTTCTGATTTCCCTTTTATTTTTACTCCTACTGCCTTTATACTCTTCTAAGGATTCACTCGATCTATCCTGTCTATACCTGACATATGCTTCCTCTTTTTTCTTAATCAACCCCTCAATTCCTCTAGTCGTCCAGCATTCCCTACACCTACTAGTCTTTCCTTTCACCCTAATAGGAATGTACTGTCTCTGGACTCTCATTATCTCATTTCTGAACGCTCCCATTTTCCAGCGGTCCCTTTACCTGTGAACATCTGCCCCCAATCAGTTCTTGCCTAATACTGTCAAAATTAGGCTTTCTCCGATTTAGAGCTTCAACTTTTTTTTAAGATTAGATTACTTACAGTGTGGAAAACAGGCCCTTCGGCCCAACAAGTCCACACCGACCTGCTGAAGCGCAACCCACCCAGACCCATTCCCCTACGTTTACACCTGCTCCTAACAGTACGGGCAATTTAATATGACCAATTCACCTAACCTGCACATTTTTGGACTGTGGGAGAAAACCGGAGCACCCAGAGGAAACCCACGCAGACACGGAGAATGTGCAAACTCCACACAGACAGTCGCCTGAAGTGGGAATTGAACCCGGGTCTCTGGCGCTGTGAGGCAGTAGTACTAACCACTGTGCCACCGTGCTGCCCACGTGCCACCATGCCACCCACTTTTAGATCTGGTCTATCCTTTTCCATCACTATTTTAAAACTAATAGAATTATGGTCGCTGGCCCCAAAGTGCTCCCCCACTGACACCTCAGTCACCTGCCTTATTTCCCAAGAGTAGGTCACGTTTTGCACCTTCTCTAGTAGGAGCATCCACATACTGAATCAGAAAATTTTCTTGTACACATTTAACAAATTCCTCTCCATCTAAACCCTTAACACTATGGCAGTCCCAGTCTATGTTTAGAAAGTTAAAATCCCCTACCATAACCACCCTATTATTCTTACAGATAACTGAGATCTCCTCACAAATTTGTTTCTCAATTTCCCTCTGACTATTAGGAGCCTGTAATACAATCCCAATAAGGTGATCTTCCCTTTCTTATTTCTCAGTTCCACCCAAATAACTTCCCTGGATGTATTTCCGGGAATATCCTCCCTCAATACAGTTGTAATGCTATCCCTTATCAAAAACGCCACTCCCCCTCCTCTCTTGCCTCCCTTTCTGACCTTCCTGTAGCATTTGCATCCTGGAACATTAAGCTGCAAGTCCTGTCCATCCCTGAGCCACATGTTTGTAATTGCTATGACATCTCAGTCCACGTTCCCAACCATGCCCTGAGTTCATCTGCCTTCCCTGTTAGGCCTCTTGCGTTGAAATAAATAAGGTTCAATTTATCAGTCCTACCTTGTTCTCTGCTTTGCCCTTGCCTTCTCTGACAGTTTGACCTGCTTCTGTTCTCAACTGTACCAGTCTCAGATTGGTCTCTTTCCTCACTATTTCCCTGGGTCCCACCCTCCCCCCACCAACCTTACCAGTTTAAATCCTCCTGAGCAGCTTGAGCAAATCTCCCTGCCAGTATATTAGTCCCCTTCCAATTCAGCTGCAATACGTCCTTCTTGTAGAGGTCATGTCTACCCCGAAGAGATTCCAATGATCCAAAACTGTGAATCCTTCTCCCATATACCAGCTCCTTAGCTATGCATTAATTCTGCTCTACCCTATTCCTATCCTCACTAGCTTGAAGCACTGGGAGTAATCCAGATATTACTACTCTCAAGGACCTCCTTTTTAAATTCCTGCCTAACTCTCTCTATTGTCCCTTCAGAATCTCATCCTCTTCCCTTCCTATGCCTTTGGTTCCCATGTGTACAATGACTTTCTGCTGACCCCTCTCCCCCTTGAGAACATTCTGCACCCTCTCTGAAACATCTTTGATCCTGGCACCAGGGAGGTAACACACCATTCTGATTTTTTGCTCTGGCCACTGAAATTCAATCTGCCTGAGACTACGGATCCCCGAACACAATCGATCTCTTGGAACCTAACATACTCCTCATTACATTAGAGCCAGTTTCGATACCCAAAACTTGGCTATTCATGCTACACTCCCCTGAGAATCCATTACACCCTACATTTTCCAAAACAGCATAATTGTTTGAATTGGGGATAGCCATAGAAGACTCTTGTACTACCTGCCTACCTCACTTCGCTCTCCTGGAGTTAATTCATCTATGTGACTGTATCTGCAACTTTTCTCCTTTCCTATAACTGCCGTCCATCACATCCCCTTTCTCTTGTAAATTCCTCATTGCCTCCAACTGTCCCTCCAACTGATCCATTTGATCTGACAGGATTCACAACCAATGGCATTTATTGCAGATATAATCCTCAGTAACACGTAAACTCGCCCTAAACTCCCACATCAACAAGAAGTGCATATCACTCTACTTAGGACCATTTCTGTTTCTTCCAATCTGCAGACCCAGAAAATAACACTCTTATTCCTCTACAAAACACTGCTCCTGGCTAACTTAACACTTATGGCTTATATAAGAGACATATCTCAATAAAACATATAATGAAGAAAGAACCCACTCTACTCACTACTGCAGACTTACAGCAAGGCCACACCTAAACTATTCACTTATCTGTTTCTCCTCTGTGACCTCTCCCTAGCAGGTTCCTCCAAGATCAGTTGTGAATTTCAGTGTTTGTT
The DNA here is from genome assembly GCF_037043375.1 of Chiloscyllium plagiosum. Lineage (NCBI taxonomy): Eukaryota > Metazoa > Chordata > Chondrichthyes > Orectolobiformes > Hemiscylliidae > Chiloscyllium > Chiloscyllium plagiosum. The sequence goes on along the minus strand of NW_028270163.1, from coordinate 2,340,253 downwards.
AATTTCCCTAGACGCACTCCGATGTTCAGTGATACATGAATTCAACAGCAAAGGCAGTGATTGCGCAGGTTCACTGCTGTGTCAGCTAGCAGTGTGGGTCTCTCTCTCTCACTGTCTCTCTCTCTCTCTCTCTCCTGCACTGACCGGACCATGTACTGCCTTTGTCTGTTCTTCTCCCTTTTAAAAGTGGTGTTGTTTTGATATTTTTTTTCTCCAAAGTTCCAAAACATTGCAACAGCATATAAAACAGTAATTGCTGCTCCTGGAATTCGAGGAAATCACCTCCAATACCTAAAACACCTCAAAAAAAAAGGAACAGCTTGTTTCAGCTAGAAATTTTCCAGCCCTCCATCTTTGACTACCCAGAATCTGTCTACAATTCTGTCTTCAATGCAACTGCAACAGTGTGCACATCAAATTTAGCTTTAGTGTTTCCAACTGCAGCAATGAAGTACTTTTCTACTTCCTGTATAAAACTACCTGAATGAGATTGATAGTTTAATGCTAATTTGTGCTGTGCTGGTGGCTGAAAGTACTGAGAGGGAGCCAGATTGGATCTGCCCAGTTTTTACTGAATCACCAACAATAGTGGATATTTTTCACCTGTAATCTTGGCTTAGATTTGATAGCAAAGTCCCTGCTTTAATGTTACTTTTTAATTGGTTTTATTTGAAGAAGTTACAAGCATTGGAAAGTTACTGTGACTGGTTGGGTTAGCTTTTTTCTTTACCTTAGTAGAAGGTTTATCCATTGGGAGAATCTTGCATTATCATTGTCTTGCCTAACTTCAGGACATCTTGTGTTCCTTTACAGTCTGTTGTTGTGTAAGCAGAGCAGCAGCCGATTTGAACACTACAAAATCCGAAACGCAGCAATGAGATACATGAACAGATTATTTTTCCTGATAAATTCTGGTTTAGACTCACAAAGAACTCCTTTGTGGATCTGAAGAACTGACTGCTATCATTCTGACTGTGAATTCGAAATTGATTCAACCTAAATTCTGAAGCTGAACCAGTCTGAAAATTTGTATTAGGCATGGGAATTAAAATACATCTGTTTATTTTGAAAAATAGCAATGGATAAACAACTTGTGGGCATCACGGTGGCTCAGTGGTTAGCACTATTGCCTCACAGCACCAGGGACCCGGGTTCAATTCCAGCCTCAGGCGACTGTTGAGTTTGCACATTCTCCCCATGTCTGTGTGGGTTTCCTCTGGGTGCTCCAGTTTCTTCCCACAATCCAAAAAGATGTGCAGGTTAGGTGAATTGGCCATGCTAAATTGCCCATAGTGTAGATTATTAGTCGGGATAAGTATAGGGGGTACCGGGATGGGTGGGTGTGGACTTGTTGGGCCAAAGGGCCTGTTTCCACACTAGGGATTCTAATTCTAATTCTAGAAGTTTATACGTTGAATTTCTGTTGATGGCACTGCATGTTATAAACTAATTGTTATGTCTCTCCTTTTACCACTGATGTATTCTATATCAGGCACGTGAACACTGTCTCCACATGCTAGAGGAGGCACTGACCAAGAATAAACAGCATGGAATTACAAAGCCAGAGTGGTGAGTAAAGATTGTGGCAGTCAAGTACACACGCATGTTATTCAACACAGCCTCAATAATTATATTTCTATCAATAGCTTCTTTAATGCAGCAAAATATCCCAAGGCACATCACAGACGTATAGCCAGACAACCATTGATTCTCCATGAAAGAAGGAAACATTCAAACCTGTGACCTAAAGCTTGATTAAAGAGGTCGAATTTAAGGAGACATTAAAAGGAAATGAGACAATTGGAGAAACTTGTTGAGAGATGTCTAGAGCTTTTGGCCTAGGCAGCTGAAGGCATGGCTATCTTTGGTAGAGTGAATGAAGTCTAGTACCATTTCAATAAGTTGAATCACAAATGGCTTGCCCACAAGCTTTAAAATAGACAAGGAGAAGCCCCTCCATAATCTGATTTGTCCACATTCTATGCCAAAAAAAATCCATGATGCAGTAAATATGTGAAAAATGTCTTAATCTTCAATTTATTGACTCCTTATGACAACCTGACCATAATACAATTAAAGAGGAGAAAGTGAGGACTGCAGATGCTGGAGAGTCAGAATCAAAAAGTGTGGTGCTCAAAAAGCACAGCAGGTCAGGTAGGATCCGAGGAGCAGGAGAGTCGATGTTTCGGGGAGGGGGTTGGTGGTGAGGGTTGGGCTGGGGGGAAGGTGATAGGTGGATGCAGGTGGAAGGTAATTGTGATAGGTCGGTGGGGAGGGTGGAGCAGAGAGTTCGGAAGGAAGATGGACAGGTAGGACAGGCCAAGAGGGCAGTGCCGAGTTGGATGGTTGGATCTGGGATGAGATGGGGGAGGGGAGATTTGGAAACTGGTGAAATCAGTGTTGGTGCCATGTCGTTATAGAGTCCCGAGGCTGAAATGAGGCATTCTTCCTCTAGTTGGGAAGCTTCATAATCTTTTTCTGTTTAGTGTGTTGTTTTCATACGTTGTTATCATAGTCAAGTGACAAATGTCCTCTGGTTCAGCTAATATAGAGTTATCAGTCTCGAACTTCAGCTTCTCATGTGTATCCCTCTATTGGATTTCTTATTATGCCTTTAGGAATGGCTGACAACTTGGCTGGAGTTTCAGATTATCAGAATTTGACTGATTTTATTGTACCAAAGGTACCAGAGGCGGCATGGCGGCTCAGGGGTAGCACTGCTGCCTCATAGTGCCAGGGACTTGGGTTCGATTCCCGCCTCGGGTGACTGTCTGTGTGGGTTTCCTCTGGATGCTCTGATTTCCTCCCACAATCTAAAGATGTGCAGGTCAGGTTAATTGGCCATGCTAAATTGTCCACAGTGTTAGGTGCATTAGCCAGGGATAAATCGAGGATAGGGGAATGGGTCTGGGTGGGTTACTGTTCAGAGGGTAGGTGTGGACTTGTTGGGCCGAACGGCCTGTTTCCATGCTGTAGGGAATCTAATCTAATCTGATCTAAAAGTGCTTGTTCTTTGTTAAATGCAGTTATACTTTCATAATTTTGTCCTGCATTCCATTCACCAAGACGTTTCTATGAGATCTTTGTATGTAAGTTGTGGCAATGTGCTTTCTTTTTCTTGCAATGAAGATTTATGCAACTGATTCTGTTACATGCCCTGATGCCTCTCTCCTCTCTAACAGGGCAGACCCTCACTCATGTGCTGTAGAAATGGAATATGAAGCTTTCAAAATGAGCAAGATGGCTAACTTGTACAAAGCACTAATGCTAAAAAAGGTGGGTAAATCAAGTGATGCATTGTTGGGAATCTATTAGATTTAATAAAAATAGCTTGTTAAATATATTTAAGCATTGTGGATATTAAACAACTGCTGTTAAAAAAGGGAAATATTCATGTGGAAGGTTACAACTGAGGCCCTTAGAAACTTCTTACTGAAAACATTATAGTGAGAGCAGCTTGTTAAGAGTTACGCTCAGAAACTGCAATGAAAATAAATTGTGTGATTCTGATTTTTAATTGTGACCTCTTTAAGGAATGTAGGGACAACAGAATGTTAAAATGAGAACAATTGTGCACCATTGTTCTGGAGCAGTCTGAGCATGCACTGTATCATCATGTACCATGAGGCATGCTTTATAAGCACTGGTTTTAAAGTGAAGATTGATAGCCTCAGTTTTTACGTTGTGCTAGAGTCAATTGGGGCAAGATTTCATAGGGAATGACAATGTTAGTTTTATATTTTCTTCAAAGGAACAGAATTAATAACAATGCACATACCATTTGTTACTCTGTGTTATAATAATAAAGTTTATTAAGTTGGGACTGTGTTTTTAGATTTATTGTACATGCTGCCTGCTGTGAAGTCTCCCTGACAGTTAGCCTAGGTGCTATGGTTTTTTGATGAACACTCAGGTGACTATACTGAGGAAAACACATTTATGCTTGAGACAAGGGCAGCAGTCTCTGAGTTTACAATCCGTTGTCTGAGTTTCCCAAAATCCTGTAAAGTTATTAAACACTAAACATACTTTCTGTTTCTATGTGCCTTCTACTTTAACCAAAACAAGAACATGTGAACTGTTTATTTATTTTTTTTAATATGTATGGGATCAAGAGTATTTAATTAATGTTTTTACTTGGATGCAAGGTTAATGTGTTTCATTTGCTGTGGTGAAGAGAACAGAGATCAAATTAAAAGCTTGGAGTTATGTTGTCAAAAAGCATAGAAACAGGCCATACTGAGCACTATGTCTATGCAGACCAACAAACACCAAACTACACTAATGCCATACGCCACTTTTTACTTCCTTGTTTTCTCAACAGTATCCTTTATTATCCAGGGTACTCCAGCTTTGGATACTTGGCATTTATTTCTTATGGGTATGGGCCTGGCTTGCATCCTAATCATGTTTCTTTTGAAAGCATCCCATTCCTGACAAATCTCTTCACACTCCTTAACGTTGACTCTAATCTCTAAACTTATTCTATAGCATTTGTATAACAAACAATATACTTTAAATCTTCATTCACGGGATGTGAGCTAGCTATCTTCTTGAATTGTTGCAGTTCCTTCAGATCAATTAACATCATAGAGACAGAAGTTCTTTGTGCTTAGGAAACTGAACAGGCTGCTTGACTTTTTGGGCTATTACAGCTGAACTTGGGAGGGACATGGTTTCTGATAGAAGAGAAGCATCCGCAGTGGTCTAAGTTTTGTCTTGGCAAAGTTGGGCCATTCAGAATAGTTATGGGCTTTACTATTGGTGGTAGAATTGAGAGACCTTCTGAAAACTAATGCAAGTGCTCAGCTCTGGTTAATCAAAATCATTGAAGCAGGAGTACTGGAAGGGTTTGGAAGTTGAAAAAAACAGTGGATTGTTTGCTCTAGAATTGTAATTACATAGAGATTGCAGTGTGTGATAAACCTGGCTAGAGATTGCAGTGTGTTCTTGTGTGTAGCTAAAAATTAAGATGCATTGAAAAAGGAAGCAGTGTTTAGTTTGTCATTTATTACAGTAAATTTTTTGTTGAATCTGTTTGTATTTTTTGAAGAGGCGATTAAGGACAGAGGATAGAAGTGCAATATGGATGTTGTCTTTATAGATTTACATTTGTTAATGGTTCACACAAGGTTAAGATTAAATATGAGAGCACATAAAATTGGAGGTGACCTTGTTAAATGGGTTGATGGTAAACCCGTAGATGTGGAATGAAAACAGTGCTGAAAAACGCAGCAAGTCTGGCAGCATCAATGGAAAGAGAAACAGAGTTAAAGTTTCAACGCTGAGATGATTCTTCAGAACACTTTCAGAATTACAGCATCAATATTCTGCTTTTATGAGAGTAGAGTCGAGAATGTAGTGCTGGAAAAGCACAGCAAGTCAGGCAGAATCCGAGGAGCAGGAGAATCGACGAGAAACAGATGCTGCCTGACCTGCTGTACTTTTCCAGCACTGCAATGTCGACTCTGATCTCCAGCGTCTGCAGTCCTCACTTTCTCCTACTTTATCAGAGTAGATAATTACAAATTCACAGATGACACTAGGTTCGAAACTAAAGCAAGTGTATAGGTGGAAGTAGTTTGTTACAAAAAAACATAAACTAAGTGAGTGGGCAAAATGTTGGCAGATAAAGTTCAGTCTGTAATGCCATCCGATGAAACAGATCTGAATATTTTCCTGACGAGTGTGAGCCTGTGGAGAAATGGAGAGATTTGGGGTGTCATGTGACAAATGTGACATATGCTCATGCATATGTACAGAATGTAATCAAATATTTAATGGAACATTGCCTTTTATCTCGAGATTCAAAACCAAAGTACAGAGGAACCTTGGTATCTGGCATTTGATTATCCGAATTTTGGATTATCCGAATAAGATCATAAGGTCCCGATGCTTGGCTAAACTGTGTTATCTTGCATTCGATTATCCGAACAAAATAGTCCCCCCACACTGTGCCATTCAGATAATGAGGTTCCTCTGAATGTAATATATCAGTTGTCCAGAGTCTTTATTTGACATAGCTTGATGTACTGCTTTCTATTCTGTGCACTGCACCTCGAGAGATATATTAGATTTGAAAAATGTACAGCAGAGATTTCGTCAGACTTGTACTCTGGCGTAAAGGATTAACTTTATAGATGGGTTCAAATATGATGCTTAGAGGTTGCAAAAATGACAGAGATTCAATAAAGTAGATAATGATCTTCTCATGTTACCATTGCTAAGTTTTGCCTATTATTTTCAATTGGTTTCCTCTCATTCTCAAAAGTTCCTTCAACTGATCTGTTTCTCAATATGTATTCTCTCAAGATCTCCCTCATTCTTTTGGTTACCTCTGTCGGATTTTTCTTAATCTTCTCTTTGTGTAACTGAAATTCTTCATCCCTGGAGCTATTATCATGAATTATTTCTGTATCCTCTTTGATGTCTTCACATCTTTCTGCCCAGACCTGTACTTCAATTAAGACCAAGCCAATGTTTGTATAATTTTATCATAAGTTGGTTATTTTTATACTCCTGACCTTATACTTTATTAATTACATTCTTAACCTGCCCTGGCAGCATCAATGATTTCAGCTTATAGAACCAAAGGACACTCTGATTTTGCATCCACTTTCAAACTCGACCTTTTGGTTTATATTGCCTTTCTTTGTTCTTCCTACCAAATTAAATCGCTTCACACTCCGCTATTAAATTTCATCTGGCTTTTATCCATCTATTCCATATCTAGGTCGTCTTGAAGTTTAACACACTGTCAGTCCACAATACTTCCATGTTTTGTGTCACAACTGGAATTCAAGACTCTGGTTACCAGATACTTGTTAAGTAAGGGTATGGAATAAAATAGGATAAATGGAGTTGAGATGCAGACCAGCCATGATGACAGAGCAGGCTCAGGGGGTTGAAGTAAAGCAGAAGGTGCTGGAGAAACTCAACAGGCCTGGCTGTATCTATGGAGATAGAAACAGAGTTAATGTTTCGAGTTCAGCATGACTCTTCCACGTTTTTACTTATTTGTTGCTTCTTTCATATTAGGTTGGAGAAATAAATAAGTCAATGCAAAATAATCCTTTGCATTCAAAACTGACAGAAATGGACACTACAATAGCAACAACAGATTGTGAAAAAGATGGTGAAACATTTATTTCCGCATCACAGCTCTATTCTGTGAGTATATCTTTTGTCTTTCAGTGGAGGACTATAAATCCCCTTTCCTCTTCACTAGTATGATTTAAAATCTCTCAGTAGAATTCCTGCCCCCCTGAAATCTCAGTATGTTAAACATAACACAGTCTATGGATCAAACTCATTCTTTGGGAGGACTTCAAAACTCTTGGAAATTTTCCTTAGTCTTCCCTTTTCCTATGATTTGTGCTCATAGACCCTGGGTCTCTCTGCTTTTGCATCCACTTTAGAACTGGGCTTTATAACCCCAACTTGGCATTATGCTGATTCATGTCATCTGAATGTCATCCTGACAGTGTCCTGTAAAGAAGCTTTTGACCTTTCCACTTGTTGGGATTGTGTTGCTAGCTACAAGTATTGCATTTGTAAGGACACGTAACTGATTGATTGTAACCATCTGACTTCTGTACTGAAGGATGATCTTCAATCTGGATGACTTCAACCACATGTACAAATACTTCTAGCCATTGATTCTTGAATGTTGTTGACCTCCAGCCTCTGACCTTTGTATTATGTATTTGACCTGTTGAATCGTGCATGTCACTGACCTCCAGCCGTGTGCTACTTTATTTAGAGCATTGCTGACTTCAAGCCACTATCCTCTATATTAGTGTGTCTCTCATCTCCAGCCACTGTTCTGTACGTTACTGGTCCTCTAATCATATGTGTGTTTGACCTGGAGCCACTGCATTGTCACTGTCCATACCATAAATACAGACAGGTGCTTATCTATTTTTATGCTTTGCAGTTCAAACGAAAGCGTGTTGGAGTTGGAGGTCAGAGTTCATCCAGCCCATTCCGAACCGCAGGAGAGATGCTGAAGAACTCAGTGCAAGTGAGCAGTGCGCAGAAGAATAGCACTAGCTCAGAGACCCCAATACACCAATCAGATGGAACCAGAAAGAAAGAAGATACAAGATCTCTAGAAGTCACAAAACCCTGTGTACACTATAATGAGAGGACAGATCAGTGCTCCCCTCTCCAGTCCAGTCCCAGCAAGAGGAAACCCACTAAAAAGCAATTGCTGGCAGAGAGTGCCAAGAAAGATTCTCAGAATATTACCAAATTCTTTCAGCAGAGCAAATCTAAAGGGGCAGCAAGGGCTTCAGTCAAAATCCTTGGTGGGGACTGCAGCACCATTGTTAATGATGCACTGGAAGAAGAGGACAACAAGAAAGCATACTCTTCCACTTTGGCGTTGTCTGGGGAGCTGGGAGCTCTTCCAGATCTTGATAAAGTGACGAAGACTGTAAATGTGGACAAGGTCCAAAAATGTGTGACGACCCATGACATGGAAGAGAAGACAAGGTAACATTAAAAGCTGAATAGTTTACAGTGTCTCGTTATCCATATTTTTTCCCTGCCTATTGACTGACTTAATGCTCATCAAAATGAGATATGTTAGTACTAACGAAGGAAATGCTCCAGTTTAGGCATCCAGTGTGAACATCAAACTTCCCCTACTTTGGCCTAAAAATGGGCCTGAGCTTCAATTGCTACAGCTTTTGCAAATGGCGTTGCATTAGTTCCCACATTAGCCATCCATCTATGGCCATTTGGAAAGAGTTTCATGTTAGAACACTCTATATTCCATATGTTGGACTGAGACCACTTTGATGTGTCCCATGAAATTACTTGCAAGCAGCAGACAATTTTGTGACATGTCACTGGCAAGGCCTTGGTTGGAGTGCGGCTAACAGTTCATAGCACTGTAGGCAAGTCTTGAAGATATCAGAGATGAGGAAATGCAGTTATCGGGACAAGCTGTTCTTCATGCAGAGAAGGTTAAGGGAGACTTAACAGAGACATTCAAATAATGAAAAGTTGTGATTGCCAAATATGGCAAGCTGTTTTCCCCAGTACGTAGCGACCTGAAGTCAGAGGTTTAAAATTACTGGGAAGAGAAGCAGAGAAATGAGAAGCAATGTCCTTATATTGCAGAAACATTTAGATAGTTTAGGAGAGTGGTCCAGGAATTGGCTGAGGAAATTCAATGTGAGCAAGTGCGAGGTCTTGCACTTTGGAAAAAAAAATACAGGCATGGACTATTTTTTAAACGGTGAGAAAATTCATAAAGCCAAAGCACAAAGGGATCTGGGAGTGCTCGTCCAGGATTCTCTGAAGGTTGACTCGCAGGTTGAGTCAGTGATAAAAAAAGCAAATGTAATGTTATCATTTATCTCAAGAGAGTTGGAGTATAAAAGCAGCTATGTGCTTCTGAGACTTTATAAAGCTCTAGTTAGGCCCCATTTGGAATACTGTGTCCAAATTTGGATCTCACACCTCAGGAAAGACATACTGGCACTGGAGCATGCCCAGCGGAAATTCACACAGATGATCCCTGGAATGGTAGGCCTAACTTGTGATGATCGGCTGAAGGTCCTGAGATTGTATTCATTAGAGTTTAGAAGGTTGAGGGGAGATCTAATAGAAACTTACAAGATCATGCATGGCTTAGAAAGGGTGGACGCTGGGAAGTTGTTTCCATTAGGCGGGGAGACTAGGACCAGTGCGCATAGCCTTAAAATTAGAGGGGGTCAATATAGAATGGAAATGAGGAGACACTTATTCAGCCAGAGAGTGGTGGGCCTGTGGAATTCATTGCCACGGAGCGCAGTGGAGGCCAGGATGTTGGGTGTCTTCAAGGCAGAGACTAATAAATTCTTGATCTCGCAAGGAATTAAGGGCTACGGAGAGAGTGCGGGTAATTGAAACACCAATCAGCCATGATTAAATGGCGGAGTGCACTTGATGGGCCAAATGGCCTTGCTTCGACACCTATGACTTATGGTCTTATTGGGGATTGTAAACATGTACAATGTACTAAATGTTGGTGGAATCAGATTTCAAAGCAACTTTCAAACGGCAATTGGAGATGCACTTCTGGTCTAATAGGCAGGAGGTTACAGGAAGTGAGGTGTATTGGGCAGTTCTTTCAAAGAGCTGGCACAGACGTGATTGGCTGAGCATTGTTATGTTGGACGTTTCCACACATCATTGATCGACCTAACAAGTCTGTGCTGGAATTCAACCTGTTCTTTATTTAAAGAAGCATAGAGTCATAGAGTATAGAAAAAGGTTCTTTAGCCCACCATGTCTATACAGAACAACAAACACTAAATTACACTAAAGTCTGCTTTCTCATCAATAGAACATGGAACATCACAGCACATTAAGGTCCTTTGGCCCTTGATGTTGCACTGCCCTGTGAAAACAATCCAAAGTCCATCTAACCTATGCTATTGCATTCTCATCCATATGCCTATCCAATGACCATTTAAATGCCTGTAAAGTTGGTGAATCCAGAACTGTTGCGAACAGTGCATTCTACATCCTTATTACCCTCTGACATCTGTCCTATACTATCATCCCTCAATTTGAAGCTATGCTCCCTCGTGCTAGCCATCTCTATCCTAGGAAAAAGGCTCTTACTGTCCACCCGAGTTAATCCTCTGATGATCCTGTATGTCTCAATTAAATCACCTCTCAACCACCTTCTCTCTAATGAAAACAGCCTCAAGTCCCTCAACATTTCCCCGTAAGACTTTCCCTCCATACCAGGCAACATCCTAGTAAATCATCTTTGAACCCTTTCCAAAACTTCCACATCCTTCCTATAATGCAGTGACCAGAACTGCATGCAATACTCTAAGTGCAGCTGCAGCGTGACCTCATGGTTCCAAAACTCGATCCTCTACTAATAAAAGCTAATACACTGTATGCCTTCTTAACAGCCCTATCAACCTGGGTGGCAACTTTGAGGGATCTATGTACATGGCACAGAGACCTTTCTGCTCATCTACACTACCAAGAATCTTACCATTCGTCCAGTACTCTGCATTCCTATTACTCCTTCCAAAGTGAATCACCTCACACTTTTCTGCATTAAGCTCCATCTGCCACCTCTCGCCCAGCTCTGCAACTAACCTATGTTTCACTATGCACAACTGTACAGACCTTTGTGTCATCTGCAAATTTACTAACCCATCCTTCTACGCCCTCATCCAGGTCGTTTATAAAATTGACAAACAGCAGTGGACCCAAAACAGATCCTTGTGGTACACCACTAATAACTGAACTCCAGGATGAACATTTCCCATCAACCATTAGCCCTGTCTTCTTTCAGCTAGCCAATTTCTGATCCAGAATAATATACTTATTCTTCCAGAATAGGCAAAAGTGAGGACCGCAAATGCTGGAGATCAGAGTCTAGATTGGAGTGGTGCTGGAAAAGCACAGCAGGTCAGGCAGCATACGAGGAGCAGGAAAATCGACGTTTCGGGCATAAGCCCTTCATCCTGATGCTGCCTGACTTGCTGTGCTTTTCCAGCATCACTCTAATCTAGACTTATTCTTCCAAAATACTCTAGGCTTGAATACCCTGTATTTATTCCCAATGGGTTTGGACCTAGCTTGCAACCTAATCATCTCTCTTTTGAAAGTCTCTCATTCTTGTCCTTCCTATTCAGGCTCCTTAATGTTGCCTCGAAGCTATACTTTTGTGAACTGTTACAGTCCATGTGGCGTAGGTGCACTCAGTGCTATTAGAGAGCTGCAGGACTTTGACCCAGTGTAAATGAAGGAACAGCAGGCATGTAATTACAGGTCAGGATAGCATATGGCTTTGAGCAGAATCTCGAGTGGAGGGTTTTCTGACATATAAATCCATACGCAGTAGGAATAGGAGCTTGCCATTTGATCTCTTCAGCCTGCTCCAACTCTCTAAGTCGGATCATCTTTGCTGTGCTGCTCTTTTCTTATGATCTTTAGATTCTAGATCAGAAGGGAAATTATCTGTCTCCGCTTAAAATATGCACAATGATCTGCTGTCCTTGTCTTTCTAGGTGGTAGAGGCTGTGAGTTTGGAAAATGTTGTTGAAGAAGTCTTGGTGAGTTACTGCAGTGCATCCTGTAGATGGTACACACTGCTGCAACTGTGTGTTGATGGTTCAGAGAGTGAATGATGAAGGTGTTTGATGGAATGCCCAGTTAAATGGGCTGCTTTGTCCTGGATGGTGTCAAGCTTCTTAAGTGTTAGATCTGCATTCACCCAAGCAAGTGGACAGTATTCCATAACATTCCTGACTAGTGCCTTAGACATTCCTGAGATGGTGAACAGATCTTGAGGAGACAGGAGCTGAGTTACTCACTTCAGAATTCTGAGCCTCTTGCAATGTGAGAGAATCCAGACATTGTCCCTTGACATTCAATGGTATAACTATTGCTGAATCCCTGTCACAATGTTTCTGTGGTTATTCCAGTTCAGTTTCTGGTAAATGGTAAGACAATATGCTAATAGTGGGGGATTTAGCAATGGTTATACCAGTGAATGTCAAGGATTCTCTCACTTTGCAGATGAACATTGTCTGGCACTTGCACACAGTATAAACATCCCTTTGGCCCAACTGCTTGTACTCATTGGTATATTTTCCACATTTGAAGTCACTAGGTGATTTAGATCATAAGAAAAAAGAACAGAAGTAGGCCATTCAGCCTGTCGACCCTGTTTCACTGTTCCTTTAGAGTATGGGATGACCTGCCCCATAGCCCTTGACTCCCTTGTCAATTAAAATCAATCTAATTCAGCCTTGAACATATTCAGTGATCCACCCTCTACTACTCTCTGGGATGGAGGATTCAAACTTTCTGGGGAAAAAAATAATCTTATTCATTTTGCCTGTCTTTGAAATCGTTCTAGATTTCCTTATGTGGGGGAAACAGTTGCTCAGCATTGGTCTGTCAAACCCCCTCGGAGTATGTGTTTGATTTGATAAGATTACATGTTATTTATCTAAATTCCTGTGAGTATAGGCCAAGATTGCTCCAAATTTCTGAAAATAATAACCTTAATCACAGGAATTGAGGAAACCTCTTTCTCCAACTGCCTGCAATGTAAGCTTTAAATAAAGAGAGCAAAATTACACATTATTTTAGATGCTTCTAATGCTCTGTACAATTATAGCAAGATTTTATGCTGTACTCCGTTTATAATGAAGTCTAACATTCCAGTTCTCATTAAATGTGAACTGCTACCATTTTTTATTTCTTGTAGTGGATGTTATATTACACAGGAACAAACTTATTTGGCAAGCCATTCAGAAATAATGAAACAAAAAGTCGTGGTGACATGCTACATGCTTGCAACACAACCCAGCAAGAGTAATATGTATGTAAGCTCATTATCAATGTCCTTGGTGTTACTGTTGACTAGAAACTGACTTGTCACATAAATACAATGGCTACGAGAGCAGATAAGAGGCTTGGAAAACTACAGTGAGTTCCTTGTCTCCTGACTCCTGAAAGCTTCTCTGCCATCTACAAGGCATAAATCACGAATATGATGGAAAATTTCCCAGTTTCCTGAATGAGTGCAGCTCCAATAGCACTTAAGAAAGAAGTTGACACCATCCAGGACAAAGCATCCCGCTTGATTAGCACCACATCCACAAGCATCCCCTTCCTCCACCACCGATACTTAGTGTGTACTATCTACAATATACACTGCAGAAATTCACCAAAGATCCTTAGCACCTTCCAAACCCACGATCACTTCCATCTCGAAGGTCAAGGGCAGCAGGAACACCACAACTTGCAAGTTTTCCTTCAAGCCACTCACCATCTGACTTGGAAATGTATCACTGACAATGGGTAACAATCCTGGAATTCCATTCCTATGGTCATTGTAGGTCTACCTACAGCACATGGGCAGTAGCAATTAAGGACAGCAGCTCACCACCACCTTCTCGAGAGAAACTAAGGATGGGCAATAAAACTGCTGCCCAGCCAGCAATGCTGACGAGTGAATAAAGAATAGCATTCAAATATAGATTAGATTGCTTACAGTGTGGAAACAGGCCCTTCGGCCCAACAAGTCCACATCGACCCGCCGAAGCACAACCCACCCAGACCCATTCCCCTACATTTACCCCTGCACCTAACACTACAGGCAATTTAGCATGGCGAATTCACCTGACCTGCACATCTTTGGACTGTGGGAGGAAACCGGAGCACCCGGAGGAAACCCACGCAGACACGGGGAGAATGTGCAAACTCCACACAGTCAGTCGCCTGAGGCGGGAATTGAACCCGGGTCTTTGGCGCTGTGAGGCAACAGTGCTAACCACTGTGCCACCGTGCTGCCACAATGTAGGTCCTTCTGCCACACATGCTTCATCTGCTCATATCCGTACCATCAGAATTGTGCTTGAGAATGCATTTTAAGTAAATGTTCATCCAAAATAAAAAAACAAAATCTTTTTTCATTATGCACAGTTTATTTTTTTCTTATTTTGTAAGGTTAATTCTACTCTCCCTCCGCATCTCCCATCACCACTCACCCTCGATATTAAGTTTGCTATACCAAAGGTATTAATTTCGGTAAGCTAATTACCTATTTCACATCTGGTACTGTGTTAAAATCTGTCACAGGGCTTTCATGTCACTGAATGAAGATTGAATGGGAGTCATGGCTCATCTATCATTGTTCCCACTACAGACATTCACAGGGAGCAACTGCTCCTTCGAGCAGATCCCATTACATTTTGCATGTCAGTGTTGATTTTCACTACCCAATAATAGTTATTTCAAGGAGTGAACTGAATATTCATATATTCTGTAAATGCTCTCATAGGCTAGTCTCAAGAAAATATCTGTTTAGACAAGGGCCAATTTGTTAAATGTTTTTCAGCAATTGAACATGAATGGACTTGATCAGTACGATTTCATTTTGCATAATCTTACAAAAATATGTTATGCTTCCCTGAATCAGCAGGTGATATTGCTTGACTTTAAAAATAATAATTACCAAATAAGCTCCAACTTCCATCTGAATTTGGCCAAAGCTTGCTTTTTCAGCTTTCTGTTTAAACCTGTCTGTCTATGTTTTTACCAACCGGAATGGTCAGTCAGACTATACTAAAATTCTGCAACTGATTTTCCCAGCACTCCCAGAATGAGGTGTTTATTGATTATCATGGCAGATTAAGGTATTATCACTTTGGCTTTGTGGTATCAACATCAATTCTGAGCTCAAACATTTTAGCCACTTATCTTCTAGAGGTGTTATTTTTCCTGATCTCGAATGAATGTGCTCACTTTAAACAAAACAGCATTTGAAGTTCATCTTTTGAGGAAGAATTGTCAAGAAACCTGAACTGTGATAACCACGCTAACTGAAATGATCTAACTCTCCACAGGCTGGAGATGAAGCTGAGGATTTTCTGTTTTATGTGTGCTTAAAAAGAAAATTCATTCATGAGATGTTGCTGGAAAGGCCAACATTTGTTGCCAATCTTAATTGTCCTGTGAAGGTGTGAGCGAACTTCTTGAACCACTTCAGATGGTTTTGCATAGGTTATGCAGTGTTTTCATTTAAAATTTCAGGACTTTGATTCAGCAGCAGTGAAGGAAGAACAATGTATTTCCAAGTCAGAATGCTGTTTAGCTTAGAGAGGAACTTGTATATGGTGTCCTCATTGGGAAGGTGGTAGATGTCATAGGTTAGGAAGCTGTCAACAGAGGCTTGGTCAGTTTCTGCAGTGCAACTTGTTTACTCTTGCCATTGTGCACAAGTGGTGGCAAGAGTGAAAGTTGAAGGTGGTGGGTGGTGTTGACAAATGTGCTAGATGGTGTTGAGCTTCTTGAGTATTGTTGGAGCTCATCCTGACAGTGGAGAGTATTCCATCACATTTCTGATTGTTTTCTTGTGATGGAGGATAGGCATTAAGCATATCAGGAGGTCAGTCATTAAATCTGCCAGAATTATATCTGGACTGTAGCGTATAAATTATGAGAACAAATTGTCATAACATCAAATGACAAAGTTATTCAAAAAGATTGATTTGTACTATTTACTAAGTCAGGAAACAAAAATCCTTTGTCTTAAAGTTATAGCTAGGCCATTAAGGAGTGAAATTGGAAATCCATTTTTCCATTCAAAGAGTAGCAGAAATCTGGAACATCCATGGCCAATTGACAGAAAGTGTTGTTCTCGATTGAAGTGACCAGTCAATCAACTTTTGTTGGTTGAAGGTACCAGGAATGCAGTTGTAGAATGATGTAGCAGAAGGAGACTGTGAACTCATCAAATCATACTGGATCTTTGGTACAGCCTGCAGCCTCCTGCCCTTTCCCATATCCCTGTGGTCTTTTTATCCTCTTCAAGGATTTATCCTACTCTCTTTTTGAAAATTACTATTGAGTCTGCTTTGATCATCACCCTTTCAGGTAAACTCCCCACACACAAAAAAAAGATAGAAGCATACATTTGTTTTGGCTAAGTTGAGTTGCACCATGTCTTATGGAGGGATTTCTGATGCATGTCTGTGCTTGTTCACTGTATCATACCAAACTCTCCTCAAATCACTTACCTTACCCCACTACATCTGTCACATCGAATTCTGGTTCCATCTTACATAGGTGGGAACATAGGAGCAGGAGGAGGCCATTTGGCTGTTTGAGCCTGCTACTCCATTCATCACAATCATGTCTGATTGTCCAATTTAATAGATTAGATTAGATTAGATTACATTACAGTGTGGAAACAGGCCCTTCGGCCCAACAAGTCCACACCGACCCGCCGAAGCGCAACCCACCCATACCCCTACATTTACCCCTTACCTAACACCAGGGGCAATTTAGCATGGCCAATTCACCTGACCTGCACATCTTTGGACTGTGGGAGGAAACCGGAGCACCCAGAGGAAACCCACGCAGATACGGGGAGAATGTGCAAACTCCACACAGTCAGTCATCTGAGGCGGGAATTGAACCCGGGTCTCTGGCACTGTGAGGCAGCATTGCTAACCACTGTGCCACCGTGCCGCCCAATCCTGCTTTATTTCCCGTAACTCTTGATCCCATTTGCCCAAATGCAATATCAAGCCACTTCTTGAATACATTCAATGTTTTGGCATCAACTATTTCTTGTGATAATGAGTTCCACAGGCTCACCACTCTTTGGGTGAAGAAATGTCTCCTCATCTCCATCCTCAATGTCCACCCTGAATTCTCAGACTGTGAACCCTGATTCTGGACGCACCACCATTGGGAACATGCTCCCTGCATCTATCCTGTCTAGTCCTGTTAGAATTTTATAAACCTCTGAGATCTCCCCTCACTCATCTGAACTCCATCAAAACCACCCTAACCTAATCAATCTTTCCTCATACATCAGTCCCACCATCCCTGGAATCGGCCTGGTAAATCTTCTCTGCACTCCCTCAAGAGCAAGAGCATCTTTCCTCAGAAAGGAGACCAAAACTGCATACAATATTCAGGCGTGGCCTCATCAAGGTCCTGTATAACTGCAACAACACATCCCTGTTTTTGTACTCAAAACCTCTCTCAATGAAGGCCAACATACCATTTGCCTTCTTTACTGCCTGCTGCATCTGCATGCTTACCTTCAGTGACTGGTGCACAAGGAAACCCAGGTCCCATTACACACTCCCCTCTCCCAATTTACAGCCACTCGGGTAGTAATCTGCCTTCTTGTTTTTGCTTCTAAAGCAAATAACCTCATATTTATCCAAATTATATGGCATTTGCCACTGATTTGCCCATTCACCCAACCTAGAGAAAATGAAGACTGCAGAAGCTGAAGGTCACAGTCAAGTGTGTGGTGTTGGAAAAGCACTTCAGGTCAGGCAGCATCCAAGGAGCAAGAGAACTGATGTTTCGGGCATAAGCTTTTCACCATTTACCCAACCTGTCCAGATCATGCTGAAGGATCTCCACATCCTCGTCACAGTTCACCCTTTCACCCAACTTGGTATCATCTGCAAACTTTGAGATGTTACATTTTGTTCCCTCATCCAAATCATTAATATATATTGTGAATAGCTTGGGTTCTAGCACCGGTCCTTGTGGCACCCCACTAGTTACTGCCTGCCAATTTGAAAAGGATGTATTAATTCCTACTCTTTGTTTCCTCTCTGCCAACCAGTTTTCTATCCATCTCAATACACTATGTAAATCTCATGCGCTTTAATCTTGCACAATAAAAACAGACCCTAAGAGGGCAGAAAGAGTAATGATGGATAGTGGGTAGTCCTACATTCAACTTCTCATTCTTATGTGGAGAATATTCTGTCTCAGACTACCTTGAGTGGCTGACTTATCACCGGGACCCCCTGAACTAAGCCAATCCGATTTGACTTGCTGACAACCACGAGAAGCTTCCTTTTGGTCTCCACTAAGCAGGAAAGCAAGAAAGCAGTAATATCAGCCTCAAACGTAGGCAGCATTGTGGCTCAGTGGTTAGCACTACTGGCACACAGCGCCAGGGACCCAGGTCCAATTCCAGCCTCAAGCGAGTTTGCACATTCTCCCCGTGTCTGCGTGGGTTTCCTCCAGGTGTTCTGGTTTCCCCCCAGAGTCCAAAGATGTGCAGGTCAGGGTGGGTTGGCCAGGCGAAACTGTCCGTAGTGTTTAGGGAAGTGTTGGCTAAGTGCATCATTCAGGGAAAATGCAGAGTAATAGGGTAGGGGAATGGGTCTGGGTGGGATACTCTTCAAGAGGTCAGTGTGGACTTATTGGGCCAAATAACCTGTTCCCACACTAGGGAATCTATGTCTGGCTAAGGAGGCAAACTGCAAAAGTACAACACAAAGCGGGGATGCTGTGAACATCTAGGTAGGCTGCTGAGTGATTGTGCATTATGACACAAATGAAGAGCCTGGTGATGCAACCTGGTTCAGTCAATGAGCTGGGTATGTCTCTGAGCATACACTGTCCTTTCTGCAGCATTTTAATGATAGGTGCAACATTGACGGGCTGAAGCTCCTGTAAGTGGATTGGAGATGTGCTATGAAGGTTCTTAGCGGCTGGCAGTTATTGGACACCAAATGTTCATGGATGTCGGATGCATGTGGCCAGTGCCAATAGAGCCTGCTCAGTGTCCAACATGGTAGTCTTTTGCAGCAAGCAGAATTCATAAGATACTTGCTCTGATTTCCATGTCAAGTTTTCTCAATGTGTAGCTTATTTGGCAAGCTTGGTAAGATTATTGAGGTGAGTTGGGCTGTGCCCAAGACATTTGACAAGCAATCATCCCCTGGAATTATCAACTCGCTGCTGCCTAGCAAGAAGGTCATCTTGCTGCTTCTGAAAAGCATAACATTTGGAGTAGGAAGATCCCGATGCCAAGATTGGCCTGCTGGACTTCTTGTCCAATTCTATCACAAATCTGGCCATAGTCCACATCTTTCAGACCTGTGTTTCATTGTCGTGCTTCAGGTTCTTCTGCTATTTGTTTTAAGTGTCCTGGTAACCGAGCCTTATGCCTTTGGAAACCCTTCCACCTTATTTGCTTTACAAAAACCTTGTGATCAGTTTGAATATCTCCATCAAATCTCCTGTTGTAATGAAGTAAAGGTCAATATTACACTAACTGATTTGAGATGCCAACAGCCTACTACTATTTTTGTTCCAGAGAAGTGTGCAACATTTGTTGATCAAACAAATAGGGAAGGTCTGTGTTTGTATGTTGGAGTTCATGACCCAGCATATTCTTTTTGATGTGTATTGTTATGACAGAGTTAGAAACATAGAGAAAGCTCCTGATGGGAAAATACTGGATCATGCAAGAAGCCGAGGATTTGAAATTGCTCCCTCTGCTCCTGAGAAACGACCAGCAACAGATGAAGTAAGTCACTTGGTTATTTGTTACACTCGTACTGACTTATGCTCTACGTGTCTTCAGTTTATCACCTATACTTTTTCAGGGACGAGGGTCACAGGACTTGAAACGACAACGAAATAGCATCAATTCCTCTATCTTGTGCCCTCCTGATGTTAAGGGCAGTCAAAATAAGAAAAAGGTGACGTTTGACTCCTTGTTTCAGTTATGTAAAGATGAGAGAACCACAATGTCTCCAGTTCCAGTGAAAGGAGGACAACTGAAACAGACAGCAGACATCGTCGTCAAATGCCTGACTCCTTATTACAAGGAGGGAAGGTTTGCTTCTAAGGTAAAGTTGAATTATTAGCATAATCAGAATGGAACACCCCTGGCCCTTTAATCATGACTTGGGACTGTCAGATCTTTGTGCCATTGCTTGAGATTGATAAGCTATTGATGTGTTCACTTTTAGCCAGTTATACATTCGATTGGAAATTTAAAGTCCTTGCTTCAGATAATGAATACTGCCTCGTGTTCATGTTCTTGCAGGATTTGTTCAAAGCCTTTGCTCGACACCTTTCTCATTTACTGGTTGTTGAAAAGAATACTATGAAAAGAAATGGTAAGAGCAGACTCTGCCTTCATTTGTGATCTGTTGTGTTCTGGAAAGATGGGTACACTATTAGTCTAAGAGATGAGTGTAATTTATAGAGTGCATGTGGAATGCTTATAAGCTTCTTTGTAGGTAAAACACTGTACAGTATAATCAATGCAGTATAGGAGTATGACGGTATTTGAGTTAACCGTGATAGTTCAACATGAGGGCATAACTGATATTGGGACATTCCCCAAATAATGATCAACATATTGGATGTGCAGATTGGGAATTACAAGCAAAATATGAGACAGGTGAATGCTGTTTTGGAGGCACTGCAACTGTTTTCTGGAACAGGTGAACAAGGATGGACAAAATTACTTCGACCTTATGACTTATAGATGCAACTGACTCCAACATAAATATTTTAAAACAATTTCATTAATGATTTATTTTTCTCCCTTCCTTTCTAAAGACCCTAACTGTTGCTTGTGCATTTCTGTATGATACTGAAGATTTCTGGTGCATTTCCCAGATATGAGCAGGTTATTTGACTCTTAATAAAAAGATACTGGCTCTTAAATTAAGCATACTGCTTTGTCATGGTCAGATCATTAGGCACGTGGAAGTTTGTTTTTCTGTCGTATATACAAGTATGTATTCATCCTATCTCTTTCACAGAACTGTTAGAGATCCTGGGAAAGACTAAGAAAATTCCTATTGCAATTTAGGAAGTAATTCTGGGAAAGTACTTTAAACACTGTCCCATATTGTCACAAAAATAATGTAGAGAATTGCAAATCGCAAAATGGTTTTGTTTATCAGTGGCATTAATATTTTTCATTGCGTCACTGCTCTCTTGTCATTCCATGTGATCATCTGTGGTTAGTTTTAATGTTTTAACAAAGTGACAGCACACTTTAGTACAGAGACATATAGAGAGACATAGAGGTGTACAGCATGGAAACAGACCCTTCAGTACAACTTGTCCATGCTGATCAGATAGCCCAACCCAATCTAGTCCCACCTGCCAGCTCCCGGCCATATCCCTCCAAATCCTTCTTATTCATATACCCATCCAGATGCCTTTTAAATGTTGCAATTGTACCAGCCTCCACCACTTCCTCTGGCATTTTATTCCATACACGTACCACCCTCTACATGAAAAAGTTGTCCCTTAGGTCTCTTTTCTATCTTTCCCCTCTCACCTTAAACCTGTGCCCTCTAGTTCTGGACTCTCCCACCCCAGGGAAAAGACCTTGTCTATTTATCCTATCCATGCCCCTTATAATTTTGTAAATCACTATAAGGTCACCCCTCAGCCTCTGACGCTCCAGGGAAAACAGCCCCAGCCTGTTCAGCCACTCCATATAGCTCAAATCCTCAAACCCTGGCAACATCCTTGTAAATCTTTTCTGAATCCTTTCAAGTTTCACAACTTCTTTCCGATAGGAAGGAGACCGGAATTGCACGCAATATTCCAACAGTGGCCTAACAGATGTCCTGCACAGCCGCAACATGACCTCCCAACCCCTGTACTCAATATTCTGAGCAATAAAGGAAAGCATACCAAACACCTTCACTATCCTATCTACCTGCGACTCCACTTTCATGGAGCTATGAATCTGCACTCCAAGGTCTCTTTGTTCAGCAACACTCCCTAGGACCTTACCATTAAGTGTATACATCCTGCTAAGATTGCTTTCCCAAAATGCAGCACCTCGCATTTATCTGAATTAAACACCGTCTGTCACTTCTCAGCCCATTGGCCCATCTGATCAAGATTCTGTTGTAATCTGAGGTAGCCTTCTTCGCTGTCCACTACACCTCCAATTTTGGTGTCATCTGCAAACTTACTAACTGTACCTCTTATGCTCGCATCCAAATCATTTACGTAAATGACAAAAAGTAGAGGACCCAGCACCGATCCTTGTGGCACTCCACTGGTCACAGGCCTCCAGTCTGAAAAACAACCCTCTACCACCACCCTCTGTCTTCTACCTTTGAGCCAGTTCTGTATCCAAATGGCTAGTTCTCCCTGTATTCCAAAAGATCTAACCTTGCTAATCAGTCTCCCATGGGGAACCTTGTCGTACGCTTTACTGAAGTCCATATAGATCACATCTACCACTTTGCCCTCATCAATCCTCTGTTACTTCTTCAAAAAACTCAATCAAGTTTGTGAGACATAATTTCCCACGCACAAAGCCATGTTGACTATCCCTAATCAGTCCTTGCCTTTCCAAATTCATGTACATCCTGTCCCTCAGGATTCCCTCCACCCTTTTGCCCACCACCAATGTCAGGGTCACTGGTCTATAGTTCCCTGGCTTGTCCTTACCACCCTTCTTAAACAGTAGCACCACGTTTGCCAACCTCCAATCTTCCGGCACCTCACCTGTGACTATCGATGATACAACTATCCTGGGGAATTATCCACCTTCATGCTTTTCAAGACATCCAGCACTTCCTCCTCAGTAATACAGTCATTTTTCAAGATGTTCACCAACTATTTCTCTACATTCTATATCTTCCATGTCCTTTTCTACAGTAAATACTGATGCAAAATACTCGTTTAGTGTCTCCCCCATTTTCTGCGGCTCCACACAAAGGCCACCTTGCTGATATTTAATGGGCCCTATTCTCTCCCTAATTATCCTTTTGTCCTTAATGTATTTGTAAAAACCCTTTGGATTCTCCTTAATTCTATTTGCCAAAACTATCTCATGTCCCCTTTTTGCCCTCATTTTCCTCTTAAGTATACTCCTACTGCCTTTACACTCTTCTAAGGATTCACTCTATCATAACCACCTTATTATTTTTACAGATCTCCTTACAAAGTTGTTTCTCAATTTCCCTCTGACTATTAGGAGTCTATAATACAATCCCCATATCCCTTTCTTATTTCTCAATTCCACCCAAATAACTTCCCTGGATGTATTTCCGGGAATATCCTCCCTCAGCACAGCTCTAATGTTATCTCTTATCAAAAAAGCCACTCCTCCTCCTTTCTTGCCTCCCTTTCTATCCTTCCTGTAGCATTTATATCCTGGAACATTAAGCTGCCAGTCCTGTCCATCCCTGAGCCATGTTTCTGTAATTGCTATGATATCCCTGTCCCATGTTCCTAACCATACCCTGAGTTCATCTGCCTTCCCTGTTAGGCCTCTTGCATTGAAATAAATGCATTTTAATTTATTCGTCCTACCTTATCCCTGCCTGCCCTGACTGTTTGACTCGCTTCTGTTCTCAACTGTACCAGTCTCAGATTGATCTCTTTCCTTATTACCTCTCTGCTCCCCCCCCCCCCACTCCCCACCTTACTAGTTTAAATCCTCTCGAATAGCTCTAGCAAATTTCCCTGCCAGTATATTAGTCCCCTTCCAATTTAGGTGCAATCCGTCCTTCTTGTACAGGTCACTTCTCCCCCAAAAGAAATTACAATGATCCAAAACTGTGAATCCTTTTCCCATACACCAGCTCCTCAGCCATGCATTCATCTGCTCTAACCTCCTGCCCTCACTAGCTTGTAGCACCGGGAGTACTCCAGATATTACTACTTTCGAGGACCTCCTTTTTAAAGTCCTGCCTAACTCTCTCTAATCTCCCTTCAGAATCTCAACCTTTTCCCTTCCTATGTCATTTGTTCCAATGTGGGCAATGACCTCTTGCTGGCCCCTCTCCCCCTTGAGGACATTCTGCACCATCTCTGAGACATCCTTGATCCTGGCACCAGGGAAGCAACACACCATTCTGATTTTTTGCTGCTGGCCACAGAAATGTCTGTCTGTACCTCGGACTAGAGAGTCCCCTAACACTCTGTTATGATGTTCTGAGTTGACGAGTTTGGTGCTGGAAAAGCACAGTCGGTCAGGCAGCATCCTGGGAGCAGGAGAGTCGACAGTTCGAGCATAAGCTCTTCATCAGGAATCAGAGGGTGGCCCAAGGAGGCTGAGAGATAAATTGGAGGAGTGTGGGGCTGGGGAGGAAGATAGCTAGGAATATGATAGGTAGATGAAGGTAGGGGTGAAGGTGATAGGTCGGAGAGGAGGTTGGAGCGGATAGGCAGGAAGGAAGATGGACAGGTTGGACAGTTTAAGAGGATGGTGCTGAGTTGGAGGGTTGGATCTGGGATAAGGTGGGGGGGAGGGGAAATGAAACTGTTGAAATTCACATTGAGTCAGTGTGGTTGGAGGGTCCCAAGGCGGAAGATGAGGGGCTCTTCCTCCAGGCATTGGGTGACTAGAGTTTGGTGGTGGAGGAGGCCCAAGACTTGCATGTCTGGTGGAATGGGAGGAGGAGTTGAAGTGTTTGGCCACAGGGCGGTGGAGTTGTTTAGTGCTTGTGTGTGTGCCCCAGGGATGTTCTCTGAAACGTTCCACAAGTTGGCATCCTGTCTTCTGTGGGGAGACCGGACGCCAACTTGCAAAACATTTCAGAGAACATCTCTGGGACACGCACTACACAACTCCACTGCCCCGTGGCCGAGCTCTTTAACTCCCCTTCCAACTCCACCAAAGACATGCAAGTCCTGGGCTGCCTCCACTGCCAAACTCTAGCCATCTAATGCCTGGAGGAAAAAGGTCTTATCTTCCGCCTTCAGACCATCCAACCACACTGGCTCAATGTGAATTTCAAGTTTCCCTGTTACCCCTCCCCCCACCTTATCCCAGATCCAACCTTCCAACTCAGCACCACCCTCTTGAACTGTCCTACCTGTCCACCTTTCTTCCCACCTATCCGCTCAATCCAATCACCTTCAGCCCTACTTTCGTCTACCTATCACATTCCCAGCTACTTCCCCTACCACCGCACCCCCCCCGCCCCCAGCCCCAATCCCCTCCCATTTATCTCTCAGCCCCCTTTAACCAGTCCCTTATTCCTGATGAAGAGCTTATGCTCAAAACGTTGACCCTCCTGCTCCTCGGAAGCTGCCTGACTGGTTGTACTTTTTCAGCACCACACTCTTCGACTCTGATCTCCTGCAGTCCTCACATTCTCCTAGTTATGATATTCTGTTGACCCAGTCCTCCGCTTGTACTCTTCGTCTAAGCTCCATTTTAATTCTGGAGCTTCTGTTCCCATGATTGTTGAAGAATTTTTTTTGTATATTAGTCTTCGTATTGAATGTATTGATGCACTGATGGTATTAGTGTTTGAGACAAACTACAACTAGTTTTAATTTCCGCTTCTATATAGGAACAGGAGTAGGCCATTCACCCCTTTCAGCCTGCTCCACCATGCAATATGATCATGGCTGATCTGTGGCCCAATTCTCTGTGCATATTTTTGCTTAATAATTTTCTTTATCGATCTTAGATTTAAAATTAAGAACTGATCCAGCATCTACTGCCATTTGTGAAAGAAAGTCCCAAACATCTACCACCTTTTGTGTTTCCTGACATCTCTCCTATATTGCCTGGCTCTAATTCTCAGATTATGCCCCCTAGTTCTAGAATCCCCAACCATTGGTAGTAGTTTGTCTTTATCTAACCTGTCTTCTCCTGTTAATATCTTGAAGACTTCAATCAAAATTACTGTTTAACGTTCTAAATTCTAGAGAAAGAAAACCAATTTGCATAATCTCTCCTTGTTACATAATGTCTGAAATCTAAATATCATTCTTGTAAACCTACTTTGTACTCCCTCTAAGGCTAATGTATCCATCCTAAGGTATGGTGTCTAGATGTGCTCACAGTATTCCAAGTGGGGTTTAATTAGAGTTTAGTACAACTGCAGCATAACGTCTGCATCCTTATACTCCAGTGCTTTGGATATAAAGCCCAAGCATTCCATTAACATTCTTGATTGTTTTCTGCACCTGCTCCTAATTTTAAAAATCTATGCACCTGAACTGCCAAATCTCTTTGGAAATCTACAGTATTTAGTACCCTGATGGATTTTTTTTAAGTCCAAAGTGGATACCTCACATTTGGCTTACATAAAACTCCATCGGCCACAGCTTTGCACATTCACTTAGCATAAAATTACAAAGGGATATTGTTAGACTATCATCGACACTATCTACAATGCCACCATACTTTGTATCATCAGCAAATCCACGAAAATTCACAGAAGGAAGGATCATAGAAGGGTCAGTAATGCTTTAGAACACAACTTGCATTATTATTGTCAGCCCTTTATCACAACAAAATGTTCAAAACATTTCACAGTTAGATCCAAGCCGTCAGAGAATGAGAAGAGATAGCAAGTAGCATGGTGGGAGATCATTCAGGAGTTTATGAAGATAAAGGGTGCAGAAACACTGCAACAGGATTTAGAGAATGAACTTCAGCATTGTTTGGCTCTTCTTGAACACTATTGGTTATATCAGTATTAAAATGTTTCACTAGTTTGAGTAGAGCCAGAATTTTGACCATGCTCTGCTGGTTCATGCTTGAGGAAACTGAGTCCATAATTAAATGCTTCTGTGGTTCTATTGATATCTCTACATCAAAATATCTAGGAGTATGGTGACTTGAATACTTTACATGAATTAAATAATGAAGCAGGTCATGGGGCAGCATGGTGGCTCAGTGGTTAGCACTGTTGCCTCACAGCGCCAAGGCCATAGTTCAATTCTCGCCTCTGTCTGTGTGGAGTTTGCACATTCTTTCTGTGTCTGCATGGGTTTCCTTTGGGTGCTCCGGTTTCCTCCCACAGTCCAAAGATGTGCAGGTTAGGTGAATGCTAAATTGTCCATCGTGTACAGGGATATGTAGGTTAGGTGCATTAGTCTGGAGTAAATGCAGGGTAGAGGAATGCGTCTGGGTGGATTACTCTTCAGAGGGACTGTGTGGACTTGTTGGGCCAAAGGGTCCACACTGTAGTATTCTAAAAAAAGTGGTTTATTGTAAGTGATCATGCATTAATCAGCAGTGATGAAATGTATATTTAGGATGGTTAAATTTACTAGGCTTATGTCTTTCCTTCTGCTGTCTGTTGTGCTCTCTTCGATTGTTTCTGCCTGTATCATAGAAATTTATAATTCAAGAGTATATTTTGACTCATTGTACCTGTCTGGCCAAAATCCAGCTTAATCCCAATTTGAAGCTCATGGTCCATAGCCTTAGAGACATAGAGATGTAAGCATTGAAGGAGACCCTTCAATCTAACTCGTCCATGCTGACTAGATATCCTAATCTAGTCCCATTTGCTAGCACTTTGCCCATATCCCTCTAAACGCACAGTAGCTCAGTGATTAGCACTGCTGTCTCACAGCACCAGGGTCCCAGCCTCGGGTGACTGTCTGTGTGGATTTTGCACATTCTCCTCGTGTCTGTGAGGGTTTCCTCTGGGTGCTTCGGTTTCCTCCCACAGTCCAAAGGTGTGCAGGTCAGGTGAATTGGCCATGCTAAATTGCCCATAGTATTAGGTGCATTAGTAGGGAGTCGGGAAATGGGTGTGGGTGGGTTACTCTTCAGAGGGTCGGTGTGGACTTGTTGGGCCGAAGAGCCTGTTTCCACACTGTAGGGAATCTAATCTAATCTAATCTAAACCCTTCCTATTCATATACCCATCCAGATGCCTTTTAAAGTTGTAATTGTACCAGCCTCCAACACTTCCTCTGGCAGCTCATTCCATACATGCACCACCCTTTGCGTGAAAAAGTTGTCCCTTAGGTCTCTTTTAAATCTTTCACCTCTCACCGTAAACCTATGCCCTCTAGTTCTGGACACACCCACCCTAGGGAGAAGACCTTGTTTATTTACCGTATCTTTGCCCATGATTTTATAAACCTCTATAAGGTTTATAAAATTATTTAGCCTTCGATGATCCAGCCAAAACAGCCCAAGCCTAATCAACCCCTCACTATAGCTCAAATCTTCCAACCCTGGCAATATCCTTGTAAATCTTTCCTGAATCCTTCCAAGTTTCAAATAATATTTTTTTCAATATAGTTATACTTTTGAGTGCTTGAGGATCTGCCACCTTTCACCTGCTTTAGCCAGCAAATCTCATGTCTTCCTTCATCCTTCAGTGAAAGAGATTCTCATCAGTACTTCCCTCAGTCTTCTATCAATTACTTTTATATTTGCAGCTTGTCTTTCCTGCTAAGAGAAATGGCTCTTTCTGTCCACTTTATTGAGACTGCTCATAACTGTATAGTCACAGAGATGAACAGCATGGAAAAAGACCCTTTGGTCCAACTCGTCCATGCCGACCAGATATCCTAAATAAATCTAGTCCCATTTGCCAGCATTTGACTTCTAAATATCCCTCTAAATACTTCCTATTCATGTACTCATTCAGATACCTTTTGAATGTTGTAACTATACCAGCCCCCATCGTTTCCTCTGGTAGCTCATTCCATACATGTACCACATGCGTGAAAAAGTTGCCCCTTAGGTCCCTTTTAAATCTGTGCCCTCTCACTTTAAACCTATGCCATCTAGTTTTGGACTCACCCACCTCAGTGTGGGCATGTCTATTTACCTTAACCATGCCCCTCATGATTTTATGAACCTCTATAAAGTAATTTCTCAGCCTCTAAGATGAAGGATGGGAAAACATTGTGGCTATGACAGTTGTTCCTTTTTTGAGATACTTTCAGCATTAGATTCCCTCAAATTCTAGGAGCAGTAATTACTGTTTTATAAGCTGTTACATTGTTTTTGAACTTGGGGGGGAAGAAAGATCAAAACAATGATACTTCAAAAAGGACAAGAGAAACAAAGGCAGTGACCACATGGGAAGTGAATCAAATGGAGAAATAAACCTGCACAGCTGTCTTGACCCAGCAGTAAATCTGCACAGCTGACTGTCTCTGCTGTTTGTATTCAAGTATTTCTGGACATTGGTGTTCATCTAAGAAAAACAAACTGCGAAATTCACAGTTGACCTTGGAGTATAGTCCTTAATTATATCTCAGAAAACAGCCCAGCCCCTTCAGTCTTTCTCCATAGTTAGACTTCTCCGATCCTGCCAACATCCTCTTAAATCTCTTTACTGTAACACAGTGACTGTAACTGACACAACACTTTACCTGTCATGTTTTATGCAGTTGTAGGAAAATGCTGATAAAGTATCTCTGACTTCCTTCTCACCTTATGTACAATTCCTGCTACATTCAGGTAGTGAAAATGCATTCCAGATTACCTGTGTTCCTTTATGCTTTTCAGTCTATCATTTAATTCTATAGTTCATTGCTTTATTTGCCCTTCCCAAATTCATCACGTTATAATTCTCTGAACTGAATTTCATTTACCACATCTCTCCTTATCTGGTTAATCTACTGATATCTTTCCCTGGTCCACAAAGTTTTCCTAATTTTTAATAACATGGTAAATCTTTGTCGTCATCAAACTTGTCATTCTCTGTATATTTTAATCTAAGTTGTTGATAAATGCCACAAGCAACAAGGGGCTCAATACTAAGCCCTATGGAAGCCTACTAAAAGTGCCCTTTCAAGTCACGAAAACATTAATTTTGGATTCAAAATGCTATTTTCCCTTGAATCTTATGAGCTTTTACTTTTCTGATCAGTGTGCCCTTTAGGAAGTGGCTAAAATCCTCACTAGAATTTGTATAATTATACCAAATCCACTACCATCATCAAATCTTCTCAAAAACTTTAGTTAGTCAGACATGACCTTCCCAAACAAATACATGCTGACTGCCTTTCTAAATAAAAATTGATATTCTAATTAACAATTTTTCGCAATAATTTGCCTGCTGCTAATAAAATAAGCTGACTAGCCTGTTAATTACTCAGCTTATTTTTTTCAGCCCTTTTAAACAAGTTTGCTGTCCTCTGTGTTACAAAATGATGATCAGAGGGTCAGCAATTTTGAATTTGACAGGACTGAGATATCCCATCATGCCTCTATTTATTGTACATACAGTATCTCTGTGTCTCCTTCTTTCCTCTGACCCAAGCATTGTCTGGATTACTCATTTTGAGTCTGGTGTAGTCCATGGACCTTGCCCTGATGCATGTCCCATTTGTTATTCAGGTTCAGTTTCTGACTTTCTACCTAGGAAATTTCATTGTCAGCTTCTGTTTTGGGGAGTGATGAGCAACTTGAGCCAGTCAAACAGTAGTTCAGTTTCATAGAGATCTAAGGTGATACATTTAAATATTTACTTAGAATATCAGGATTGCTGTCATTTATTATACAATGTCTACTGATTTTTGAATTCATTTGAAGTTCATTTTATTTTGATCTCTTTCAGTAAAAGAAGCAGCTCAAGATCTAATCCACAATTTCTTTAAAAACTGCAGGAGGTGTGAGAATGAGGATGATTGGAGAAACCTCAAATTAACATAGCTATTCTTTTTATTTGATACTGTCTGGAACTATGGCCTTTCTGTTTATATTAGTTTATTACGTGTAGAAAAGTTAATATATGACTGATGCTTTAAAAATGTTTAATCTCAGGTAAGACAATATCCATCTGGGATGACTGATGATTGGAAACAAGCCATTTAACAGCCTTTTCTATGCAGCCTCTTTATTCTCCATGCTGATGAATGAGAATGAAGTAATTTATTTTATAGGACGGTTATTGTTCTGTGTAATTAATGATGATTTTGGAACAACTTCACTTGAATAAAATTTCTCTGAACAACTCTGTTATCTTGATCCATTGTGTGATGCTGCTGTTAACCTCAGCTCAGACACAACAAAGGATAGGTTTAATTCTACAGAAGTGCAAATACCCTTTTTTGAATAATATTTTTTATCTCAAAATGAATTACAAATAGGATCTTGATTTAATATTCCAGGCAAAGGAATACACCTCTTCAATATAGTACTTCAGTCTGGTTACACGGTGGCAGCATAAAGCCAGGCAGTGTAACAAAGCAAAGAAAATTTACTTAAGGGACTCCACGTCTTACCAGCTTTTCAAAATTAAAGCTGCTGCCTATCCTTTCGGTTGGAATCGCCTGTGGGCTGTCAAATGTTAGCATATTAGAGAAGGCCCATGGACTTTAGAGCTTGGTAACAGTACCTCCTTTCATAGTAATTAATAATTCCTGGTGGTCTCCTTATTTTTTGAGTATGTCCAAGCTGTAAATTGTTTTATCTACTGTGTGCTCTCTCAAATCTGAAAAGCCTGATATGAGATTGGCAGAACTGCTTGTTTATATGTTATTGGTGCTTGAGAGTTCTTCTGCTGTTGTGTGATTCTGACCTTCCTCTGACACATTGGATGTTGAGAGTTTTGGAGCTTGTGGTCCTCAAAACATGCTGGACCAAATTTAATTGCTTCCTTCAGTGTCTTCAGTATTTTTAAGTCAATGTAAAATGCTGGTTTGAGGCAGGAACTCTTGATGCCAAGATGTGCCCTGATTCAATTCTGGATTGGATGTTGGGGAGCGTGATATTAGTTTCTGACATATGTCACTCCTATTTGGTTGTGACAGATTGTGGCATTTTTAATCTTGAACAGATTAACAATTTTTACAACAATGTTCAATAAACAACTGTCAATGTATGATTTATTTTTCGTAAACATTTAACAACCCATAATTTTTAGGCCAAATCTTATAATGTTTAAAAAAATATTTGGATAAGAACATGAATAAATGTTTGTAGGGATATGGGCCAAGCGCAGGCAGGTGGTTTAGTTTGAGATTATAGTCAGCATGGACTGGTTGGACCAAAGGGCATTTTTCCATGCTGTATGACTCTATGTAGTGGTAAATAATGATACAATTAGCATGGCAACTGTCCATTTCTTTTAAACAAAGCCAAGCTAAGAACAAAACTTGCAACTAAACCTATCTCCCCAAAACCTGGTAGGGTGAAACACTGACTCCCTTTAAAACAAGAGTCATTTTTTGCTAAAAATCCATAAGTTAATTCAACATTTCTCATCCTTTGCATAATTTAGGGAAATAGCTTTCCAAGGTGGCTACACCGGAGTAGACTGCATCTGGGCTTCTCAGCCTGGGGATCATTTATTCTGTCTGCTTTCTCTTTTTTTCTTCTTGTCATTTTCTTTTTTTTAAAAAAGAAACTTACCTTGGAGTGGGATAGCCAGCAAGTTGGAGGCCCAAACCCAGCAGGACAGCCAGTGGGCTGGACGCCTAGAGTGGGCTGGGACAGCCAACGGAGCTGGAGGCCTGGAGTGGGCTGGGACAGCCAGCGGGACTGGAGTGGACTGGGACAGCCAGCGGGGCTGGAGGCCTGGAGTGGGCTGGGACAGCCAGTGGGGCTGGAGGACCAAGCAGAGCAAGACGGCCAGCATGCCCGTAGTGGAGCGAGAACGGTTTTTGCACTGGGGACTGGTGCAGGCGGTCAGCAGCTTGTGAACCTGGTCCGACAACGTGTGAAAGCCCCTTGCATTGATCTACTGCAGGTCTTTTATAGAAATACTGTGTAATGTTTATGTTTTTAAATGTTATTTCTTATTTTTCTAACTTGCAATTTGAATAATGTAACTTTTTTCTTTATTTCTCTATTCTGTATCTAAGATGGCGCCGTGTGGGGTGACTCTAAACTTTTTATTACTCCGGTACTTCTGTATTTGAGTACACATGACAATAAACTTAATTCTACTTCTAGCTGAGATTAGTAGCTCTGATGAAACTGATGAATGGACACGTGAAAATGTCATCTTGATTAGAGGTGATGCCACACACACTGGCTCAACTCTACATTCACTGATGACCCAAGTTCTGTCTTCAGTTAATTTTATAGAATGAGTATAGTAAGCACACAAAAAAATTAGTATACAGGAGCTAAGGCACATATCACTCCCTATGCAATGTCATGTATACCACATCTTTTACCAATGACCCACACAAAACACTACCTGTGTCATTCACAGATTTACACATTTGCCTAAAGGGTTTCCATTTGTATCATAAACTAAATATGTAGTGAGAATTAACATACAAATTAGAAGCAGACTACTGTCTTGGCCCTCAAGCCCGTCTGCCATTCAGTAAAATGGCTGATCTGTTTGTGTTGTGTTGCAAATTCCCTTCCCATGTACCCCCAGTAACCTTAGATTCTTAATGGATAAGGGAATCAATCCACCTCTGTTTTAAGAATTTACAATGGTCCCTCCTCCCCCCCCCCACCTACCTTCTGAGGCAAATAATTCCAAAAAATGCTCAACCTTCAGAAAATAAATTCTTGTGTGTCCTAAAACAATGACCCTTCATTTTTAAACAGTGCCTGCTACTTCTGTTCTCGCCCACATGAGGAAACAACCTTTCTGCATGTACTTTATCAAGACTGTGCAGGATTCTATGCAACCAATCAAGTTATCTTCACTCACCAAAACTCCAATCTTTTCTTCATAAGACAACTTGCACATTCTAGGCATTAATTTTGTAAAAGCAAAATACTGAGGATTCTAGAGATCTACAATATAAGCAAAAACTCCTGGAAGTACTTATCAGGGTGCAAGGTTGCATACACAGCCTCCTTACACGCATCTTGCATACATGACTGTGTGGCCAAATTCAGCTCGACCTCCATTTACAAATTTGCTGATGATACCACTGTAATGTATTGGATCTCAAAAAAATGATGAGACAGAGTACAGGAAAGAGAGCTTCGTGGCATGGTGTAAAGATTACAATCCTTCAACTATCAGCTGGTCATCGACCTCAGGAGGTGGAATGGAGAACATGTCCCTGCCTGTATCAATAGTGTTGAATTGGAGATGGTCTAGAGTCATAGAGATTTACAGCATGGAAACAGATCCTTCAGTCCAACCTGTCCATGCTGACCAGATATCCCAACCCAATCTAGTCCCACCTGCCAGCACCCAGCCCATATCCCTCCAAACCCTTCCTATACATATACCCATCCAAATGCCTCTTCAATGTTGCAATTGTACCAGCCTCCACCACTTCCTCTGGCAGTTCATTCCATACACATACCACCCTCTGCATGAAAAAAATGCCCCTTAGGTCTCTTTTATATCTTTCGCCTCTCACACTAAACCTACGGGAAAAGACTTTGCCTATTTATCCAATTCATGCCCTTCATAATTTTGTAAACCTCTATAAGGTCACCCCTCAGTCTCTGACGCTCCAGGGAAAACAGCCCCAGCCTGTTCAGCCTCTTCCTGTAGCTCACATCCTCCAACCCTGGCAACATCCTTGTAAATCTTTTCTGAACCCTTTCAAGTTTCACAACATCTTTCCGATAAGAAGGAGACCAGAACTGCACGCAATATTCCAACAGTGGCCTAACCAATGTCTTGTACAGCCGCAACATGACCTCCCAACTCCTGTACTCAATACTCTGACCAATAAAGGAAAGCATACCAAACGCCGCCTTCACTATCCTGTCTACCTGCAACTCCACTTTCAAGGAGCTATGAACCTGCACTCCAAGGTCTCTCAACACTCCCTAGGATCTTACCATTAAGTATATACGTCCTGCTAAGATTTGCTTTCCCAAAATGCAGCACCTCACATTTATCTGAATTAAACTCCATCTGCCACTTCTCAGCCCATTGGCCCATCTGGTCCAGATCTTGTTGTAATCTGAGGTAACCCTCTTCGCTGTCCACTACACCTCCAATTTTGGTGTTTTTTGCAAACTTACTAACTGTACCTCTTATGCTCGCATCCAATTTATATAAATGACAAAAAGTAGAGGACCCAGCACCGATCCTTGTGGCACTCCACTGGTCACAGGCCTCCATTCTGAAAAACAACTCTCCGCCGCCACCACCCTCTGTCTTCTACTTGATGTTCTGATATTGTAAACTTCAAAGCTTTAATAATTGTTTAGGGATTAAAAGAATTAGGAATAATTTTCCTGAGATGAAAAGGACAAAGAGAAATTTATGAAGGAATTAAAAGTAACGTACCAATTAACCATCCTTGGGAAGAAGGGGTCAAAACAATATAAACAAATTTTCCTGGGAGAGAGGAGGTAACACCTTGCTGCCTTATGACAAATGGGCAGTTAAGAATAGCTGCAAGAGGTGAAGGGGTTTAATTGCAGGACAGTCTGTATTTTTAACAGTTAACATTGAATGTCACAAGGAGTAGAGAAGCTAATTCTGATAAGAAGGCAAACTACAGACTTGATGACTCCAGACGTTTAATCAAAGTTCAGGATTCTTCAGCAGCAGAACTTTGAAGAACTACAACATATAAGGATTGAATCCTGGACAACCAGAGACAGACACTGCTGGTTGGAAATGAAGCTAAATTCCACCATTTATTGAATATTAGCTAAGCTGAACTGTGAGGCTTAACTTGCTGACTGGAGTCTTATTGTTACATGCAATAAATTTATGTAATTGTTTCAGTGGGTGTAGGTTTGCTCGCTGAGTTAGAAGGTTCATTTTTTCAGTATTTGTGAGATCTTTAAAACCTAATTAAAGGTAATTTGTGGTAATTTACACAACAATGACAAAGTACAAGCCCGTGGTGGTTCACGGACTCCCAGCCCAACTGCTTGTTCTGTGGTGCTGTGGAGTCCGTGGACCACATGTATATTGGGTGTGGGCATTTGCACTCCCTTTTTGATTTTCTTAAAACCCTTCTCCTCTGCTTTTGGTTGCACTTCAGTCCCATGCTCCTGATCTTCAGGCACCTGGTACAGAGGAGGGAGGGCAGGTCTGAAGACCTCCTCGTGGGTCTGCTCCTGGGCCTGGCCAAACTGGCCATAAACAGGTCCAGGCAGCGGGTCGTGAAGGGGGTCGTTAGGGCTGACTGCCTACCCCTCTTCCGCGGTTAGGTTAGAGCCCGGGTGTCCTTGGAGAAGGAGCACGCGGTGTCCACCAACATCCTGGAATTGTTCAGGGAGAGGTGGGCGCCGCAGGGAGTGGAGTGCATTATTTCCCACTCCAACTCTATTTTGATTTAATCCCTGCCCTCCCCTTCACTGTTTGATCACACAGCATTGCCCTTTGATGTGAAGGGCAGTGCTTGTCACTGGCTACTCGGGTGTTTTCCTTTCTTCCTGGTGGTGGAAATTGAATAAAGATTTGTGCACCTTGTGTCTCTCACTGTGTCTCACACCTGCACACACACAACATGGGTGCTGGGGAAAAAAATAAGCACTACCGCAGTTAAAAAAAAAAGGGTGTCAAACATCCTATTCACTCTGAGAGCTGGCTCTTGAGGGTGCTGGATCAGTAGAAAAATAAAATAAAATAAAACAAAACCCCACCCTAGCCCAGATGGAATTTCACATTGGCCCCAAGGTCCGGTACTTCCCGCCGGAGCCTGTGCCCCACAACCTGAGCCGCCTCTGGAATTTTAATTTTGTCCCTTTTAAGGATGTAAAAAGGCGGGCCCTGTATCGACTGCTGCTGCACCGTCCACCTCTTCTCCCGACACACCTTGGTGTGCCCATTTGCCACCGGGCGGTGGGGATCCCCAGTGGAGGGCTCTCTATGCGGGAGTCCTCCCCCTTTCTCTCGGGGATCTGGGGTGGAGGGTGCTGCATGCAGCGGTCCCCTGCAACCGCAGATTGCGGTGGTTCACGGACTCCCAGTCCAACTGCTTGTTCTGTGGCGCTGTGGAGTCCGTGGACCACGTGTATATTGGGTGTGGGTGTTTGCACTCCCTTTTTGATTTTCTTAAAACCCTCCTCCTCAGATTTTGGTTGCACTTCAATCCCACGTTCCTGATCTTCGGGCACTCGGTACAGAGGAGGGAGGGCAGGTCTGAAGACCTCCTCGTGGGTCTGCTCCTGGGCCTGGCCAAACTGGCCATAAACAGGTCCAGGCAGCGGGCCGCGGAGGGGGTCGTTAGAGCCGACTGCCTGCCCCTCTTCCGCGGTTACGTTAGAGCCTGGGTGTCCTTGGAGAAGGAGCACGCGGTGTCCACCAACATCCTGGAATTGTTCAGGGAGAGGTGGGCGCCGCAGGGAGTGGAGTGCATTATTTCCCACTCCAACTCTATTTTGATTTAATCCTTACCCTCTCCTTCACTGTTTTGATAACACAGCATTGCCCTTTGATGTGAAGGGCAGTGCTTGTCACTGGCCACTCAGGTGTTTTCCTTTCTTCCTGGTGGTGGAAATTGAATAAAGAATAGTACACCTTGTGTCTCTCACTGTGTCTCACACCTGCACACACACACCATGGGTGCTGGGGAAAAATAAGCACCACCGCAGTTAGGCGCTAGTGTGGGGGTTTTAAAACAAAACCCTCCTTACCCAGAATCAACCAGGGAACCATCTCTGAACTGCCTCCAATGCCAGTATATATTTCCTTTAGGAAGTGGACCAAAATTGATTTGAGTAGTGCGCTCTGGGTAATAACACTGACATGATTTGGCTAATACCAGTAGAATGATTTAGGAAATAGCGCTGGCATTGGTTTGACTAGATGGTGAAGGAATCCTCTGATAGCAGCCAGTCCCTGAGTTTCTCGCGTGTGATTGACGGCCCCAAGTTACACTGCAGAAAATGACTGAATAGTAATGACAGAAAGCTTTGCCTTCGGCCCTCACATCTGCCTTGATAGCGGAGCCGGGTCGTTTTATCCGGATTGCATTCACCACCTCAGCCTCGATCCGCCCTCAGGCCGGCCACAGCGCGCAGGCGCAAGACCGGCCTCGAGGCAATGCGCATGCGCAGTAAAGGGGATCGTGCGGTCGGATCATTGCTTGGCAACGGAGAGGACGGTTGAAAATTGTCTGATTTTGAATAATTTCAGGGACTTTGGGGCAATTTTCTGTTGTTTCTGATGAAGCAGCCGGAAAACATTCCCCGGGGTAAGCAATGTTAGAATTTTTAAATTCTCATACAAATCAGTTGTAATGAAAAGTTATTGATGAAGTTCCATTCACTCACTGTCATTCTTTCCGCGGCTGTTCCTTGAGCCACTCCACATTCCCAGCGCTTTATTTAAATTCCTCTGGCATGTTTTCATTACTCTCCAGCCCCCACTACTACGCAAGGCTGTATACTTCTGAAATGCTAGTCTTTTGTGCAACCCTGATTTTAATCACCCTTCTATTAGTGGCTGTGCCTTCAGTCGCCTTGTCCTAAACTTTAGAATTCCTTACTCTTCAGATTGAGAACGTCTGTTAACCTTAAATCTTGTCCTTAAACGTGTGGATGGAGTGTTACTTGCTGGCTATAGTCACTGTGCAAATGGATCATGTGGGACATTCTGATAGTCCTTGGTCTCATCCTAGGAATATACATGGTTGTCCGCTTATGCATGAAATGGATTGTACATTGCTGTTCACCTAAGCTAAATAGGAATCTGGTTAATTGACCCTTTGTCTACCCCTGTACCACCATGCCTGAACTTTCATGCTGAAATTCAGTATCTTTCAGACTCTGCTTCTCCGGACGATGACTCACCAGAGGAGGCACTTGACTTATTGAGAATACAAATCGACTGAATGGACAAATTATAATTATGCTATGTAGTTGGCATGAAATGTCAAAAGGAAGGAATGAGAAAGCCTTAAAACGTAAGTCTATAGACTAAAATGTAATGTTGAATTATAGAACGCATTTGCTACATACTAGAAAATAGGCAGGGAGGGTAAGGCAATTAAGAACATTTGCCTTAACATCAGTGAATC
This sequence comes from Chiloscyllium plagiosum, assembly GCF_037043375.1. Lineage (NCBI taxonomy): Eukaryota > Metazoa > Chordata > Chondrichthyes > Orectolobiformes > Hemiscylliidae > Chiloscyllium > Chiloscyllium plagiosum. The sequence goes on along the minus strand of NW_028270163.1, from coordinate 2,301,370 downwards.
TGCATAAATAGGACACCGAGTGATAATATTCATGGCTGTTCCTTTATGAGATTAATAACAGTGTTTGATTCTGATCTCGAAACAAAACTCGGTATCAATTAACTTCTCTCCTGAGTTATTGTCCTTCACTGTTATCTGTCTAGTTCAGAACAAGCAGAGCTTTTGTAAACTTTTGTAAAGAAAGTCTGTTTGTGACAGTACAGCTTTTGTAAAACATTTTGTATAAGGGTAGCCTGTTTGTGATGGCTCAGCCGAGTAGCCTGCCAGGGTTCTTGAAGAGCTGATGTTCTACTCTCTTGGGTTATTAGAATCCACTTAGCCTGGCTTAGAGGTATCAGTGTTATGTTGTGATAGTGATGTTATTAGTAAATAAAGGGGATGACTAAAATTAAACTAAACTGTCTGCAAGAGGTTTTTTTATACCAGACTACCAAACGTATGATCTCTGGGACGAACCAGGAGAGGCTTACAGGTTGAGTTCGTAAGGGATTCCCTGGGCCATCTCAAATCTGTACTTTATCAAGATAGCCCTAAAAAAAATGGCCTTTTGACCCCTTTTTTAATACCTGCCAAAGTCTGTGTGGCTCGCTGCCAAATATTTTCACAACAATCCTGAGGAGTGCTCTAAAATGGTTTATTACATTTAGGATTGGGGTTATAAACGTAGACTGTTGTAAATCCTCCACGCAATGATAGCTGTGTGTTTCGGATTTCACTGCATGGCCTGTCTGCTACCTAAAGCCAACCAAGATACAAACACAACAGCCCAGATTGTGTGACATTGTGATGGTTGTTCCTTTTTTTTATTTTCTCTTTACTATACAATTGAAGGTAAGTCACAGCCGCTGGTCGCAGCTCAGTACCCGTATTGATTTTCACGCAAGACGAGGAGTGCCTTCTCCTGCTCCTGATAGGCATTGGTTGTGTTTTGACGAAAGTGATAATTCATTTAGCAGAGTTTCCAGTTGGTTGGATTTTGCATCATGTGTGATCATGAGTCACTGTGCATTAAAAGCTCATCAAGTATCTTTGCGATTATATGGCAGACTTCTTTGGCCTGGAGAAAAAAAAAGCACTTGTCAAAATAATGGTTCATGCTATTACTTGATTTTCTGTTGGAGACTACTGTAAGCTTCACAACTAACTTTACCATCATGACTGCATTCAGTCAAAAGGATGTTAGGCAGCGCCATATTTAACTATTTGAATCTCTTCTCAATTATCAGCAAAGTGATGCAGGTTGTCATCAACAGTGCATCAAGCAGCATCTGCTCAGCAGCAACCTGCTCACATACCTAAGTTTGGTTTCTGCCAAGGCCACTGGATACAAGAACATCAACTAGCCACAAAAAGACATGACCTATTCTCACTAGTATCTTTACATACAGATGAGGAAGAACACCACTTCGACTGGGACAACACATCCATCCAAGGACAAGCCAAACAGAAACATTCGCGAGAATTCTTAGAAGCATGGCATTCTAACTGGAACTCTATCAACAAACACATTGACCCCCTGAGAAAAAGAACAGGAAATGACATTACCACAGGAAATAGCATCACAAACCCAAGGAAACCTAAACACACAAATAAAAAGCAGGCCATACCACCAGTGCTTCATTCGGAGGCTTTCTGATGATGTTACCTAGCATGGTGACGCAATGTCTGAAAACGAACCTCCCAGCTCAGTTAGCAAACTGTTCGTAAGGGATTCCCTGGGCCATCCAGGACTAGATTAGGTTAGGATAGCTGGTCGGCATGGACGAGTTGGACCGAAGGGTCTGTTTCCGTGCTGTACATCTCTATGACTATTTTATTTAACCCCTCGGGTGAGAGATGCTTTATTAAAGAAAAACCATATCAAGTACCCATCGTCTACATCGATTATCAATTGTTTGGATATAGTGTGGGTCTCTCTCTACATAATTCCATAATTCCTTTACTTCTCTTTCAACAATGATTGTCAGTCACAAACTCAGATGAGAAAGCCCTCTTGTACCACTACAATATTTTTCAATTTATGTCAATCACTCTGTGGCTTTTCTGAGTGGGCCCAGCGGTAAGTAAATTTGAAGCTATGTATTGCTGACTAAGTAAGAACTGGATTCAAGCTATCATATCATAATTCCCAAGCCCCTCTACATCTGGCAATCAGTCTCAGTAAGTGCTGGATTTGAATCCCAAAGTCAGTGATGAAAGGTTAGCCAATTTATTTTGCCTGCTTATTAAGCTGCAGTAATTTATATTTCATTTTACCTCTTTCAGTTCAAAGGTGATTGTCTGTGGTTTGATTGAAGAGCCAAAGTTGATTTCCATCTCTCGGATTTTCGATCCATTGGTTGGGTGCAAGGAGCGCATTGTCTGGATCTCCATCAGAGGGATCTTCAGGAGGTCATTCTGCAACAAGTGATTAGTTCTACAGATCAAACATGCTTATAAATTGGGAATCTTATAGTGCAGATATATCATCAAATAACAAGCAGAACACTGCAAGCTTGTTAATAAAATCACAAGAAATCAGAGCAGAAGTCTGCCATTTGTCTCATTCAGACTGCTCTACCATTAATTAATACCATGTCAGATACGACAGTGGCCATAAATGCACTTTCCTGAATGTTCCAATAATCCTTGACCCTCTTGTACATCAAAAGTCCGAAGCTATTAGATACATATCAGTCAGGAGTAATGTGACTGAAGCAATTTGACACTTTATGTAGATTCTCAGTGTCCAATATATCCTAATGTGGAATTTATTATACAGAGCAGATATTCAAGAAGTTTGGTGCATGTAGTATACCATACCTTGGTATTCTCATTTAAGATAATTAGATCATCCTGATTGACTGCTAAAATGCATGGACTTGGAATCCAATGTTCACTTGTCTTTTTCACCATGAAGATATTGTAACCAAACAGAGGCATAGCCTTCACTTCACCTGAACACAGAAAAAAGAGAAAATTAGGTGTAATTTTGAGTTTGTAGAAACTGAATGGAACATGGGAAGGAATCAAGAGGGATTGTTGTACTGGGTATATTAGACTGCCTGTCCCCATGGATTGTGATAGGGCTTTTCACTAGTTTGACTTAGGTTTGATGGCATAGCAATATTAACATCTCACTGAGTTACTTTATATCTGACGTAGGCCTTACAACAATGGAAATGTGTGCACCTGAATATCCAATGCTATGACAGGAGGATTTCCTTTTTATTCCACAGTGGTTCAGAGTCACTCATTTCACATATCATAAACTGCTGAAGAATCAAAATAGGTTCAGTATCTTCTTTCGGAATCTTCACACTGTTTTATGGTGTTCCCAAAAACAGCCCATTCCCGAAGCCATATCCATAGCCCTGCACTCATCCCTGGAACACGTGGACAACAAAGACACCTACATCAGACTCCTGCTCATTGACTACAGCACCATCTTCAACACTATTATCCCCGCCAGACTGATCTCAAAACTGCGTGACCTTGGTCTCAGCTCAGCTGTCTGCAACTGGATTCTCAGCTTTCTGAACCACAGACTACTACGCCATCTACAAGTTTACTGATGACAAAACCATAGTGGGCCAGATATCTAACAATGATGATTCAAATTCAGAAGAGAGATAAAGGGCTTGGTGACGTGGTGCAATGAGAACAACTTCGCTCTCAACATCGGCAAATGTACAGAACTGACCATTGACTTCAGAAAGAAAGGAGAAGAACATGCCTCATCTATACCAATGGAACTGAGGTTGAGAGATTGGAGAGCATCAAGTTCCACGAAGTGTTGATAACCGACAACTGTCCTGGACTTCCCTCATAGATACAACAGTCATTGAAGGCACAACAATGTCTCATCTTCCTCAGGTGGCTCAGGAAATTTGGCATGACCATACGGACCCTCATCAGCTTCTACGGTTTGCACCACTGAGAGCATACTTTCCATGTGCATAATAGCCTGGTATGGAAACTACAGAATGTGGACAGTCCAGACCATCACAGAAGCCATTCGTGTACTCCATTTACAAAGCTTGCTGCTGCGGAAAGGCTGCCAACATCATCAAATACCCATCACACTGTTACAATGCGGAAGTCGAACCCTTCTGTTTATTAAACCAAATACCCAGAAAAACTTGCCTTGCTTTGTAATCTGTTTAAAATGTGAGTGACAGAGAATTCCTAACTTCCACTATTTCAAGAACAAATAACAATTTATTTTCCTAACTCTAATAGTGAACATTAAATAAAAACTATTCACAAATCCAAGCCCTCTTTTCTTAACTACTTACTATCTGACCCGAACTCCATTAAAAATATGCTGTTCCAATAACACACTTATTAAACATTACATTAACTTAACCTCAAGACCACACAGTCTTTGTCTTCTCCACTATCTTCAGTCTTCTGGTTGCTGATCTCTCTGGCTCATCTTTTCTTTTACTGCAAGTATGTTTTACACGAAAAGGTACATTTGAAAGAGAGTGTTTCCTAATTTCTTTGACAGCAAGATATTAGACGGTCAATTAGCTCTCTGGCTCTCTTTGACCAATTTTCAAAATGCCCACGTTTTTTGTACCACCCAACATCATACTGTCTCATTGATCCGATGTTGTTAAAACAATAAATTCAAAATTGATGGGTTTTAGTATCCTGGGCACAATTTAAACTAATTGGTTAAATTTGAATTGTTGTCCAAACAGCAACCCAAAACTCAGGTATCCATTTAACAGCCATTTGCTACATATATCTGTTTTAGAACAGCACATCTTTCAGCCTTTCCATTCGGGCAACTGAGCCTGCACGTTAAGTTTGCTTAAAAATTCAGAAAACACTTTCTATTTTAAAGTGAATATACATGCTTTCAACTTTGTAACACCTCTCTCCTTAAGAAACAAATGAACTATCATAATGAAAAGATGGCTTCATTTTTTTTTCTATAATTCTTAATACCAATACTATGAAACACATATGTCCTTAATCCATTCTGCACATTGGAATTGATATGTCCAATCTTATCTACCCTTTTTTTTAAATCTGCGATAACGTATCGGCTATCTCACTTTTACGATACACAACATGTACAGTTTGTAAATTAAAAGTCTCTAACATAAGACTCCAATGAAATAGTCTCACATTTTTGTCTTTAAATCTCTCAAAAAATGTGAGGATTGTGGTCTGTGTACACAACCGAGACATTGTTTGTCACGTGGGCGACACAGTGGTTAGCACTGCTGCCTCACAGCGCCAGAGGCCGGGTTCAATTCCCGCCTCAGGTGACTGACTGTGTGGAGTTTGCACGTTCTCCCCGTGTCTGCGTGGGTTTCCTCTGGGTGCTCTGGTTTCCTCCCACAGTCCAAAGATGTGCAGGTCAGGTGAATTGGCCATGCTAAATTGCCCGTAGTGTTAGGTGAAGGGGTAAATGTATGGGTGGGTTGTAGGTCAGTGTGGGCTTGTTGGGCTGAATGGCCTGTTTTCACACTAAGTAATCAAATCTAACATAGAAAAAATAAACCTGAAAATGTTGTAAGACCAGTACCAAATTCAATAATGCTTTTTCAATTGTTGAGCATTTTCTCTGGTGGATATTGAGCTTTTTTGAAAATTAGCCATTTGGCCGTTCAATTCCATCCTCATCTCCCTGTGTCAATACACTTTCAACTCCGAAATTGCTAGTATCGATTGCAACTTCGAAGATTTTCAAAACAAATGGTGTAGCTATAACTGGTGTGGTAGTTAATACAACTTTTAAATTCTCAAATGCATCCTTGCATTGTTCTGTCCACCAAAACTTTGTGTTCTTCTTTAGTAAATCTGTCAGCGTTGCCACTATGCTGCTCAGGTTTGGAACAAACCTCAGATAGAACTTGCTCCATCCCAAAAATTGAAGCACTCCTTTGTTCGAGGATGGCCATGGAAATTCCTCAAAGGCCTTCATCCTTACGTTCCTTGGGGTCATACTTCCATGTCTCCGAATGTTATGTCCCAAGAACGTCACCTCTGCCTTCACGAATTCTGTTTTCTTTAAGTTTATTCGCAGTTTTGCTTCTCATAATTGTTCAAAGAGCTCTGCCAATGTGTGATCTTTCCAGGACTCACTAATGATCACCACATCATCCAGATAAACTGCAAAATTTGTTAATTTGGCCACAACTCTGCTCGTGAGTCTTTGGAATGTGATTGGTGCATTCTTCATTCCAAAGGGCATCACTTGGAATTGGTATTTGGTGTTATAAATGTAGAAACTTCTTTTGCTTTCTCTGATAAAGGGCAGCTCAGTGATTAGCACTGCTACCTCATAATGCCAGGGTCCCGGGTTTGATTCCACCTCGGGCAACTGTCTGTGTGGAGTTTGCACATTCTCTCCCTGTCTGGGTTCCTGCCGGGTGCTCCAGTTTCCTCCCACAGTCCAAAGATGTTCAAGTTTGGCAGATTGCTCATGCTAAATTGCCTGTAGTGTTCAGGGATGTGCAGGCAATGTAGGTCAGCCATCTGGGTGGGATACTGTTTGGTGTGGACCCAAACAGGGTGTCAGCCAACTGTAAGAATTCTATAATGAAAGGTACCTGCCAATAACCATGCAGTTAGTCCAACTTTGTAATGTAAGTAGCTTGTCCAACTTTCTCTAGATAGTCCTCCAACCTTGATATTGGATAGAGTTCCAATTTAGTTATGGCATTGATCTTCCGATAGTCCACACAAAAGCGTTGAGTTCTGTCATATTTGGGAACTAACACAATCACCGAACTCGACTCACTCTGACTCGGTTCGATCATGTGTTTGTTGAGCATCATATCCACTTCCTTCTGGACCTGTACGGCTTTGAGAGGATTAAGCCTATAGGGGTATTGTTTTATCGGAACACGTTCCTACTTCCACCTCATACAATATAGTATTAGTCATCCCCATTCTATTCCTGCATATGTCCTCATACTGCTGCAACAAACCTTTCAACTTGGTTCTTTGCTCCTGAGGCAGACAGCTCACTATCCTTAGGCAAAAGTAAGGACTGCAGATGCTGGAAACCAGAGTTTAGATCAGAGTGGTGCTGGAAAAGCACAGCAGGTCAGGCAGCATCTGAGGAGCAGGAAAATCGACGTTTCACGCAAAAGCCCTTCAACAGGAATAGAGGCAGGAATTTCCATTCTGATTTAAGCTCACTATCCTTTCCTAGTCCTCAAGTACTTCCTCGTTATTTAACATATTTTGAGGCACATCAAATTCCACACCATCTGGATTTGACTCCTCACTCTCTGGGGCAGTAACTAACGCTTGTTTCTCCAGTTCCCTGTCTCTATTTCAACATATTCATATGACATGACCGATTTCAGTTTTCTTCTATCCGGCATCTTTACCAGATAGTTTACCTGACTCAACTTTTTCCTAATGTGATAGGACCACTAAACCTGGCTTTAAGGGATCTCCTACCAATGGTAATAATACTAATACATCATCCCCACAGGAAAACGTCCAAATTTGAGAGTTTTTATGTGCCTCCTGCTTCAATCTATGCTGTGCCGTTTAGTTCAGGCGCTGTTTAGTTAGTTCACCTACTGGCAATTCATGTGCTACCCATAATATCTCCTATCTGTATGCTACCAGCAACACAATCTGGTGCACTTCTGTCCATTTCTCCTCTGCAGTAATCTGCCATGGTCTCCATTTTCATCTTAGGACTCTATTCTTAAGATAATAACCATCGGGAATACATTCGGATTCATTTTCTGAGTGTGTGTGTATATATAGTCTCATTTTTCTGTTGTAAGTCCACAGATTATCACTCTCTCAGGTAACATGTCAGGACTAAACACCTCTTCCTGACCCTCTGTCTGTTCAGATTTTTACATCAAACAGGGAGTCAGCTAAATGAATCTCAACTCCTTTATTTTTCTTTTTAGTTTTTCCTTCTTGCTGGAAGTTATGACAGTGGAATCTTGTTACTACACAGTCTGAAGAAATTCCAGGGTTTTAACTCCTCAGCATTTTGGTCTTCTTTTGACTTTTCCACCAAAAGGGGTGTCATTCCCACCTTAGATCCTGCTGAGTCATTCCCAAAAACAAACTATATTCCTGAAACTGACAATCAAGCCCACTGTTGGCTCTACAACCTGATCTTACACAGGGGAATGCTAAATTTCTACCTACCTATTCCACAAATTATCACTCTCTTAAGTAACATGTCAGAAAGAGTGCAAATACCTTAATCTCTTACTACTAGAAACTGACCAGATCCCATATCTCTTAAAATTGTAACTTCTTTCCTTTCTCCCCCAGTTCTTCCTGAGTAAGCTTTACTCACAGAGGTGAAGTCTTTATAGAAATCGAGCACTAACTCAATACCCAGCCCCTGCCTAGGCTGTGCAATCTCCAGAGCTCCTTGACTTTTCTTGGGGTTTCCTTTACTACTTCCACTCATCCCACTGGCCTAGCCTCTTTTACCACATCTCTTCCCTTTCTTCAATGACCAGTACTGCGACTTTATTTGTCCCATTTTATGGAAGTGAAGACACCTTTTCCCAGTGCCTTTCTTAAACTACCAGCACTATAGTATTACAGTGAAAACACCTGAGGCCTTTCACCTCCTTTCCACCCTCTTGGGTTTCCTTGTTCACCTGTGGTAGACTATTCCCAGTGTGATCTACTCTTTGCTTTGTAGTGTAGGATTTCCACTTCTCCCAATTTCTGTCCCTCATGGTATAGAATTCCTGTTGGAAGCTAAATTTCACCTTATGTACCAATGGATATTCACCTGCCATTTCTGCTGCTGTTCTCACTTCTTGAAATTCCTGTTCATCTACATAAGTTCTTATCATCTCTGGAAGTGAGTTTTTAAACTCCTCCAGCAGAATAATTTCTCTTAGAGCTTCATATGTCTTGTCTATTTTTACAGCTCTGTCCACTCCACCTGCCAATTTTTCAAATGAAATTAAAAAAGGCTTCAACATCTTTCTTATTGAAATGTGGCAATGTTTTAACATCTTTGTATACATCCCTACCTTCTCCCTTCATCTCCATCCTGTTAACCTAACTTTCCTGACTAATTCACAACTTTTTCTCCCTTTCTCTTCTCTTTCTCTCTCTTTTTGCTCAGCTAAGAACCTTCTGTCTCTTTCTTTATCTTCTAAATCCAGTTGCCTCATTTGCAATTTAAGATTTTCTAACTCCACTACACTTGTCTGTTTCTCTGATATACCTAAGTGCTTGACCAACTCCTTTTCAATTTCACCTCTCCTTTTGTCCTTGGTCAATTCTAACCTGTTTGCTAATTCTAAAAGCATATCCTTCCTCTATCTTTCTAAAATTTCTTAGCAAATTTGGGAAGCATCTTCAAACCCTAGAACCTCTTTAGCAATGTTGAGTATTTCTCTCACTTTCAATTTAACCAAACACAAGTAACTGAAAATAAACAAATTTTCTCACCTAAGTTTTATTTAAAGATCAGGAGGAGAGTAATCACCAAATGTTTAACTGCTGGGATCTTTTGTCCCCAAATCTGTTCAAATCTGTCCAAGACCTGGATGATGAGCTCCCAACCATTACGATGCGGAAGTCGAACTCCTCTGTTAATTAAAACCAAACCCCAGAAAAGCTCACCTCACTTCATAATTTGTTAAAATGTGAGTGATAGAGAACTCCTAACTTCCACTATTTCAAGAAAAATGACAATTTATTTGCCTATCTCTAATAGTGAACATTAAACAAAAAGTATTCACAAATCAAAGTGTCCCTTTTCTTAAGTACTTATTATCTGACCCAAACCATAAAAAATAGTCTATTCCAATAATACACTTATTAAACATTGCATTAACTTAATCTTAATACCACACAGTCTCTGCCTTCTCTGCTGACTTCAGTCTTCTGGCTGCTGATCTGCCTGGGTATGTTTTACATGAAAAGGTACCTTTTAATAGAGAGTGCTTTCTAATTTCTTTGAGAGCAAGATGTTAGATGGGTAGTTAGCTATCAGGCTCTATGGCAGTTATTTTCTCTGAACCATTTTTTAAAATGCCCACATTTATTATACCCCCCAGCGTCATACTATCTCATTGGTTCGATGTTGTCAAAACAATAAATTCAAACTCGACTGGGTTTTAGTATGCTGGGCATAATTTGAACTAATTGGTTAAATTTTAATTGTTGTCCAAACAGCAACCAAAACCCAGGTATCCATTTAACAGTCATTTGCTACATGTATCTATTTTGGAACAGCTTAGCTCCCAGCTTTCCATTTGGGCAGCTGAGCTAGCACTTTAAGCTTACTTCAAAATTCAGAAAACACTTTCTATTTTAAAGTTAACATACATGCTTTTGACTTTATAACAGCACCCTGGTAATGGTCTCCTACAACCTGTTCTGTCAGGCAGAAGATACAGAAGCCTGAACACCCGCACCAGCAGGTTCAGAAACAGCTTCTTCCTGGCCATTTTAGACTGATGAATGGATTCTCTAGCCTCAAATAATGCTGATCTTGCTAACGCTTGATCTTGCCTAGTGTACACCCTGTGCAACATAACCTGTACGCCTTTGTCTAAGTCTTTTGATTTGTTTATCCTTGCTTGCTATGGTCTGCTTGTACTCCTCTTAAAAAAGCTTTTCATTATATGTCAGTACACACGACAATAAATCAATCTTGTGTCCTGCAATCTTTTAGGTGGTCAGGCTAGCTTAAAAGACATTTCGATATGGGGAGACATTGCCAATGAGACTACTCTACCTCCCCACATAGAAGAATGCTAAAGATTAGAAGGGTTTCCTACTCCTCTCAATTGAAGTTATTTTACACATTGAAAATATGATTGCATCTGGTGCTTGCACAATAGGAGTTGAATTGTCAAAGTCTTGAAACTGGGCATAGTGATTGCAGAACACATTTAACTTGACCCAACACAACATCCTCCCCACCAACCCCATTGGATATGTCAGATCCTGCCCCCAGCCTGACATAAATGCCTCCCCACCTCGTTACCCCATTGGACCCTAACCCATTCTAAATGGATACCCCTTCTCTAAGCCAGAAGTGTCACCCATTCTTTTTCTCCTCCACTCCACCCCCAACCCAATGCCATTGGTCTCAACATTTCTCCCAAATTCAACAACACTGACACTAGCTATTCTACTCTCCCCAGCCCTGTCAGACTATCTCCCAACCTGACACTACCACTGGCCACAGCCCTGCTGGACATGATCCATGCCCACAATCCTCAATTCTAACACCCATGCACACAATAGCTGTTCCTATCACTACTGTATCTGAGATCCAACACTAATCTCTGACTGGAATGTGCTACCCCTTCTTCACCTCCACCTTGCTAATCCTGGCCAGATAATCCCAGACAGATTATCCACACTAACCCTGTCAGACCCAGTCGTTCCCACTCCCAATTGCTGAGATTCTCAGACAGGACATTCACTACAACCCTACCGGACCCAGCATCCCCCTTCCGCCTAAGGCCTTCAGACCCAACAGCCACAGAAACCCTCCTGAACCCAGCCAATCCCAACCCCTGAGACCCTAGAATCCGATAACCACTCCAACTCTGCCAAACCTATACACCCGCCCACCATATCACACCCTGCCCTTAACATATCTGGCATCCAACCACTACCCTTACCTTATATACTTACCTTTGCACAGAAGCTGTCAAAATGGCTGGCTGTGGGGAAGGCCATTGGTTTTAACAATAACCTCACAACTGGCTGCAAATAAGACCATAAGACATAGGAGTGGAAGTAGGGCCATTCGGCCCATCGAGTCCACTCCGCCATTCAAACATGGCTGATGGGCATTCCAACTCCACTTACCCGCATTCTCCCTGTGGCCCTTAATTCCTTGTGACATCAAGAATTTATCAATCTCTCCCTTGAAGACATTTAGCGTCCCAGCCTCCACTGCACTCTGTGGCAATGAATTCCACAGGACTGATTTGAATTTACCCCCTCTAATTCTAAGGCTGTGTCCACAGGTCCTAGTCTCCTCGCCTAACGGAAACAATTTCCTCGCGTCCACCCTTTCCAAGCCATGTATTATCTTGTAAGTTTCTAATAGATCTCCCCTTAATCTTCTAAACTCCAATGAATACAATCCCAGGATCCTCAGCCGTTCCTCGTATGTTAGACCTACCATTCCAGGGATCATCCGTGTGAATCTCCGCTGGACATGCTCCAGTGCCAGTATGTCCTTCCTGAGGTGTGAGGACCAAAACTGGACACAGTACTCCAAATGGGGCCTAACCAGAGCTTTATAAAGTCTCAGTAGCACAACAGTGCTTTTATATTCCAACCCTCTTGAGATAAATGACAACATTGCATTCGCTTTCTTAATCACGGACTCAACCTGCATGTTTACCTTTAGAGAATCCTCGACTTGCACTCCCAGATCCCTTTATACTTTGGCTTTATGAATTTTCTCACCGTTTAGAAAGTTTAGAAGATAATTCTGGGCTGGTCTCTGCTGTGTTGTAACAGCAGGTTTCTTTCCAGGAATTTTCTGAGTGAAAGTTTGCATTTTTCAGTCTGATCAGAGTTGGAAATAGAGTTTCTCATCCTGATTGGAATTTCCATGCCAAAGGAGATGAAGAAACACAATCATATATTGTAGCCACTAGTTCAGAGACAAATGGACTGTGTCTATGTTTGAGTCCAGGATAGAGGAAGAACTTGTGCATACTGATGTCCACTCAGAAGTGAGCTACTACCAGGGTGAATGGACAGGATAATAAGGTGCTTGCTTGCCAAGGCCACACACTAGTTCTGTTTCACAGGAGTCGGATGAGAATGATAATTGTACACACTAATGCTTAGCAAACTGATAAATCTGTCAGAAACTAGTGTGCACTATCAGTGGGCTTGGGCAAGTCTGACACAATCTTGGCACAGAAAACCGGTATATACTTGTTGCCCAATAGGGGGCCTTTAACATGAGTCAAATGAAGATGATACAGAGCACTGCCATAGAGTGAAGGAATTGTGACTCCCAGCAGGATAACAGGCATTCCTCTTCACAATACAGTGTCTATGGTCACATTATAGATGGAAATTAAGTGACTGGATCTCTTACGATTCATGAAAATAGCAAAGTTCACATGCAAGGCAATGTCACTGCAGTAAATGGCATCCAGAACCCTGGCAAAGCCTGTAATATAGGCAAAGTCTCTGTCTGCTCATCTCTGGCTATAGGGAATTAAAGCATTTTAATATGTATAAACAACATCAGTTATGTCCGTATTCAGTGGTAAGATGTTGTTATGTCTCAATCAGCAGCCTGGAAGAAACAAATAAGAGCCGTGATCATCTTGGTTGACCCAGTCACCGCTGTCCTCGCTCTGCTTTGAAGTTGCAATTGTTGTGGCAGCAAACATAACCTCTTCTGTAAAGTAAAGATGTCTCAAGCAGTTGCCATGCTGCAGTTGAAGTAGGAGAATTACTTCATTCACCACCAGGATGGTCTGAGAGCTCTCTGTATCCTTTTTAAATCGAGTTTTCCATCCACCACCATCGTCCTCTGCTTGGCTGAACTTATTCTCCAAAGAACAACCTTTCCTTCAACTCCATTCTTCTTCCAAATGAAAGGTGTTTCTGTGGGTACCACTATTCTTGAGAATTCTAACCCCAGTGAGAAGTAGAGACATTGAATATGTTCAAGGCTGAGTTAGACAGATTTTTGATTTGCAAGAGAATCAAAAGCTATGCGCGTTAGGCAGTTAGGTAGACTAAGTCCATCAGATTATCATGACCTTATATAATAGTGAAACAGGTTTGAAGGTATTCTTATTTCTTATGTTCTGATCCACTTGAGTCCTAGGTATGCTTAACAATAACATCAATTTGGATTCCACCAGGGCCAATCAGCTCCTAACCTCATTGTAGCTTGGTTCAAACATGGACAAAAGAACTGAACTCCAGAGGTGGGGTAAGCGTGATTGTCTTTGATGTCAAGGCCGCAGTTGACCGAGTGTGACATTAAAAATCCCAAACAAAACACAATGGGAATTGGGAAAACTTTCTGCTGGATGGAGTCATGCTTAGCAGAAAGGAAAATAATATGGTTGTTGGAGGTCAGTCAGCTCAGCTCCAGGACATCCTGCAGAAGTTCCTCAGAGTAATAGAAAATCTGCAATAATTAAATCAACTCCCAATTTGTCTAAGTCTGTCTACCATCTACATCTACAAGGCACAAATCATCAATGAGATAGATTGCTCCCATTTGTCTAGATGCGTACAGCTCTAACAACACTAAAGAACCTTTGAAAGCATCCAGGACAAAGCAATCTGCTTGATCCACTCCCTCCATCACCAATGCATAATAGTAGCAGTATGTTACATCTACAAGATGCACTGCTGAAATTTACCAAGGCTGTTCCAACACAGTACCCTCTGATCCTATGTCCACTACTGTCTAGAGCAAGAGCAGCAGACACAGCAACACTAAACTTGCAAGTATCATTCCCAGCCATGTGCTATCCTGACTTGGAAATATATCTCCATCCCTTAATCGTCACTTGTTGAGAATCCTGGAACTTCCTCCCTCACAGGTTCACTTCCTTCCTCTTAAGAAATTTCTTGAGACTGAGGATGACTTTCTTCCACTTCGAGGTAGCTAAATTGTGCAATACTGTATGCACACATGATGCTGCAGCTAGGCAACAGATATCTGCTGTTTTGGCTTGGCCTCCATTTTGGACTGGATTGGGTGCTCAAGATGATTAGGAACTTTCGTGAATATTTCTTTTGCAGTTTGGGTTTTCTCAGACAAGAGATTCCCATGAGTCAGTGGGGATATTGCAATTTATCAGAGAGGTTTTGTGGATATCCTTGAAGCATTTTTTCCCCCCACCTTGTTGCAGCTAGCTGTGTCAAAGACTGGTGTAGAGAGCGCGCTTTGGAAGTCTTATACCAAGTCTTATGTGGACAGTGTGGTCCATTCAGCCCAGCAGATTGTCAGTACCAGTGTCTCAATGGATGAACCTCCAACATATGGAGCACAGCAACATAAATAAAAGGCTTACCAGCACCTTCTCAAAGTCAAATAGGAATAGTAGCAAATGCTGTTCCTGCCAGTGATAGAATATAGAGAATAGGGATATTACCCTGTGATCAAATTTTAAAAACAGGACACTAAAGCTGATAAAATCTGCAATTTGAGAATGCACTTGTTTGAGTGATTTGTGTGAAATGAAATTAGACTAAATTCTAGATTCCCTACAGTGTGGAAACAGGCCCAAAAAGTCCACACTGAAGAGTAACCCACCCAGACCTATTTCCCTCTGACTAATGCACATAACATTATGGGCAATTTAGCATGGCCAATTCACCTGACCTGCACATTTTTGGACAGTGGGAAGAAACCCAATCAGACACAGGGAGAATGTGCAAACTCCACACAGACAGTCACCCGAGACTAGAATTGAACCTGGGTCCCTGGTGCTGTGATGCAACAGTGCTAACACTGAGCCACTGTGCCATCCTTAGAATAGATATCAGAATATTGTAAAGATATTAGCAGACATCCATCATTATAAATGTCTTGGCAAAAAGCCTTTGAGAAGCAAGGTGTCCACAAATAAAATGGTGAGCATTCTTTGCCTACCACCCTTTACTATGACTTTGTAACAAAATATACAGCATGGAAAAAGCCATTTGATCCATCCAGTCCATGCCAGTGTTTATGCTCCAATGGAGCTTCATCCCATATTTCCTGTTTTAAATTTAACATCATTCCCCTTTATTCTCTCCCCAGGCTAATGCTTGTGTAGCCTCCCCTTAAATGCAATTATTATTTGTTTCAACCATTACCTTTTGTAATGAGTTCCCCATTCTAAACACTCTGATTATGAATTTTTTTATTTTGGATTCCTGATTGGAATTCTTAGTCTTTATCAGAAATGAATGGTCTCTGGAGGTAATATGTCATTATGGATAGAGGATTGACTAACTAAGAGAAGACAGAGAATTGGGATAAGGACATTTTCAGAATGGCAACCTCTAATTAGTAGAGTGCCACAGGGATCAGTGCTGGGGCCACAATTATTTACAATGTATATTAATGACTTCGATGAGGAAAGTGAAAGCAAGATTGTCAAGTTGTAGATGACAGAAATAGGTAGGAAGGCGAGTGCTCAGGATGACACAGTGTGAAGAAGTATAGAGACAGGTTAAGTGAGCGAGCAAAGACTTAACATATGGAAGATAATGTGAGAAATGTGAAGTTATGTATGCACTGTGGCAGAAGAGTTGAATATTATTTAAATGGAGGAGGACTGCAGAAAGATGCAATGCTGAGGAATTTGGGAATCCTTGTGCTTGGAACACAAAAAGCCATGCCCAAGTTCAACAGGTTATACAGAAGGCAAATGGAATGTTGGCCTTTATTTCAAAGTGAATGGAATATGAAAATAGGGAGGCCTTGCTAAAACTATACAAGCTGGACTACAGCTGGAATACTGTAACAGTCTTGGACTCCTTACCTGAGGAGAGATATACTGGCATTACAGGCAGTCCATAGAGGGTTCACTAGGTTGAACATGGATGAACTTTTTTATGAGGAGAATTTGAACAGGTTGGGCCATACACATTGGAGTTTAGACGAATGAGAGGTGATAAGAATCATTCAAGATTCTTAGGGGGCTTGACAGGGTAGATGTGGAGAGATCGTTTCTTTTGTGAGAGTCTAAGATCAGAGGGCATCATTTCAGAATAAGGGCGTCAGCCATTTAATTCAGAGGTGGGTAAGAATTTCTTCTGTACTGAATCTGTGGAATTCTTTACTTGCTTAACTGGAGCAATGTAGATTTTACAGTTATTATAGTCATTATAGTTTACTAATATAAGATTTTTTTCCACTTGTTTCATTAACATTCAAAAAAAACCCCAAAAAGCAAACAAATCGCAATTTTATTTTCAAACAGACCTTTTTTTAAAATGCGTTTTACAAGTTCTACAGTGAATTTCTTAATCCAGAAATTTACAAAGTCTATATGCATTTTTGGAGAGTTTTTTTTACATGCAAAATTTGTTTTTTGTAAAACCGAACAGTGTTTTAAATAGGGAATTGTGTTTTTGTTCCAGAGAGTCCTACACGTGGTCAGTTCTGGAGAAGATTTTTTTCTTAGAGGAATTTACTGAGAGTTGTTTTTTTTTTCAGTTGATCAGCTGAGTGGTTGATTTTATTTCAGTTTTATATGTTTGATATATTTTTTTCCATTTTAACATTATTTTCTGTAGGTAATGAAACATAATTTATTTTATATATAATGTGTAATTGAAATATCTTCTTTTTAGGCTTAATGTTAATGTTATTAAGGCCATATATAAAGTACAGAATAAGATGGCTAGTAGATTTAGAAAAGTTATTACCCAGCAGGATCAGTCAGATAGATGGGTGACTGTCAGGAAAAGTAAGAAGGATCTATCAAATAGATGTTCAGTTTTTGGAACTATTGATGGAGAGAGTCTGTCTGAGGAAAATGAAAGGGCTAGTCAGTTATTGGATACTTGGAACGATTCTTATATTAGGCACTGTTTGACAAGATTTAATAGAATTATTGTTATAGGGGACTGTCCTGTCAGGAGCATAGACAGGAGATTCTGCGGTAGTGAGCGTAAACTTAGGATGGTTTGTTGCTTTCCTGGTGCGAGGATTAAGGATGTCTCTAAACGTTTCAAGCATATTGTTAAAGGTGAGATTGAGAAGCCAGAAATTATTGTACACAATGACATTTTTAGGGAAAAGATTAAAGCAGTGCTGAGTGAGTTTAAGAGGTTAGGTAGAAGATTAAAAAGAAAACCAAGGGAGACTTTATACTGATAGAGAGGGGGAGTGGAGGAAGTCTAAGTGTAAATGGAAGGATTGATGGGTAAGGTTCTGAATGTGAGGACAGCACGTCAATTAGAAAAGAAAGACAACAGAAAGTCAAAGTATGTAGTAACTTCGAAGAACTAAATTGCATTTATTTCAATGCAAGGGGTCTTACAGGTAAGGCTGATGAACTCAGGGCCTTCTATAACTCAGGAAGATATTTCTGAAAAATTGTCCAGTGAAAATATATGGATAGAAATTACAAATAAGAAAGGAAAGATCACTTTGGGTTTGTACTGTAGGCCCCCCAATAGTAAGAGAGAAATTGAGAAATAAATATGTAGGGAGATCTCAGATAAATATAATCATAATAAGGCTGTAATAATAGGGGATTTTAATTTTCTAAACATTGACTGGGGTTATCATAGTGTTAACAGTTTGGATGGTGAAGAATTTGTCAAATGTGTTCAAGAAAATTTTCTTCATTAATATGTGGATGTTCCTACTAGAGAAGGAGTAAAATTAGATGTTCTTATGGGCAATAAGGCAGGGCAGGTGACTGAAGTAGAAGTGGGAGAACAGTTTGGGTCTCACGATCATAATTCTATTAGTTTAAAAATGGTTACAGAAAAGGATAATCCTTCCATAAAAGTTAAAGTTTTTAATTGGAGTAAGACAAATTTTAATGGTATGAGACAAGAACTTTCAAAAGTTGATTGGAGTAGGCAGTTCACAGGTAAAAGGACATCTGAGGAGTGGGAGGCATTCAAGAGTGTGATGATGAGAGTTCAGCGACATTTTGTTCCTGTTTGAGTAAAGGGTAAGGCCGGTAAGAGTTGGGAACAATGGATGAATAAAAACATTGAGGTTGTCTTCAAGAATGAAAGAGAATCTTATTTTAGATATGGAGAACAACTTGGCTCAATGGGATCTCTTAATCAACATAAAGTGTGTGATGGCATTGTTAAGAGAGAAATCAGGAAGGCAAAGAGGGGATATGAGATAGCATTGGTAAATAAGGTAAATGATAATCCAAACAGATTCTACAAATACATTAAAAGCAAGTGGGTAACTAGAGAGACGGTAGGGCCTCTTAAAGATCAAGGAGGTCATCTTTGTGTTGAACCTCAGGAGATGGGAGAGATACTAAATGAATATTTCGCATTGTTTTTTACTGTTTCAAATAAAGTTGTTTGGACTATAACCTGGTGTTACTTGGCTTCTGATACTATCAAACTTAGAAGAGGTTTAGAGTCATAGAGATGTATAGTACGGAAACAGATCCTTAAATCCAACTCATCCATGTCGACCAGATATCCTAACCTAATCTAGTCCCATTTGCCAGCACTTGACCCATATCCCTCTAAAACCTTCCTATTCATATACCCATCCAGATGCCTTTTAAATGTTGTAATTGTACCAGCCTCCACCAGAGGAATTGTACTTCTTCTGGCTGCTCATTCCATATGTGCGCCACCCTCTGCCTGAAACAAATTGCTCCTTAAATTTTAATTTTTTCCCTGCTCACCCTCAACCTTTGCCCTCCAATTTTGGACTCCCCCACCTCAGGAAAAAGACCCTGTCTATTTAACTTATTCGTGTCGCTCATGATTTTATAAACCTCTATAAGGTCACCCCTCAGTCTCCGATGCTCCAGCATATTCAGCCTCTCCCTGTAGCTCAAACCTCCACCCTGGCAATAACTTTGTAAATCTTTTCTGAACACTTTCAAGTTTCAAAACATCCACCCAAGAGGAGGGAGACCAGAATTGCACGCAGTATTCCAAAAGTGGCTGAACCAATGTTTGTACAGACGCAACATGACCTCCCAACTCCTATATTCAATACTCTGTCCAATAAAGGAAAGCATACCAAATACCTTCTTCACTATTCTATCTACCTGCGACTCTACTTTCAAGTATGAACCTGCACTCCAAGGTCTCTTTGTTCATCAATACTCCCTAGGACCTTAACATTAAGTGTATAAGTCCTGCTCTGATTTGACTTTCCAAAATGTAGCACCTCACATTTATCTAAATTAAACCCATGTGCCACTCCTCAGCCCATTGGCCCATCTGATCAAGATCCCGTTGTAGTCTGAGGTAACCTTCTTTGCTGTCCACTACACCTCCAATTTTGGTGTCATCTGCAAACTTACTAACTATACCTCCTATGTTCACATCCAAATCGTTCATATAAATGATTAAAAGCAGTGGACCCAGCACTGATCCTAGTGGCACACCACTGGTCACAGGCCTCCAGTCTGAAAAGTAACCCTCCACCACCACCCTCTGTCTTCTATCTTTGAGTCAGTTCTGTATCCAAATGGCTAGTTCTCCCTGTATTCCATGAGACCTAACCTTGCTAACTTGTCTACCATGAGGAACCTTGTTGAATGCCTTACTGAAGTCCAGATTGAAATTGTCCACTGCAAAGCCCTCATCAATTCTCTTCATTACTTGTTCAGAACCTCAATCAAGTTTGGGAGACATGATTTCCCACTCACAAAGCCTTGTTGATTATTCCTAATCAGTGCCTTTCCAAATGCAAGTAAACCCTGTCCCTCAGGATTCCCTCCAACAACTTACCCACCACCAGTGTCAGACTCACTGGTCTATAGTTCCCTGGTTTTTCCTTACCACCTTTCTTAAATAGTGGCACCATGTTAGCCAACCTTCAGTCTTCTGGCACCTAACCTGTGACTATCGATGATAAAGATATCACAGCAAGGGACCAACCAATCACTTCCCTAGCTTCTCACAGAGTTCTAGGGTACACTTGATCAGGGCCTGGGGATTTATCCACTTTTATGTATTTTAAGACATCCAGCACCTCCTCCTCTGTAATATGAACATTTTTAAAGATGTTACCATCTATTTCCCCACATTCTATATCTTCCATGTCCTTCTCCACAGTAAACACTGATGCATTTAGTATTTCCCCCATCTCCTGTGGTTCCACACATAGACTGTCTTGCTGATCTTTGAGAAGCCCTATTCTCTCCCTAATATATTTTGTCCTTAATATATTTATAAAATGCCTTTCGATTCTCCTTAACCCTATTTGCCAAAGTTATCTTATGTCCCCTTCTTGCCCTGCTGATTTCCCTGTTAAGTTTACTTCTACTGCCTTTATACTCTTCTGAGGATTCACTCAATCTCTGCTGTCTATACCTGACATATACTTCCTTCTTTTTCTTAACCAAAACCTCAATTTCTTGCTGGAGACTAGATCCCATTAATTTCATGTAGGTGTCTTACAGCTAGCAGGCAGGGGAGACAGGAATCCATGCAACAGGAATCTGTTTACAAAGGTCATTGATCAGCATTTATCTATGCATTACTTCTAATTTATATGTGGTAACAAACCGTTTCACTTGTCAAAGTGAAGTATATCAACATTCAGTGACAAATAAAATATGAACCAGAATAATATCTCTGTTCTCACAGAAACCTTTCTGAGGCAAACTGTGTTAAATCATTAACAATTTTGTGCTATGAGCTTTTCTAAAAAGAAATAACCTAAATTGAATTTAAATTACAACTTGTTGCAGCGATATAGAGGAGACTGACATTATTCTGGACTTGATTTAAGCTTGGCTTTGAGGTTGAACAGCTGAGTGAACCATCTTCATCATATACTCTGGCAATGTGTGGACAATTCCTGTATGGTGGTTATGGAAAGGCTCGCAGGTCAGAAGTCAAGAATTGTGAAAATAACATTAATTTAACTGAAAGTGGTCAGGAAACTGGACTTTCATTCAAAGGACTATGTGGTTTATTAACATCTTTTTGGAAGGGGACCTGCCTCTACAGCGATTTAATTTTGATTACATGGCACTTTGGTTGGTGACAGTGTGGTGGCTTTAAGGTTTTACCTTACAACCCAAGAACAAATGATATAAAATGATCAGAGTGATGCACTTGGAAGGTGGTATTCATACAATCACATAGTATAGAAAAGGTTCATAGACTATTGATTCTACACTGACAAAAAAAAACTCTCTAAATCTGCTCTTGTTCCACTTTCCAATACTTGACCCATGGCTTTGAATATTATGGCATTCCAAGTGCTCATTTAAGTACTTAGAGTCATAGAGGTGTACAGCACGGAAACAGACCCATTGGTCCAACTCGTCCCTGCCAACCAGATATCCTAACCTAACCTAACCTAGTCCAATTTGCCAGCAACTGGCCCATAAGCCTCTAAACCTTTCCTATTCATATACCCATCCAAATGCCTTTTAAGTGTTGTAATTGTACCAGCCTCCACCACTTCCTCTGGCTGCTCATTCCATACATGCACCACCTCTATGAAAACATTGCCCCTTACGTCCCTTTTAAATTTTTCTCCTCTCCACTACCTCAGGGAAAAGACTTGTCTTTTTATCCAATCCATGCTCCTCATAATTTGATAAACCTCTGTAAGGTCACCCTTCAGCCTCCAACACTCCAGGGAAAACAGCCCCAACCTATTCAGCCTTTCCCTACAGTTCAAACCCACCAACCCTGGGAACACCCTTGTACATCTTTTCTGAACCCTTTTAAAGGGTGTGAGGTTTCCAACCTGTACATTCCAGATTCCCACCATTCTCTGGGTTAAAACCTTTTCCTCAAATTGTCTGTAAACGTCTTGCCTTTCACTCTAAAATTAGATTACTTACAGTGTGGAAACAGGCCCTTTGGCCCAACAAGTCCACACCGACCCACCACCCAGACCCATTCACCTAACACTATGGGCAATTTAGCAGGGCCAATTCACCTAACCTGCATATTTTTGGATTGTGGGAAGAAACCAGAGCACCTGGAGGAAACCCACGCAGACACAGGGAGAATGTGCAAACTCCACACAGAGAGTTGCCTGAGGCAGGAATTGAACCCGGGTCTCTGGTGCTGTGAGGCAGCATTGCTAACCACTGTGCCACCGTGGCCTTTGTTATTGACCCTTCAACTAAGGGGGACAGCTGCTTCCTATTCACCCTGTCCATGCCCCTCAGAATGTTGCATACCTCAATCAGGTTCCCTCTCAGCCTTCCCTGCTCTAAAGAAAACAACCTGAGCTTATCCAGCCTCTCTTCATTTCTAAAAACGTTTGCTATGATTGGATTTGAATCCATGTCCCTAGAACATTAACCTGGTTTAATTAACCTAGTCATTAATGTCCAGTGACATTACTACTACACCACTGCCTCCCTTGAGAGAGATGACTGGTATTGATTTAACCTGAGGGTGAGGTGAGGGGACAACGTGAGAAGGAGGGACCTTCATATAATCTTAGCCAGTACAGGAATTGAACCGCATTGTTGATGTCTGTGTTGCAGACCAGCCATCTAGCCAACTGAACTAAACAACACTACAGAATGTAAATTTTTAAAAGGCTCCATATTCCCTACTACCCCAGTGAATAAACTTGCTGTCTTTATAAATGCTTTAAGATGTTTTCTAATCAACTTGTTCAGGGATGTTATGCCATACCTCTACAGCAGGTGGGACTTGAACCCAGGCATCCTGGCTCTTGGTAGGGACACTACAATTGCACCACAAGAAACCTTAATTCAGGTTGTTGCCAGAACTGCATTGAGACAGAGCCTGATCTATTTTTGAGAATCAGGTCTAACTACAAATGAGCTCCTAGCTTGTTATCTGCTGTTCAGTGGGAAGCCAACACAGATGAAAAGGAACATTTAAAGGGTGGGATAATTTTAAAGAGTGCAGAAATACCCTTCTTTTAAATTGGCTGTGAATGAATCCAGCATTCAGAGAACAAGCAGTCACATTTCCTAATCATGGAAAATCATGATATTTATCTTTATCAGCTATAAAGAAGCAGGAACAAAGGGAGATCTGATGGAGTATTCATGTGCCATTTATGTGCAGCATGATGGGCAAGGCATTGATGACAATATTAATGATAGTGAGGAATCAAATGGCAAATGTAAGTAGACAGATTTAAGAAATGAAATTTGGCACAAGGCTTTCCTTGATTTCTGCATTTGAACATCAATTTAGAGGAATGTTCTGTCCAGTGCCATTTCTGTACTGCAGCAATGCTACTAATCACAGCATGAAATCTGCAGTTGTGCAGTGCTATTTTGATTGAGTGGATGCAAGCTCATGGAATGTAGTCAGTCTAAATTGAATGACATTTTATTAGATTGTTTTACTGAGCACAAGACAGACAATTAAAATACATTAAAAACTGCTATACATCAGCAACTGTGAATCATAATAATTTAGAACTGTTGTACATCAGACACAGAGAATCATAAAATGTAGCAACAAGATCAACCAGCATTTTCTTGGGCTGCCTTCTAATGCAACGTAAGAGAAAAGAGGAGCAAGCTGACTTTTTGCTAACTAGGATTTAATTAAAGACGAAAAGAAACTGCAGATGCCGGAATCCAAAGTAGGCAGATAGGAGACTGGAAGAACACAGCAAGCCAGGCAGCATCAGGTGGAAACGTTGATGTTATGAGTGTAACCCTCCTTCGGGACTGGCAGAGAACTTCTTCAAAGTGGGCATTCCTTTGAAGAGACTTTGCAGTGGAAGAAACTTGGTTAGTGACAGACTGCAGATGCTGGAATCCAAAGTAGACAGGCAGGAGACTGGAAGAACACAGCTGGCCAGGCAGCATCAGGAGGTGGAGAAATTGATGTTTCAGGTGCAACCCTTCTTAAGAAATATTGAGTTCTCCACCTCCTGATGTTGCCTGGCTTGCTGTGTTCTTCCAGCCTCCTGCCTGTCTACTTTGGATTCCAGCATCTGCAGTTTTCTTTTGTCTCTAACCAAGTTTCTTCCACTGCAAAGTCTCTTCAAAGGATGCCACTTTGAAGAAGTTCTCTGCCAGTTTTGAAGGAGGGTTACACTCAAACATCAACTTCTCCACCTCCTGATGCTGCCTGGCTTGCTGTTTTCTTCCAGCCTCCTGCCTATCTAACTAGGATTTAATAGCATTGAAAGTTCAATATATTTAACCATTAATTAATTTGTTAATGTTTGGTCAGTTCTGAAGTTTTAGTCTGTGGTAAAAAGCCGATGAACCGCTAATAGCCAATAAATAAACCAATTATACCAAACTCACTTGGATACTAATGTCATTTGAGAACTTCTGGGCTATTTGGTTTCTCCTCTTCAGGGTGAGACTTGCTTTTGTTGTAGAAAAAAAGTTTCTCATTCGTAGTATGCATGGTATCTACAAGAAGCACGACAGCAACTCTCTAACGTTCCTTCGACAGCATTTCCCCAATTTAATAACTCTAGATGGTCAATGGCAGCAGATACATGGAATACCACCTCTCCAGAGTATCCTTTACTCTGATTTGGAAATGTGTCACTGTCTAATAGAATGCAATGTTATCCAAGTAATACAATCAGTAAAAATATAGTGACAGCAATAATCTCCTGCAGTATTTTGGGGTACATTCTTAAGTCCCTAGGAAACAGATACCATGGTACAGTAAGGTGTTGCCTTGATTGTCCTTCAATCTTAAGGTAAAAAAAGGGAGTTGATGGGGACAGGTTATAAGCTGTTTGACATTTTTTGAAGGTTTTGTCTTCAAATTTCTGTAGAAAAATATGTTTGTGATAAGCGATCATAGATGAAGGGAAATCGTGAGTTGCTATAACAGTTTAAGTATAAGATCCAAAGGAGAGGCTGAGTGAATGGAACTGCAACAGGTCAGAGAAGCAACCTTTCATTTTGAAGGATGCATATAAACCAGTATTTTGAATGAAAATATCCTTTGTCCAATTATTCCTAATTCAAATTCTTCACTGTAACGGATAGACCTTGGTCTTTATCTCTGAAATTTGGACTTAAATCCAGCTCATACTAATAAGATATAAATCTGTTCTGGCTGTTAGCTCTAAAGGTTCCTAAAGGTCCATACAGGTGAATTACTCAATATGAATCAGTATCGAAGTCCAGACAGTCACCATGTTTTTGAAACTGAGAGTTGTTACACAGGAAAGATATTATTTCACTGGAGGCAGTTTAAAGAAGGTTCAGTGGGATGATCCTCCTTATGGGGGTTACACAGGATGGGACTCTACTCACTGGAATTTAGAAGAGTGAGAGGTGATCTCATTGAGTCATGCAGGATTTTTAAGGGGATGGAAAGGGGAATTGCCAAGAGAATGTTTCCTTCATGGGAGTCTAAGACTAGTGGAAATAGTCTCAGAATTAAGGGGCACCAGTTTAAGACTGAGATGAGGAGGAATGTCTTCTCTCAGAAGGTTGCGCGTCTTTGGAACTCTTTGTCACAGAGAACTGTGATGGCAGAATCCATGTGTATACTTAAGGCTAAGATAGCTAGATTATCGATCAGTAGGGGAATCAAGAGTTACCGGGAAAGAGCAGGAGAGTGGACGTGAGGAATGTTGGATCAACCATGGTCCTACTGAAAGGGAACAGGTACTAGAGGCCAAATGGCCTACTCCTGTTCCTGAATCTTAGGGCCTTACAAAACGTGAAAACTGGAAATTTACAATGAATCCAGAAACTGGTAATACATTGGAACAGTCTACTTTTATAGGCGCTTGAGTCTATTCTGAAGAAACAACTACCTGAAATGTGAAGTTCTCTCTTTTCTGGTGCTAACAAATGTACTGTATTTTTGGCATTTTCAAGAGTATTAAGATGTTTCAAATATCTTAATGAGGAAGTGTAGAGGCGTTTTTACACTTTTCTTGCACCTGTATATATTTATAGAATCCCTACATTATGGAAACACGCCATTCAGCCCATCAAATCCATAACGGCCCTCTGGAGAGCATCCCAACCAGACCCAACACCCCCCCCCCCCCACCACCTCCATGTAACCCTGCATTTCCCATGGCTAATCCACTTAGCTTGCACATTCCTTAACATTTTGGGTAGTTTACCATGTACAATCCATCTAACCTGCACATCTTTGGATTGTGAGAGGAAATTGGAGCTACCGGAGGAAACCCACGCAGACATGGGGAGAATGTGCAAACTCCACACTGACAAATGCCCAAAGTTGGAATCGAACCCGGGCCCTGGCGCTGTGAGGCAGCAGTGCTAACCCTACCAGGGGAACTGAATTTAATGCATATATTACCTAACCTGAAGAGACAAAAGTATTTTTATTCCTTCATAAAATATATGGTTGAGAGAATGATAGTGAGTTGAAATCCATGGTGGTAGATATGCCCACAGCACGGTCAGGGAATTCCAGGATTTTAGTCATGTGAAACCTCCCTCCGTTCCAATGAGGATTGAAGAATAGGAAAGGTTTATAACTAATTGCTGACTATGAGCCCCTCTCCTGAGGACCTGCGAAAGTATTACAAAGTACTATAGAAGATTGCTGCTGTCATTATATTTTTACTGATTCTGCTCCTTGGGTAACTCTCCATTTCACAAGATAGCATTCTCAGATGTTACTGAAACGGTTTAACAATTTTTTTGTTTCCTCATCAGAAAGACACTTACATAAGAATTGGATCTTGGCTTTCACAGGACTGAGCTCATGCATTGTATCAAGTTCTTGGATAGTTTGCTTCAGAACCCTCTCGGTATTCAATTTTGCCGCCATGGTTTTAGGGAGGTAATCCTTCAGCTGCTGCCTGTAGAGACAAAAACCTGAGCTATCAAACCCAAGGCAAACGCTATGAACTATCTTGTGTGAAATTGCCCTGAGCTATCTGTATAGTAATATTATTTATCCATGAGGGATAGGAACAGCAAGTAATCCATGGCATCTTACAAAAGACCAATTTTCCATTTTATTTATAATTTATTTAATTGAGAAAAATAATAAAAAAGAGAAAAGTGGGTGTAGTAGAAGTAGCCTAAGATGAGAGGGTGTGTTGGGAGAATAGGCAGCACTAACACTCTGACATGCTATCTGCTTTCCCTTCCTCAGCCATCATTGAGGTAAATATGAAGAAGAATCTCTTCTCTGAGAGTTGTGAATCATTTGAATGTTCTACACGAGAGAGTAGTGAAAAACTGACTCACTGAATTTATTTAAGATTGAGTGAGAAATGGAGTCATGTGTTATGGAGATGGGCAGCAGAAAAGTGGAGTTGAGGCCTCAGTCAGATCAGTCACGATCTCATTGAATAGCCTGCTCCTGCTCCTATTTCTTAAGTTCTTCCTAGGTCTTTTATTCTCACTTCACTATCTGACAGTCTTCACAATCAGTGAGCTGCTTAGTTTCCTATTCTTCAAAATAAACACAGAAAATGTTGTAAGGGTGCAGCAGGCCTGTCTGCATTTGGAGAAACTACAAAATGATCAATACTGTCTTCTGTACAGTTGTAGATAAACCATTTACCTATTTTTCTCTATCAGATGCTGATATATAAAACATGAATTGAGTGCAGGAGGAGGCTTTCAGTCCCTCGAATCTGCTCAACCATTCAATAAGACCTTGACGGATTTGTTTGTGTTTACTTTTATACATTATCATTTGGTCCTGATAAACTTTGATTTCATTGTCCTCCAAAAATGTCATCTATCTCCTCCTTAAAAATATTCAATGACTACACCCCCACCACGATCTGAGGCAAAGTTCTTAAGTTGCACAACTCTTTGAGAGAAAAAAACTGTCCTAATTTCTGTCATAAAAAGGTGAGCTTTTGTTATAAAACACTGCTTCACAGTTTGGGACTCACTGACCCAGCAGAAAACATCCTCTCCACATCCCCCTTGTCAAAACCAATGAGGATCTTATACACTTCAAACATAACAGTGTTCATTCTCTCATATTCAGTGGAAACAAGCCCAGTCTGTCCAACCTTTCCTTACAAGACAACTCACTTAATCCAGATACCAACTAGTAAACCTCCACTAAACCACCTTGGATAAGTCCACAGAGACCAGTATCCTGTCACCAAGTCACCCTTTTGTTATGCAATGAGCAGTCCTTGATGAGGACTGACAGTATAGTATTACCTCATACAGAGCTGAAAATGTGTTGCTGGAAAAGCGCAGCAGGTCAGGCAGCATCCAAGGAACAGGAGAATCGACGTTTCGGGCATAAGCCCTTCTTCAGGAATCAGGCTTATGCCCGAAACGTCAATTCTCCTGTTCCTTGGATGCTGCCTGACCTGCTGCGCTTTTCCAGCAACACATTTTCAGCTCTGATCTCCAGCATCTGCAGCCCTCACTTTCTCCTCGAAGATTATTACCTCGTACAGAGTCAGGTACCAAAGTGTCAGTATCTGACACTTACCCTTTTTATATGTCAGCAAATGCTCCCTGATTGGACCAGATTAACAGCCCCAATAAGAGAATTTATATTCTTCGGGGTCCAACCTCATAATAATCACTATACACCTCAAGCACACTTACATCTATCCCTAAATAAAGAGGCCAAAGCTATCACAGTGTCCAAGATGTGTCTCACCAGAGCCTGTAGAACTGAAGCATAATGTCTTTACTTTTATGTTCAATTCTTGACATAAAGTAAAGCATTAGCCTTATTAATTACTTGCTAGACTTGCACACTAACGTCTTGTAACACATGCACAAAAGCACCTGGATTCCTCTGCACCTCAGAATTTGCAATCATTTAATAATACATTGCTTGTTTATTCTTCCTGTCAAAGTGTATAATTTCACATTTTCCCACATTATACTCTATTTGCTACATTTTTGTCTATTTGCTCAACCTCTTTAATCCTCTTCACAACATACTTTCGGACCTATCAATGTCATCTGTAAATTTAGCTACCATGGCTTTACTCCCCTTATCTAAGCCATTGATGCAAAATTGTAAAATGCCTGTTGGTTTGTGGAAACCAATTCATCACATCCTGTCAATCAGAAAAAATGCCCATTTATGCATATTTGGTTTTCATCCCCTTGGATTTTTTCTGTATAGTACGAATATAGTTATTTTGAGTATTTTCAGATATCCTCCTAAACATCTGCCAGTCCTTCCCTATTGATCTACCTTCCAATCTCATATCAGAGCTTCAGCGAGCTCAGCTTTTCTGCCTCATTCTGATTCAGGGTCACTGGACCCAAAACAATACTCTGTTCGTTATTCTCTCCATAAATGCTTCCAGATCTTTCTGTTTTGTTTATTCTGGCACAGTGACTCAGTGAGTATCACTGTTGCCTCACAGTGCCAGGGATCCAGGTTTGATTCCAGCCTTGGATAGCTATGTGGAGTCTGCATTCTCCCTTTGTCTGCATAAGTTTCTACTGGGTGCTTTGATTTGCTCCCACAGTCCAAAGATGTGCAGGTTATGTGGATTGGCCATGCTAAATTATCCATACTATCACAGGATGTGTAGGTAGGTGAATTAGCCATGATAAATATGGGGATTGGTTTGGGCTTTGGGTCTGGGTGTGAAGCTCTTCAAAGTGTTGGTGCAGATTTGATGGGCTGAATAGCCCCTTTCCGCACTGTAGGGATTCAATGATACTATGATTTATAGTTTCTGTTACTTCAATATAAAATACTAATCGTAGACCCACTCTCTATCCTTTCAACCTGGATGTAAATTTCAATCATATTATGATTGTAACTACCTAGGATTGCTTACTCTAAAGTCATTACTTTATCCTGCCTCATTACACAGTACAACATAACCTGCTTTCTGGTTGCTTTCAGAACCTGTTAGTCTAATAAATTACGTTGAAAGCATTCTGTGAACTACTCATCCATGGTACCATTGCCAATCTGAATATTGGACTTAATATGTAGATTAAAGTCACTTATGATTATTGCCATTCCTTTATCACAAGCAGCATTTATTTCTTCTTGTAACCTTCATCCTCCATTGTGGTTATCCTTAGGAATCTGTAGTGGAATGTTTTCCACTATTCTTCATTTTGGTCTAAACCATTTCCACATTGTGATCTCCTGAAACAAGGTCATTTCTAACTACAGCATCATTGCTATTTTTGATTATGAGAACTAACCTTACACCCTTAGCGAGCTACTTGTTTTAGAATCATTGAATCTCTGTAGTGTGCAGGCAGGACGTTTGGCCTATTGAGTTCACACCGCCTCCCCCAGACCCATCCTAACCCTGTAACCCTGTATTTCCCATTGCTAATCCACCAAACCTGCAGTTCCCTGGGCATATGGGCAGTTTAGAATGGCCAATCTACCTAACTTGCACATCTTTGGAGCGTGCGAGGAAACTTGAGCACTGGGAGGAAACCCATACAGACATAGGGAGAACATGCAAACTCAAGACAGTCACCCGAGGTTGGAATCTGGATCCCTAACACAGTGAGGCAAAAGTACTAACCACTGAGCCACCATGCAACCCAATAGTTGTTTCTGAATGTCACATGTCCCACAATATTCAGGACTCAGTCCTTGTCACCTTGCAGGCACATCTCTACAATTGCTATCAGATTATATTCACTTACTTCAATGTGTGCAAGCAATTTATTTATTTTGTTATGAATGCTAAGTGCATTCAGATGCAGAACCTTTAGTTTTTCCATTTTTTTATTTTAATAACATCTACTCTTTACTGTTATTGTATTCTTAGGTTCATTCTGTCCATCTTGTATTTTCTGGCTTTCTGGTCCAATGTTACTATCCTGACTCGATTCTACCATTTGAGTAGTGACAGTTGCCCAAGGTTAATCCCTTACCTAATTTTTTAGATTAATGCTTCTCTAATTTGCTATTTATACAGCTCATTCGAACAAAAGAAGGAAGCTATGTCAGGTATAGACAGCAGACATCAAGTGAATTCTTAGAAGAGTATAAAGGCAATGGAAGTATACTTAAGAGAGAAATCAGGAGGGCAAAAAAGGAACATGAGATAATTTTGACAAATAGGGTAAAGGAGAATCTAAAGGGCTTTTATAAATACATTAAGGACAAAAGGGTAACTAGGGAGAGAATAGGGCCCCTCAAAGATCAGCAAGGCAGCCTATGTGTGCAGTCACAGGAGATGGGGAGATACTAAACGAATATTTTGCATCAGTGTTTACTGTGGAGAAGGACATGGATGATATAGAATATGAGAAAATAGATGGTGACCTCTTGAAAAATGTCCATATTAGAAAGGAGGAAGTGCTGGATGTCTTAAAATGCATAAAGGTGGATAAATCCCCAGGATCTGATCAGGTGTACCCTAGACCTCTGTGGGAAACTAGGGAAGTGATTGCTGGGCCTCTTGCTGAAATATTTGTATCATTGATAGTGACAGGTGAGGTGCTGGAAGACTGGAAGTTGGCAAATGTGGTGCCACTATTTAAGAAAGATGGGAAGGAAAAGCTGGGGGAATTATAGACGTGAACCTGACATCATTGGTGGGCTAGTTGTTGGAAGGAATCCTGAGGGAGGGGACAGGATGTATTTGGAAAGGCAGGGATTGATTATGGCTAGTCAACATGGCTTTGTGCATGGGAAATCATGTCTTACTAACCTGATTGAGTTTTTTTGAAGAAGTATTGAGTATAAGAGCTGGCAAGTCATGTTAAAATTGTACAAGACATTGGTTCGGCCGCATTTAGAATACTGTGTACAGTTCTGGTCGCCACATTACCAAAAGGATGTGGACACTTTGGAGAGGGTGCAGAGAAGGGTTACGAGGATGTTGCCTGGTATGGAAGGTGCTAGCTATGAAGAGAGGTTGAGTAGGTTAGGTTTATTTTCATCAGAGAAAAGGAGATTGAGGTGGGACCTGATTGAGGTTTACAAAATCATGAAGGGTATAGACAAGGTGGATAGAAACAAGTTTTTTCCCAGGATGAAGGATTCAATAACAAGAGGTCACGCTTTCAAGGTGAGAGGTGGAACATTTAAGGGGGATACACACGGCAAGTACTTCACACAGAGGGTGGTGGGCATCTAGAATATGATGCCAGCAGAGGTGGTAGAGGCAGGCACGGTAGATTCATTTATGATGCGTCTGGACAGACGTGGGGAGCAGAGGGATACAGATGCTTAGGAATTGACAAACAGGTTTAGACAGTATATTTGGATTGGCTGAGGCTTGGAGAGCCGAAGGGCTTGTTCCTGTGCTGTAAATTTTCTTTGTTCTTTGTTAAGTAACAAACAGGATTGATGATGGCAGGGGGTGATGCACATGATCAATATGGAGTTCAGTAAGACAATCAAAAAAGTTCCTCATGGTAGACTGGTTAGCAAGGTTAGATCACATAGAATACAGGAAGAACTAGTCATTTGGATACAGACCAGGCTCAGAGGTAGAAGACAGAGGGTGATGGTGGAGGGTTGCCTTTTAGACTGGATGCCTGTGAGCCACAAGGATTTGTGCTGGCAGTTGACACCAAAATTGGAGGTGTAGTGGACAGCGAAGAAGAATACCTCAGAGTACAACAGGATCTTGGTCAAATGGGCCAATGGGCTGAGGAATGGCAGGTGGTGTTTAATTAAATAAATGTAACGTGGTGCATTTTGGAAAGACAAATTAAGGCAGGAATTATATACTTAAAGCTAAGGTCCTGGGGAGTGTTGCTGAACAATAAGGCCTTGGAGTGCAGGTACATTGTTCCTTGAAAGTGGAGTCGCAGGTATATAGGATAGTGAAGAAGGCGTTTAATATGCTTTCCTTTATTGATCAGAGCATTGAATATAGGAATTGGGAGGGCATGTTGCGGTCAGCTGAACAGGACATTGGTTAGACCACTTTTGGAATATTGTGAGTAATTCTGGTCTCCCTCCTATAGGAAGAATGTTGTGAAACTTGAAAGTATTCAGAAAAGATTTACAAGGATGTTGCCAGAGTTGGAGGGTATGAACTACAGGGAGAGGCTGAATATGCTGGGGTTGTTTTCCCTGGAGCACTGGAGACTGAGGAATGACCTTATAGAAGTTTATAAAATCATAAGGGGCATGGATAAGGTAAATAGACAAGGTCTTTTCCCTGGGGTGGGGGAGTCCTGAACTAGAGGGCATAGGTTTAAGGGTGAGAGGGGAAAGATTTAGAAGGGACCTAAGGGGCAGCTTTTTCATGCAAAGGGTGGTGCGTGTATGGAATGAGCTGCCAGAGGACCTGTTGGAGATTGGTACAAATACAATATTTAAAAGGCAACTAGATGAGTATATGAATATAAAGTGTTTAGAGGGATATGGGTCTAGTGCTGGCAAATGGCACTAGATTAGTTTAAGATATCTGGTCGACATGGACGAGTTGGACCGAATAGTCTGTTTCCGTGCTATACATCTCTATGATTCTATGACCAACATCGTTCAGGTGTAGATCGTCTCAACAGATCCCACTTGCACAGTAGTACTGTCAATGCCCAATGAACTGGGATGTTTGTCCCACACAGTCTTTATGCAGTATGCTCATCTCTGTAATCTTATTTACCCTATGCCAAATTCCATGTAGCTCATAGTAATCCCCAAGTGCCTTACAATTAAAACTCTAAAGAGCTAAATGCTACCTAATTACTACATCCTAATTAATCACATTTCCTCTGATTATTCAACCTTGTTGGTATGTCATACTGTACCTTCAATACCTTTGCTTTGTTTTTTCATTGTAAAAGAGCTGTGTTTACACTACTTACACATTTAGCACATGGCCTGCTCCTTTGGTTTTGTGCTGATATGCAGCCAGTATTGCAGCCTGCTGTTCTGCCCCATGAATGTTTTTTGGAAAAAGTAGCTGTCCTTTTAGGTAAATAGGAAGTACCTAAAATAACAACAGAACTGGGTTGAATAAATAAGAGACACCAGTCACTTTAAAGATGAAAACACTGATCAAAGATTTACCTGATTATAATGCACACTAACACAGAGGTCATTATAAAAATGCAAAGGTTCTCTCCATGTCATGCGTCGGAAATGAAGACTGATTGAGTTATCATCTAACAGGAAGTCAAAAATATATTCATTTGATTTGATGGGTCTGACAACTTCTCCTGCAAAGATGAAAAGAAAACAGTGACAATGAGGCTACCCTCTCTAGCAATAAGAAATCAAAGCACAATCACATGAAACAGGCAGAAAATCCTTTCTATACACACAAAACAGGTGACAGGAGGTCTGTAACTATTCTGCTGATTCTTTGTGATGTCTGCCCAAGCACACCTTTCATTTGCTGTTCCTATCCTCCATTAGTTTTCTTGAGCATTAACTTTGTCAGCTGTCCCTTTAAGTACGTCAGTTCTCTGTCCCTACCCCTATCATTTTAATCGTAACTCAAACTGTTTCATTTCTGCCTCTAACTGAAGCTTCTTTACTTGTGATTGAAGTTTAGCTATCTCTATAGATTCTGATAAGGTTTCCAGTAAATTTAAATGCTGAGCTACTGCTGCAATCATCTTATCCATCCTCATGTTAGGAGATAACTTCACGTCCAGCTTGTCTACTAATTCCCACAGCTTGGTCTTACTTGCCTTTCTCTACTATATAAGTATTGTTTCTTCAAATAAGCTTCGATTGGACTCAAAAGTTACTTTAAGCACGATTTACTTAAGAATAGGCACATGCTTACAAATAGCAAAGCTTCTTGCTCTGAGTTACTTGAGTTCCAACCTTCTAGAAGGTCACAGTTCAATCCCAACATTCCTCAGACTCTCAACTGCATATTGTCACAATGTTGGTCTTTTTACAAGATTACTATGCCCTTGAGTTTTTTTCCAGAGTGGGGGTAATTGGCCAAGCTTGAACTCAGCTGGGTTTGAAAGGTTTACTGGGGGCCCTTTTTATTTACTCTTAACAGATAATGCTTCTGTCCTAAGGCTTTCATGTCTTAAAAAAAACATTAAAATCAAAGGGGGCTGGTCAGCTAGCTGTGTAGCTAGTCTTCATTTGGATTAGAGTTTTTGATTCAGTTCAGCAGCAGTGTGTGCTGGGAAAGGCTGTAGGGGCAAGTGCAAACTGGTACTCTGCCTCTCTCTCTCTGACTTCAAGCCTGTAAGCCTGGTTTGTTTCATTTTCACTCTTTGTGCTAAGGGATGTGTTTATTGGGACTGTTGCGAGTATTTTTGGAACGGTATCATTAAGTCAGGATAGCCTGTCGGGTTTTGGATAGGATAAGTTATCTGGTACTTTATTTTTTGTTTATCGTGTTTCATTCCGTAGTTTTGTAAATAAATTCTGTTTGTTGGCAGTCAGATCAGCCAATTCACTCCGGGAATATCCACAATACACTTACCTAAAACAAATAGCAAAGTTACAGTCTGAGCTACCTGCTTAAAAATGTTTTGAGGGTTGGGCCTAGTCCATAATAGATTGAAGGCTCTTTGCGCAATGTAAACAGTAAGTGGTAGGTCTTATTGTTTTTTATTTCTGGTGTTGATTTGGTTAGTTTTAACAACATTTGGATAGCAATGGCTCTTTCAGTCACCAAGGAAGTTCTGGAGGTGGAAGAAGTGACCTTGTGGGTTTTACAAAAGGCAAGTAAGACCAAGCTGTGGGAATTAGTAGACAAGCTGGACGTGAAGTTATCTCCTAACATGAGGATGGATAAGATGATTGCAGCAGTAGCTCAGCATTTAAATTTACTGGAAACCTTATCAGAATCTATAGAGATAGCTAAACTTCAATCACAAGTAAAGAAGCTTCAGTTAGAGGCAGAAATGAAACAGTTTGAGTTACGATTAAAATCGGAAGAGAAAGAAAACGAATGAAGGGCTTTAGCAGAAGAGAAAGAAAAAGAGTTTGAACTTCAGAAAATGACACTTAGAAAGGAAAGTCAGCTTAAAAGAATGGAGAAGAAGACTGAAGGTAGGCTTAATGAGGAAGAGAGTGAGGATGAGCAAGCCTCTGGTAGTCAAAAGCCTGGTGAGAAACTGTTTAAGTATGCTCAAACATTGCCTAAATTTGATGAGAAGAATGTGGAAGCTTTTGTCATCTCATTTGAAAAAATGGCTAAACAAATGGAGTGGCCGGTGGCAAAGTGGTTTTTCTTGATCCAAACCAAACTTGTAGGTAGACTGAGTGAGGTATTTGCAATACTATCAGAGGTGGTGTTTGGGAATATGAGGAGGTGAAAAAAGCTATCTTAAGTGCATATGAGCTTGTACCGGAATAGACAATGTTTCAGGAATCTAGGGAGAGACCCTGGTCAAGCCTACATTGAGTTTGAAAGGATCAAACAAAGTAATTTTGATAGGTGGATAAGAGCTTTAAAAATAGAGCAAACTTATGATGCTCTTAGAGAGACAATTATTTTGGAGGAGTTCAAAAATTCACTGCTTGACATAGTGCAAACCCATTTGGAAGAGCAGAGAGTTAAAATGACAATGTTAGCAGCTGAAATGGCTGATTATTATGAATTGGTCCAGAAAACACAGTTTGCTTCCAGAATCAATTTCAGTCCATGAGGGATAGAAATTGAGGTAAAGAGAAATCCTCACGTGGAAAGGGAAAGTTAGATCTCAGTGAAGATCATAAGGATAACTCACCACAGGGTAAAAAGGAAACCCTTGAAGGGGATAAAGAAGGCAAAAAGCTCCGGTATTTTCATTGCAATAAAGTAGGCCACATGAAATCACAGTGTTAGTGGGCTAGGAAAAAGCCAATGTAGGAAAGTTAGACAAATCTGGGAGTTCTGTCGGAATGGTAACAGAAAGCACAGTGGAAGCTCGAAAGCTGCATCAGAGTGTACAAGCTGATCGGAGGTTGTTTAAGGAGGAAGTGCCGGATCTGCTTAGAAAATATACCTGCAAGGGTAAAGCTTATTCACATAGGCGAGGAGTAAAGAAGTTACAGTATTAATGGACACAGGATCCTATCAATCTGTGATGCTGAAGGATGTGGAGATATATTCTGCTGATGAACTACTGCCAGAAAAGGTACTGGTAATGAAACTTCATGGTGAGACAAAAAATACTCAGTTATGTAAAGTGAGGCTAGAGTGTCCAGAAAAGACTGGAGAATTTGTGGTAGGAGTACTGGACAAACTCTCACCTCCAGGAATACAATTTGACCTTGTGAATGATATAGCTGATTCACCAGTAGGCTTACTGTGGTCAGATTTTTACCCTGGAATCTTCCCTGATTGTCTAGTAATGAGGTTACAGAGCCACCAGTTGAAACAGGAGAGATCAAAGGATAAGGAAACTGAAGTGGCATTAGCAGAGACTGTGTTCGATCAGATAGTTGAGATAAAACAGGAGCAGATAGATAATCATGCACATATCTTTAACTCTGCAAAACTCATTGAGTTAGAGCAGAAAGATAAAAATTTAAAGCAGCTGTATCAAAAGGCTTATACAGAGAAGGAATCTAAATGTATCCCTGACTGTTATTACCTGAAAAGTGATGTCTTCATGAGAAAATGGAGACCATCACATATTGAAGCAGATGAGAATGAGCAGAAATTCATCATATTGTCTTGCCAATGGGGTACAGAAGGGAGGTGTTGTGAGTGGCACATGAGCTACACTTGGAGGTCATTTTGGAGTGAGGAAAACAGAAGCTAAAAATAGACATTTCTACTGGCCTGGACTGCACATGGATGTAGTTGAATTTTGCCAGATGTGACCTACATGTCTGGTAATTGGAAAACCAAAGGCAGTAATAAAGCCTGCACCTTTAATATCTATTCCAGCATTTGAGTTTTAATTGATTGCATAGGTCCCTTACCTCAAACTAAAAGTGGGATTCAGTATTTATTAACAGTAATGGATGTATCGACTAGATTTCCAGAGGCCGTCCCATTAAACAATATCACAGCTAAAAGGATTGTAGAGGAATTGCTCAATTTTTTTACTAGATACAGACTACCAATAGAGATACAGTCGATCAAGGGTCAGACTTCTCATCCAAACTATTCAAGGAAGTTATAGACAGCTTAGGAATAAAACAATTAAAATCTACTGCATTCCATCCAGAATCGTAGGGAGCCTAGAAAGGTGGCATCAAACACTAAAGATCATGATGAGGCTTAGAGTCAGCACTATCCATATGATTGGGAGCAGGAAATTTCATTTGTGTTTTTTGCGATCAGAGATGCAACAAATGAATCGACCAAATTCAGTCCATTTGAATTAGTTTTTGGACATGAAGTGAGAGGACCATTAAAATGAATTAAGGAGATGTTAGTAAGTCAGAATTCAGAGACCATGCGTTTGCACTATGTGTCAAATTTTAGAGAATGATTAAATAGAGCTGGGGAGTTGGCTAGACAGCATTTAAAAATATCACAGCATGCAATGAAACAGGAAGCAGACAAGAAATCAAAAATTTGCAATGTTGCTATCAGGGATAAGGTATTAGTATTACTTCCAGTAATAGATGAACCTTTAAAAGCAAAGTTTAGTGGATCTTATCAAATTGAAAGGAAATTGAGTGAGGTGAACTACTTGATAGGGACAGGAAGAAATCTCACAGAGTGTATCATGTGAATATGCTCAAAAGGTATTTTGATAGGGAAGGAAAGCAGGAGGAGAAGGTGTTAATGATTACGCCACAGAGGGGAAAACCAAGTTCAGAGGATTCTGAATTGGACATTCCTCAAATTGAATTGGACAATGAGGAAGTTGTGAAATATTGGGATAAACTATTGAATTACCTTCCTGAGAAAAATCGAACTGACCTGAAAGAATTATTTTACTATCACATGGGCAGATATATGGAAATAAACTTGGAAGTACTAACCTAATTGTGTATGATGTAGATGTAGGAGATGGTGTTCTGATTAAGCAACATCCTTATAGGTATAACTCTCTAAAGTTGGCACAGGTTCAAAAGGAGGTTGAACACATGGTCCAAGATGACATAATCGAAGTGAGTTACAGTGACTAGAGCTCACCTGCAGTAATGGTGCCAAAGCCAGATGGTACCCAGTGGTTATATGTGGACTATCTCAATTACAAAGACTGATGCATTTCCAATTCCATAGTTGGAAGACTGTGTTGATAAGGTGGGACAAACAACTTACATTTCTAAGTTGGACTTGCTCAGAGGCTACTGGCAGGTACCTTTGTCAGAAAGAGTAAAGGCAATATCGGCTTTTGTGATGCCAAATGGACTGTAACATTTTAAAGTATTTGGTATGAAAAACGCTTCAGCCACATTTTAGAGGCTAACCAATAATGTCATTGCCGGATTACCCAACTGTGGTGTATAATCATACATTATGTAGTCACATAAGGAAGGAACATTTACAACATTTATTGAACTGGTTCGATCGACTTCGGAAAGCAGGTTTGTGAGTACCTGGCTAAAAGTGAATTTGCCAAAACCCAAGTCACCTTCCTGGGCCATGTTACTGGACACAGACAAATGGCCCCACAGGACGTGAAAACAAAAGTAATTGGGGAATTTCTCATCCCATCGACAAAAAGAGCAGTACTGTGGTTCCAGGACTGAGTGGATTTTATTGAAAGTTTGTGCTGAATTTTAGCAGCTTGGCTGCTCCATTCACTGAATTGCTAAAGAAAGGGAAGAAGTTTTAGTGGACAGCAGACTGTCAGGAGGCATTTGACAGCCTGAAGACTGTTAATCACTGCCCTGGTATTATCCACGCCTGATTACACCAAGCCTTTCAAGGTGGCTATCAATGCGACTGATGTGGGTGTTGGTGCTGTGCTCCTGCAGGAAGACGAGAAGATAGAAAGACTATTGGGTATTTCTCCAGGAAGTTGAATGTTCATCAGCAGAAACAATCAACAGGTTAGAAAGAGACTTTGAGCTTGGTGTTGGCACGACAACATTTCAGTATTTACATTTCCAGCAATGTATCTGAGACAATCGTATACACTGGTCATAACCCATCAAACTTTGTGAAGAAATTTAAGGACAAAAATGCCAGACTGTTTAAATGGAGCCTGTTGTTACAGCCATTCAATTTGAAAATTGTGCATGTGGCAGGTCAAGAAAATGTGATTGCTGATGCATTGTCGAGACTCCAATGAGAGATGGAGGTGTTGGTTGGTGGGACAACCACAGACTGAATCCAAGTGTAGTTGTGCATTTTGCACAGTTATAGTCAGTGAATGTGTATGTTTTAAAGCACTAGCCAATTTTTGGGGTTTTTTAAAAATTGAAGCCATCTTTGGATATTGATGGGTTTTTTTAAAAGGATGAGGTGTCACAACGTGGGTCTTTTTACAAGATTACTATGCCTTTGAGTTTTTTTTCCAGAGAGGGAATAAGTGGCCAGGCTCCAACTAGGTTGGAGCTGGGCTGTCTCTCTGTCTCTGTCTCTATCTCTCTCTCTCTCTCTCTGACTTTAAGGCTGTAAGCCTGGTTTGTTTCATTTTTACTCTTTGTGCTAAGAGATGTGTTTATTAGGACTGTTGCGAGTATTTTTGGAATGGCGTCATTAAGTCGGGATAGTCTGTTGGGTTTTGGATAGGGCAAGTTATCCAATATTTTATTTTCTGTCATTTGTGTTTCATTCCATAGTTTTGTAAATAAATTCCATTTGTTTAAAACTTGGCAGTCGGATCAGCTAATTCACTCCGGGAATATTCACTACACACTTACCTAAAACAAATAGCAAAGTTACAGTCTGGGCTACCTGCTTAAAAATGTTTTGAGGAGTCAAGCCTGGTCCTCACCTACCACCCCACCAATCTCCATGTACAGCGCATCATCCGCCGTCATTTCCGCTACCTCCAAACGGACCCCACCACCAAGGATATATTTCCCTCCCCTCCCCTATCAGCATTCCGTAAAGACCACTCCCTCCGTGACTCCCTCGTCAGATCCACACCCCCCACCAACCCAACCTCCACTCCCGGCACCTTCCCCTGCAACCGCAGGAGGTGCAAGACTTGCGCCCACACCTCCCCCCTCACCTCCCTCCAAGGCCCCAAAGGAAACTTCCATATCCGCCACAGATTCACCTGCACCTCCACACATATCATCTATTGCATCCTCTGCACCCGATGTGGCCTCCTCTATATTGGGGAGACAGGCCGGCTACTTGCGGAGCGTTTTAGAGAACACCTCTGGGACACCCGGACCAACCAACCCAACCACCCTGTAGCTCAACATTTCAATTCCCCCTCCCACTCCACCAAGGATATGCAGGTCTTTGAACTCCTCCATCGTCAGACCACAACAAAATGACGGTTGGAGGAAGAATGCCTCATCTTCCGGCTAGGAACCCTCCAACCACAAGGGATGAACTCGGATTTCACCAGTTTCCTCATTTCCCCTCCCCCCACCCTGTCTCAGTCAAATCCATCAAATTCAGCACCGCCTTCCTAACCTGAGATCTTCTTCCCGACCTCTCCGCCCCCACCCCAGTCTGACCTATCACCCTCACCTTGACCTCTTTCCACCTATCACATTTCCGATGCCCCTCCCCCAAGTCCCTCCTCCCTACCTTTTATCTTAGCCTGCTGGACAAACTTTCCCCATTCCTGAAGAAGGGCTTATGCCCGAAACGTCGATTCTCCTGTTCCCTGGATGCTGCCTGACCTGCTGCGCTTTTCCAGCAACACATTTCCAGCCATAACAATATTATTAAACCCTGTCTCTATATCTACCCCAAGTACATTCTCAATTTCTAAAATTATCAACTGGAAGTATTTTCTTGACATTAATGATTAGTAACATTCAACTAAACATTTAACTGAAAGTAATTTCAATCCCATCATTCAACTGCATGGAGACGGTTATCCCATGTTGGGTCATTTGAAATAGAGAAGGGGGTAATAATCTGGTGCCAAAACTTGAAAACAAAATTTTCCTATTATTTACTGTGTCATGAGATTTTGATGAACAGCCATTACAGCAGTACAGGTAATAACGTTCCAAATTTCTGGCACATAAAATCAAAAGAGAAGAATTGCAAGAAATACTAAGGTCATAATGTCCCATTGAACTAGTGTCAACAATTTATCTGGCACCAAATATACCCTATTGTCAGTATATTGTTTGGGCAAGTAAGTATTTTTTCTTGGAAAGGATGGTGAACCAACCCTAAGGATGAAAGTGGGTACTCTTAGGGATGACAACGATCATCCTGGCACCATGAGTAGCTGCGTCATTAGTTAAGTTGCTTCTTGAAACAATATAGATGGCCAACTCCAAAATAAGATTTATGAACAGGGATAGGAGGGAAGAAATGGTTATGAGTGAAAGGATGCAGGGAAGTGAGCTACCATTCTCTTAAAGAAGACCAGGAGCAGCCCTGCAGTCAGCTTGAGGAATGAACAAAGACACCTATTCAAAATTTCCTCCAGTTTACAGAACAGCTTTGGGATTGATGAAGCATTTTCATTTGCTAAAGTCACGTACTTTATTTTACATGATGTATCATATCTGAACTGCCGCTTCTTAACAATCTCAATAAACGATCAGAAAATTGCTACAAGTCATTGACTGCCAATATGGAGTAACTG
The DNA here is from genome assembly GCF_037043375.1 of Chiloscyllium plagiosum. Lineage (NCBI taxonomy): Eukaryota > Metazoa > Chordata > Chondrichthyes > Orectolobiformes > Hemiscylliidae > Chiloscyllium > Chiloscyllium plagiosum. The sequence goes on along the minus strand of NW_028270163.1, from coordinate 2,258,360 downwards.
ATCATGAGGTCCCAAAATAAAGACTGGTGACCTTGAATGGTGCTTTCAGCAGCTGAAATGAAAACAGTAAAATTGGTAACATAATACTGGACTTCACTGTATTTATCAGACCAGTTGCCTGTGGGTCACTGCATCGATATCAAGGTGATGATTGGGAGGATACCACTTCACTTTGAGCAGTATCAGCTTGTCGTAATTTCCCTTGGCATCTTTGGTAGAAAAAGTAATTTGATAATAAAACAATGCTGAAATATAAAGCTACACCACTAAATAAGAGTTGCCAGGTTTCACTGTTACTTTACATTAGCATCTTGAGCTCCTCATGCCAAATTCTCAAGATTGGAATGAAGAGATGAGTGAATCATCAGAAGGAATGCATAGATTAGATTCCCTAAAGTGTGGAAACAGGCCCTTCAGGCCCAACCAGTCCACACTGACTCTCTGAAGAGTAACCCAACCATACCCATTTCCCCCTGACTAATGCACCTAGCACTATGGGCAATTTAGAATGGCCAATTCACCTGATCTGCACATCTTTGGACTGTGGGAAGAAACAGGAGCACCGGAGGAAACCCACACAGACACAGGGAGAACTTGCAAACTCCACACAGACAGTAGCTCGAAGCTGGAATTGAACCTGGGACCCTGGTGCTGTGAGGCAGCAGTGCTAACCACTGAGCCATTGTGCGCCACATATGGTCAGTATGGATTCACTTTTCAAAACGTTCACATAAGAGCTGTGAATTACTGATGAAAATTTCTTCAGAGATTGCTTATTGCTCTGGAAGATTTGCTGTCAGGACCTTACCTAGTGGCTGCAAACCATTCTGGATGAAAAGGCAATACAAGAACAACATTCTTTCATTAAGAAGCATTTCTTCTGACCGTATGCCTAGAGACAAAGAATTTTCTGGGCTCCCAAGCAAAGCAAGAACACCAGGTGCATATTTGGTATTGCCTGAAGGACCTCCTGAGATATGCAAAACTGTTTGTTGCTCTCTCTGATCCTGTACAATCTCATCAGGCTTAACTGTTTGTTAAAATCCAAAAGAACTGCAGATGCTGTAAATAAGAAACAAAAACATAAATTGCCAGAAAAGCTCAGTAGGTCTGGCAGCAGATGTGGAGAGAAATCAGAGTTAACCTTTCAGGTCAGGTGACCTTTTCTCAGAACTGATGGTATCCAGGAAAATGTCATATTTTGTGCAGAAGACAGGATGCGGGAGGGGGTAAGGAGTAAACAGTTGAACAGACAAAGGAATGGATAAATATCTGGCTAGGAGGGTGAATAGCTGCTAAGGAGACTGTAAGTGGCTAACAATGGGTTGTGTGTAATAGCAGACTGTGTGGTAACAAGGAGAAAGTGATGGCTACAAATACTGTAGATCAGAGTCAAAAAGGTTGGTCCTGGAAAAGCACAGAAGGTCAGGCAGCATCTGAGGAGCAGGAGAGTCGAAATTTCAGGCATAAGCCCTTCATCAGGAATGTGGGGGAGAGCTGGGGGGGCAGAGGGGGCTGAGAGCTAAATAGGGGGTAGGACTGCGGGCCAAGGTCGCTAGGAAGGTGATAGATTGATGCAAATGGGGGGGGTGATTGTGGTAGGTCAGAGCGGAGGGTGGAACGGATAGGTGAGAAGAAAGATGGACAGTTGGGGGAGAAGTTCAAGAGAGCAGTGCCGAGTTGGAGGGTTGGATCTGGGATAAAGTGGGGGGAGGGAGATGAGGAAACTGGTGAAATCGACGTTGATGCTGTGGAGTTGGAGGGTTAGAGGCAGAAGGTGAGGCGTTCTTCCTCCAGGCGTTGGGTGGCTGGGATTTGGCGGTGGAAGATGCCCAGGACTTGCATGTCCTTGGTGGAGTTGAATTGGTTGGCCACATGACAGTGGGGTTGTTTGATGTGTGTGTCTTGGAGATGTTCCCTGAAACGTTCCGCAAGTTGGCATCCTGTCTCTCCGATCGAGAGGAGACCACATCGAGAGCAACAGAGGTGTTTGGATGTGCAGGAAAATCTCTGTCGGATGTGGAAGTCTCCTTTGGGGCCTTGAATGGAGCTGAGGGGGGAGGCATAGGTTCTACAACTCGTGCAGTGGCAAGGGAAGGGGCCAGGAGTGGAGGGTGGGTTGTTTGGAGGCGTGGACCTAATGATGGAGATACGGAGGGAATGGTCTTTGTGGAATGCTGACGGGTTGGGGAGAGAAATATATCTGTGGTGCTGGGGTCTGACTGTAGGTGGTGGGAATGGCAAAGGATGATGCATTGTATCGGAGACTGATGGGGTAGAAGGTGAGGACCAGGTGGGTTCTATCCTTACATTTGAGGGGTGGGGTTCAAGGGCGAAGGTGCAGGAAGTGGAGGAGATGCGCTGGAGGGCATTGTTGACCATGTGGGAGGAAAAAGTGTGATTGAAGTAGGAAGCTATGTGGTATGTTCTAGAGTGGAATTGCTCCTACTGGGAGCAGATGCGGTGGAGGCTGAGGAATTGGGAGTAAGGGATAGTGTTTTTACAGGGGTGGGGGTGGGAGGAGTTGTAGTCCAGAAAGCCGTGGGAGTCACTTGGTTTGAAGTAGATGTCTGTGTTGAGTCGGTCGCTGGAAATGGAGATGGAGAGGTCCAGGAAGGGGAGAGAGATGTCTTAGATGGTCCATGGTCCAGGTGAACTTGAGGTCAGAGTGGAAGGTGTTCGTGAAGTTGATGAATTGTTCAATGTCCTTGTGGGAGCACGAAGTGGAATCAATGTAATGGAGGAAAAGGTCAGGAAAAGTGCCTGTGTATCTACGGAAAATGGACTGTTCCACACACCTGACGAAGAAACAGGCATAGCTGGGACTCATGCAGGTGTCCATGGCTACCCCTTTCGTCTGAAGGAAGTTGGAGGATTCGAAGGAGAAGTTGTTGACAGTGAGGACCAGTTCAGCTGATCGAATGTGTGTTGGTGGAGGGGCACCTGGTTGGGTCAGCAGAAAGAAACAGAGGGCTTGGAGGCCTTTGTCTTGGTGGTTGGACGTGTGCAGGATGTCCATGGTGAAGATGATGTATCGGGGGCCAGGGAACCAAAAGTCATGGAAGTGGTGGAGGGTGCAGGTGGTGTCCTGAATATATGTGTAGGAGGTCCTGGACCAAGGGGGACAGGACAGTGCCAAGTATACAGAGATATGTTTTTTGGGCAGGAGCAGGCAGAGACGATGGGTTGACTGGGGCAGTCAGGTTTGAGAGTTTTGGGTAAGAGGTAGAACTGGGTGGTGCGGACTTCTGGGATTATGAGATTGGAGGCTGTGGATGGGAAATCCCCTGATGTGATGAGGCTGTGGATGGTCTGGGAGATGATGGTTTGGCGATGGGAGGTGAGGTGCTGGTCAAGGGGGCAGTAAGAGGAGGTGTCAGTCTTTTGGCATCTGGCTTCAGTAGTGTACAGGTTGGTGCGCCAAACTACTACTCCCTGGTGTGTGGAGGTGGAGGTTAGGACATAGGAGAGTTCAACCTATTTGTTGCTAGTTGAAAGATCAGGATGAATTTATTGCATAATTGAAAGTACTAGTAGGGGCATCACATCTTCAATGGCCACAGGTAGTGCTCCTTCATTCAACAATTTGTCACATAATTTGGCCATAGAAGGAAATTAATTTTGTTATAAAACAGAATACTGCAGATGCTTGAGATCTGAAACAAAAGTAAAAATTGCTGGCAAGACTCAGGAGGTCTGACATCATTTACGGGAAGGAAGCAGAGTTAGCGTTTGAGTCCAGTGACTTTTCATCAGAATTCTATTCATTGTGATCTTCAAGAGTATCAGAGGGATCTTAATATACTGCGTCAATGACTCAGAAGTCATGTATGAGTGGGTTGCCTTATAATGGAAAGGTTGGATAGGCCAGGCTTTTGTCCACTGGAATTCAGTGGAATGAAGTGTATGGATCCTGAATGGTCTTGACAAGGTGGTCATGGAAGGAATATTTACTCTTGTTAGTGAGCCCAGAACTAGTGGACACTGTTTTAAAATTAAAAATTTTAAGATTGAGATGAGGGGACTTTTTTTTCTCTCAGTGGATTGAAAGACTTTGGAATACTGCCTCAGAAGGTAGAGGAGGTGAGGTCATTGAGTATGTTTCAGGCAGTAGTAGTAGGAAGAGTCATGTGAAGCAAGAGAATCAAAGATTATTCAGGATAATGTTGCATTTGGGACACAAGCAGATCACCCACGATCTTATTGAACAGGGGAGCATGCTAAAAGGGCCAATTAGCCTATTTTTGCTCCTAATTTGTACCCTCATGTGTCGGTACAGCAGGATTTTCTTCTCGAAACACCAAAACTAATTTTGACAATGACATATTTTCTGATTCACTCCCTGCGTATGTCTCCTGCCTAGAAACTTCTACAGAAATAGGCTTATCTTCTTCAAGTATATTTGGAGGAGAGAATAATCATGAAGCTGATTAAATGTTTGGAATAACTGGGGTGAGATTTGACAAAAAAAAATTTCAATTTACTCCCTGTGAAGTTTCAGTAGTCTGGAATAAGCGAGATCAATCTTTAAGAAATGTTCAATTTTTTGGGGTCAAATGTTCATGTTCTTAATGGGTTTGAGGTTAAATCTAACAAAATTGAATATAGTCACTATCTTGGCATTGTGCATCTTCTGTCTAGAAGGAATGTTTTCTATCAGCTACAGATAACCTAGTTGCAGACAAGTTTGTCAACTCAAGAACTTGCTGTGATTCTATAATCCATAAAGATGCTGTCAGATCTGCTGCATTTCGGTTTAACTGAAAATGGTACGTCTTCCAGAACTTGATGATTTGAAAACCATTTGAAAATATCAGGCAGAACAATAATAGTTTGTCTTGAATTGAGAAAGAAAATCCAAATTGACTTTCGAGATTACTGGCTCAAAGTTTTGGTCTCGATCATCAGTTCTGTTGCAGTGTCAATAATTTCCACTTGACCAAGAAAGTGCGCAATTTCTATGTTTTCTTCAGCTTGTCATTCAATTTGTTGAATCCTACTTTTTTCAGAAATAATCTGCTTGATTCACCTGATAGAGAAGATCTTGTTTTGCATAATTGCCGAAAATAACGATTTTGCCAGTGAAAACCCCAATGGATGTCCCCTGCTGAACAATTTATCACTTCTTCTGCCTTCTTGCACAACAATCCCAGCAATTTCTTTGGCCTAGCCAACTGACAGGCTCAGACTGAGCCTTAGATCAAGTCAAATCACTTCTTCGTTTTGCACACTGAACTTCCCCTACCTGGATAGATATTTTTAATCTGTGTGTTCATACATGCTACAATACAGAGGAACCTCGATTAACTAGCATTCGATTATCCGAATTTCGGAATATCCGGCAAGATCGCAAGGTCCCAATGCTTGGCTAAACTATGTTATCCGGCATCAGATTATTCAGCATTCGATTAACCGAATGAAATACACCCCGTCTGTGTCCTTCGGATAATCAAGGTTCCTTTGTATATGTCTGGAGCAAGTGGGACTTGAACCCAGAGGTAGGGAAATTACCACTCCATCACAACAGCCCTTTGACTGGACTTGTATGCTTGACTGCCTGCTCCAACATTGAGTTTTTGGACAGCAAAAAAATCTGAGAATTTGTCATTGAGGACTCAGACCAATATTCTATCTCAAATAAACTCATCCTTCAATGTGACATAACTGCATTGGAAGTGTCCAATAAAGGAGTTTTCCAATTCCCCTTATTGCTGGGACCATTGAAGTAGGTGCATTCAGTAAGTTTTATGTCCTTATCCTTCTGTTTCAAATAGGGACCTTGCTCAGATGGCATGGGCATGCTGTCACTGTGGAATACATCTCACTTTCCTCACTCTGGAAGATTTTTGACTTACTGAATTTTCTTAGGAATATTTCCTGATGTTTCCTCAACTAGGCCTCATGGTTCTTCAGATGTTTTGAGAAAGACACAATCTACTCCACTGCTATACCAAATTTGGTATGTATTCTAGTGTTTAGTATGTGTTAGTGTTTAATCTCTGGCCAGATGGTTTCTTTAAAGAATATTTGTCAACAATATCAGAAGGGCTTTTGCCCGAAACGTCGATTTTGCTGCTCATCGGATGCTGCCTGAATTGCTGTGCTCTTCCAGCACCACTGATCCAAGATACCTCAGAGGCTTATCTGCAGATTCATTTAACCCTATATTTACAGATTCTTTATTCCTTATATCTAACCCATTAATCTGTATTTCCTTTTACTACTTAATGCGCAATTTATGCATACTCATGCTTATGTACGCTTATCTCTAACTCTTCAAGTATTCCCAAATTAATGTGTCTGTTCATTGGTTATTAATGCTGGTGACTTTCACTCACCATTGTTCCTGTCAGCAGAAAGGGAAAACTCTTTGGCTTCTTCAGAATCTGTAATTCCAATGTTAGCACAAATTTCCATCACCACGTCATGTCCGACCTAAACCATAGCAAAACAGGTTCAGCATATTTCTGATCTGGGGCTCTGAACAAAACCAGCTGATCACTTCAGATCAAGAAGTTTTACACAAGATAGGTTAGTATACATGCACAAAGAGAGCTCAATATTTACTCGACAAACTTTCTCCAGAATTCACCTGAAATTAGAAATATTTGTGAAGACAATATTTAGTTGCTAAATTTTCTAAACAGCTTTAAATTGAGAGTTCATGAGTGGAAAAGTAGATTTTCCAGGGATTATAGTAAAGGATATAAGCATCAGCATCAAACATTATATTACAGCCATTGTATGGTTTTGATATAGAGTAAGCCTCCCTATTCACTAACCGATTAAATACTCGGGTTAGATACAGGGTAAAGCTTCCACTACATCATCCCCATCAAACACTCCCAGAACAGGTACTGCATGGGTTTGGATACAGAGTAAACTCTGTCTGCACTATCCTCAAACACTCCCAGGACAGGTACTGTATGGGGTAAGATACAGAGTAAAGCTCCCTTAACACTGTCCAATCAATGTACATTAAACTCTATCATATTATCACAATAATGATCTGAGATTGAAAACGTTGGATGCATGCCAGAATATCAGGGAGAATATTTGTTGATTTTCAGGTGGAACATTTCATCTTTAAATATACTGGGGGCAGTGTCTTTTATTGACAGTAATGATTCCCTTTAAGGTTCCGAGTAGCAGTGTGCACTCGCAAATTTCTAAAGCAGAAGCATGACTGATGCCATCTTGGCAAAGTCATTAATATGTGTGCACTTAATATTCACCAGAAGTATACAAAGCACGCAGGTCATAGGATCCATTAGCAGACAATGCTGATTTGATGCTCAGTAATGCCATTTGGCAGCTGCATGGTGTATCTAATGTACTGTCTTAACTACCTTGCAAGGCACATCTCTCTCCCTCCAAACATTTTCAGTTGCTTCCAGTTGTGTGCCACCTCCTACACGATATAGTGTAGTGCAACTGTCATAATTGAATAGGGGTGTGTACAAGCTGTGAAAAGTGTCTGTAAGGCTTGCAACACTGAAATCATCATTTTTTTCATGATAATTTGACTGAATTTTAAGATTTAGATAGTATGGATAACCAAAGTGAGAGGGGAAAGATTTAAAGGGATCTGAGGGGTAACATTTTCACGCAGAAGGTGGTGCATGTATGGAACATGCTGCCAGAGGAGGTGAAGGAGGCTGGTACAGTTACAACATTTAAAAGGTATCTGGGATGGGGTCATGAATAGGAAGGGATTAGAGGGTTATGGGCCAAATGCTGGCAAATGGGACTCAATCAGTTTAGGATATCTGGTCAGTATAGACAAGTTAGACCAAAACGTCTGTTACCATGCTCTATGTCCTGCTTGCCACTGCCAGGATTTACGGGCTGATACTGTTTGGTCACACTATGAACACAACGTCACTGGCCATCAGGTCCTGAAGCATGACCTGAAACTGAATCTTCTGGCTGAGAGGCAGGGATACTACCTGTAGTGCCACAAGGCAATGTCTGAAATTCTAGCCCAGAAATAGAACCTATTGGTGGAGTTGCAGATCAGATCAGCTGGCTCGACAACTAGTGGGCCGCTCAGAAGAATACCAACAATAACATTAGGTTTGATCACTGTTTTGATTGTGATCACCTCATCACCTTATATCATAGTAAAATCACAGCATAAACCATCGATGCTCTTTAAATAAAAACACAACCACTAAGTAACCACTTCAGGCTCCAACCTGATCTCTTTCATATTTCTCCCAATAATACTTCTCTTCTTTCAGACATATTTAATCAGGCTTTACTCTGTATCTTACCCCATACAGTACCTGTAAAACTCTTTAATATTAGTAGTGACACTGAACGCAATTGTTAATGTTTTCAGATTTGGGCAAAAAAGTGACTCAAGCACAATTCCTGGAGTTGCAAAGGTACTTTTCACTAGACAGGATGAATATATGTGTTGGGGGAAGACAGGGAGCAGGTCTGAAATTACAATAGCCAGGACAATCAAAAAGGGGCTCCATTGTTATGAATCCAGAATACATGATCATAAAATTTGATATTTAACAGTAAAGGTAAGTTCTTCAACTTGGAGGACATGAGATTTGCTTTACAGAAGAGACCACTGATGCTACAAGAGAGTATCTAGTGCTGACCCAAATTATCTGACAATCACTTTTCTGGGGGCTGTCTGACCTCCACATTACAAATTACATGTTTGAAAACATTATGGAGCACTCAAGTTGTAACATGCTACATGAAAGTTACTGTGTCCAACAACATCTCTTGTAAATTTAGTGAACAAAACATTTAACCTAGGTTTAACCTCAAAAAGTCAATAATCACAATCAGGAATAGAGACTGTTTAAAAAAAAAGTACATTCCAATGCATGCTAATTGTCAAGTAGTGTTTGCCTGTCCAGTGTCCAACCACAGAAACATACCATAAAGGGCTTAATCTTGGCTGTGTGCTCCAACTTCCCAGGTAGGTATACAATGATCCTCCTTGAGCTGCGACCTTTCTGTCGGACAAACAGACATCATCCAAATTAAATGCGCTTTGCAGTGCTGGCAGTCAGTCAAAACTGAGGAGACTTGTTGATAATTTGCACCTGTTCAGCATTTTTCTCACATTGATGTTCAGCCTATCCATTAATTATGTAGATTAATACAACTGAGTGGTTTCCTAGGCAACTCAGGAGAGCCAACCATATTGCTGTGATTCTGGAGTCGGATTCAGACAGTCCCAGTCAGGATAGCAGATTTCCCTTCCTAAAGGAACGGGTGGGCTTTTTCCCCCGACAATCATTTAATTCCAGATTAGATTAGATTACTTACAGTGTGGAAACAGGCCCTTCAGCCCAACAAGTCCACACCGCCCCTCCGAAGCACAACCCACCCATACCCCTACATTTACCCCTTACCTAACACCAGGGGCAATTTAGCATGGCCAATTCACCTGACCTGCACATCTTTGGACTGTGGGAGGAAACCGGAGCACGGAGGAAACCCACGCAGACACAGGGAGAACGTGCAAACTCCACACAGTTAGTCGCCTGAGGCAGGAATTGAACCCGGGTCTCTGGCGCTGTGAGGCAGCAGTGCTAACCACTGTGCCACGTGCCGCCCACATATTTTATCGAAATAAAATTCCACCATCCGCCATGGGGGGATATGAACCCAGAAGATTAGCTGAATTTCTAGACTAATTATCTAATGATAATACCACTCAGCCCAACATGTTCCCACTTAACTTGATTTCAACCCATGTCCCCCCAGCATTACCCTGGGCCACATTCATCCAGAGACCTTACCACTACACCACCATCTCCCTGATGAAACTTACTATGATAGCTTCCAATTCAAGGTTGGATGGGGAGTGTTGCCGGCCCCCATATTTCAATGTGCGATACATGTTGTCCTGACAAGCCATTGCTATTGCTGGAAAAAGGAACAATGGACTGGGTTTAGTGTTTATAACTGAGCTGTGTTTATACAAACTACCTACATAAAAATTATTCTTTTACATTTTCTCTTTATCTCTGTGATACTGTGCAAGAGATTTAACAACTTATTAGTTACAATCTTCAGAAAATACTGACCAGGTTGGGGTACTTTTCTGCAGAAAAGGAAAGGATGAGGCGTAACCAAATTAAAATTGTGAAAGGATTCAATAGGATAGACATAAAGAAGTCATAAATTTTAACTGATGTGACCTGCAGGGAGCAGTTTGGTCAACCAGTGATAAGGAACCTTCAGTTTGGCACTTTTCCATGTGATAAGAAGCTTTAACTCATCAGCGTTTCACTGATGGCTCCCCAACCAGAAACAAGTCTGTTGGGAATCTGATTCTCCACCCAGACAGGAGCCCAATCAATATAGAATTCCTACAGTGTGGAAACAGGCCATTTGGCCCAACAAGTCCATACCGACCTTCTGAAGAATAACCCAGTCCCCTATCCTACCCTATTCCTTGACATTTACCCCTGACTAATGCACCTAGTCTACGCATCCCTGAACACTATGGGCAATTCAGTATGGTCATCTTACCTAACCTGTACATCTTTGGATTGAGGAGGAAACCAGAGCACCGAGGAAACCCATGCAGACACAGGGAGAATGTGGAAACTCCACACAGACAGTTACCGAAGGCTTGAATCGAACCTGGGTCCCTGGCACTGTAAGGCAGCAGTGCTAACCACTGAGCCACTGTGCCACCCCTATCCGTTATAACTTGGCAATTGAGGCAGCATGGTAGCTCACTAGTTAGCACTGCTGCCTCACAGTGCCAGGGACCTGAGTTCAATTCCAGCCTCTGGCGACTGTCTGTGTGGAGTTTGCACAATCTACCCATGTCTGTGTGGGTTTCCTCCATGTGCTCCGGTTTCCTCCTGCAGTCCAAAGATGTGCAGGTTAGATGAATTGGCCAAGCTAAATTGTCCATAGTGTTCAGGGATATGTAGGTTAGATGCATTAGTCAGGAGTAATGTAGGGTAATAGGTGTAGGGAAATGGATCTGGAGGGGATACTCTTCTGAGCATCGGTGTGGACTTGTTGGGCCAAATGGCTTGTTTTCACACTGTAGGGAATCTAATTCTAATTCCTGAGTAAAGGTCGGAGGAGGATTTGGGTCGGGGAAATGGTTTTTGGAATTTACCCCCACTCCCAATAATGAGTGAAACCTTTTTCTTTTGTTAAAATTTGGCCTGACATTTTCAGTTGAGGAGCAGACCAAAACTGGGTAAATATATAATAGGTGTGCTGAGAAAAAGGAACATGCTGAGAAAGCTTTTCATTTTATACTGACCAGGCAGATGCAAGAATGACAAATTTCAAAGGGAGTCAATTTATACTTTTTGAAAAGAAAGGTTCTAATTAATTGGTAAGCCAGCTCTGATTGGCTGAGTTTTGTTTAAGCCAAAAAATGTACAATTCTCTAACGTGTTCTTTTTGCCTGCAGACAGCAGGTCCATCAAAACATCCAGCTTCTAGCAAATGTAAATGAGCTGCATTGTAAGACTGACTAATAATCTTAATTTGGTTGTCCATGTAGTTCTTAGCACATTCCAGAGCAGACTGTACTTAAATAATTATGGAGTCACATCTAATATTAGATATTGTGTTCTCAAGTTTGTAAGCACAAGCTTGTTGAGTCTGGTCATTACTCTGCCTATTGCAGGGACAAGCTGTTTGATATGATCAACCAGTCATTGGGTTTTATGTAGACCACATCATTCATTTGTGGTCGGCAGAATGCCTTTTTGAGTAGGTAGTGGCATTCAGTTAGTGGAAATACCATTTGTATTGTTACTGAATAGTGGCAGCGTGAAATAACTTGTTAGAATATAAATCAGGCTCACTTGAAGCTCCATATATTCATATACAGGGACATGCGCACAGCAACAAAAAGGAACATGACCAGCCATTGTGCTTCCTTTTAATTACGCACATGCATGAAGGTCAGTAAGTCTGTCATGCATTCCCCATGGCAACACTTTGACCAATCAGAGCTGGCTTGTCAAACCAACAGCACCCTTTTCTCATGCTGCACAAACTGTGGCTCCCTTTGAACCTTGGTATTTTTGTGTCTATCTCAATGAGTGCAAAACAAAAAGCTTTAACAGCACTTTTTCAGCAATACTGAAGTCCTGTACTACCAAGCAATTATTTATATAGACATTTCTGATAAATCCAATTGTGAAAGTAAGAGGAACCTCCTTCCCATGGAGATTAGATTAGATTACTTACAGTGTGGAAACAGGCCCTTCGGCCCAACAAGTCCACACCGACCCGCCGAAGCGTAACCCACCCATACCCCTACATTTACCCCTTTACCTAACACTACGGGCAATTTAGCATGGCCAATTCACCTGACTTGCACATCTTTGGACTGTGGGAGGAAACCGGAGCCCCCGGAGGAAACCCACGCAGACACGGGGAGAACGTGCAAACTCCACACAGTCAGTCGCCTGAGTCGGGAATTGAACCCGGGTCTCTGGCGCTGCGAGGCAGCAGTGCTAACCACTGTGCCACCGTGCCGCCCACTAATATTGTGGCCAGATATGAAACTGGATATTGTTTTAGACAAACAGCACAGCTGCACTTAAGGGGAAGCTAGATAAGCATATGGGAGAGAAATAAATTAAAAGCAATGTTCTGATGGGGTTAGATGAATTAGTTTGAGAGGAGGCTCAGGTGGAATATAAATACAGACACCCACCAGTTTCACCAAAAGGGCTGTTGCCATGCTTTTCAAACTAAGAAATATCCACCTCACCTCCCTCTCAAAACTCTGTACCTTGAAAGTCATGATTAGAGTCAGTGCAGATCTTCTCCAGGTATCTCTGGACAAAGGGCCTGAGGTTGCTTGTGCATGGATAGTAGCCCAAGAACAGATAGAGGACACGCCAGCCTCGTGTACAGTTTTCTCTGTGCAAAAACATGAAATGTGTCAAATCTTTTATTTTTTTCCAATATTCTGTCCTGACTTCTGGAAAGCACTTACTGTTGATAGTGGTAAACCATGAAAGGCAGTGGCAGACCTTTTCATACATGTGGGTGTCACGAGCAAGGAGAGTATTTATTTTTGACCCTAACTTTGAGAGGTTAGTGGTGAGCTGACTTGTGATTTGCTGGATCTTTCCACATCACTTAAGAAACAATCACATTGATGTTGCCTCTGGTATCTTGCTCAAGTGGTACATTATTTTTATTCATGCCAAGCTTTTTTTGCCATATAAGCTATCAACCCAAAGTTTTTTAAATCATATTTTCATTCATTGTGCACAGTTGCACACAATTTACAGCATGTAAAGGCTGCATCATCTGTTTCCATTCTATAGAGTCCCTACAATGTGGAAACAGGCCATTTGGGCAACAAGTCCACACTGACCCTCTGAAGAGCATCCCATCCACAACCATTCCTCTACTCAATTACTCAACTTTTCTTCTGACTAATGCCCCTAACTGACACACCCCTAAACACTATGGGCAATTTAGAGTCATAGAGATGTACAGCACAGAAGCAGATCCTTTAGTCCAATTCGTTCATGCCGACTAGATATCTCAAACCCAATCTAGTTCCACCTGCCAGCACCCGGCCCATATCCCTCCAAACTCTTCCTATTCATACAGCCATCCAAATGCCTTTTAAATGTTGCAATGCACGAGCCTCCACACTTCCTCTGGCAGTTCATTTCATACATGTTCCACCATCTGTGTGAAAAAGGTGCTGCTTAGATCTCTTTTATAGCTTTCCCCTTTCACCGTAAACCTATGCCCTCTAGTTCTGGGCTCCCCCACCCCAGGAAAAATACTTCGTCTATTTATCCAATCCTTGCTCCTCATGATTTTATAAACCTCTATAAGGTCACCCCTCAGCCTCCGATGCTCCAGGGAAAACAGCTCCAGCCTATTCAACCTCTCCCTATAACTCAAATCCTCCAAACCTGCCAAATTCCTTGTAAATCTTTTCTGAACTCTTTCAAGTTTCACAACTTCCTTAATTATACACAATATCCCAAAAGTGGTCAAACCAATGCCCTGTTCAGCCGCAACAATACCTCCCAACTCCTGTACTCAATATTCTGACTAATAAAAGGAAATCATACCAAATGCCTTCTTCACTATTCTATCTACCTGCGAATTTACTTTCAAGGAGCTATGAACCTGCACTCCAAGGTCTATTTGTTCAGCAACACTCCCGAGAACCTTACCATTAAGTCTTGCTAAGATTTGCTTTCCCAAAATGCAACACCTCGCATTTATCTAAATTAAACTCCATCTGCCATTCACCAGCCCATGGTCCATCTGATTAAGATCCCATTGTAATCTAAAGTAACTTTCTTCACTGTCCACTACACCTCCAAGTTTGGTGTCATCTGCAAACTTATTAACTATACCTCTTATGCTCACATCCAAATCATTTATATAAATGACGAAAAAGCAGTGGACCCAGCACCAATCCTTGTGGCACTCCACTGGTCACAGGCCTCCAGTCTGAAAAACAACCCTCCACACCACCCTCTGTCTTCTACTTCTAGCCAGTTCTGTATCCAAATGGCTAGTCCTCCCTGTATTCCATGAGATCTAACCTTGCTAACCAGTCTCCCATGGGGAACCTTATCGAATGCCTTACTGAAGTCCATAAAGATCATGTCTACCGCTCTGCCCTTATCAATCCTCTTTGTTACTTCTTCAAAAATCTCAATCAAGTTTGTGAGACATGATTTCCCACGCACAAAGCCATGTTGACTATCCCTAATCAGTCCTTGCCTTTCCAAACACATCTACATCCTGTCCCTCAGGATTCCCTCCAACACCTTGCCCACCATCGACGTCAGGCTCACCGGTCTATAGTTCCCTGGCTTGTCCTTACCACCTTTCCTAAATTTAGCATGACCAATTCACCTAACCTGCATATCCTTGGACTGTGGCAGGAAACCCAGAGGAGACCCATTTAGACATGGGGAGAATGTGCAAACTCTACACATACAGTCGCCTGGGTCCCTGGTGCTGTGAGGCAGCAGTGCTAACCACTGAGCTACTCTGTTGTCCAATGCTGTGCATCTCTATGACTCTAAAGAGATGACAGGGATTTCAGCTATTAGCTGGATAGCTGGCAAGAGCCTGTGTTGTTTTTGAGTTGGGTGAAAAAATTAAGTGCCAAACAGAGACTCAATTAGGTAATAGCAGGTCTTGAATTCTTGAGTGATAAGATCATATAAAATTGCTTGACACTTACTTTATGGGATTATCTGTGATTTGCTTGATGATCTGACAGCAGATCTCATCTTTTAACATGTCCTTCTCCTTGCACAGCTATGAGAAAGCATAATGTGAATAATCTGCCTGTTAGCAAAAGGTACTGAAAATCTCAAGGAACAAACACATAAGCAACTTGGAACAACATCTGCTTGTTTTTTTATGTTGCTCCAGGAGAAAGTGAGGACTGTAGATGCTGGAGATCAGAGTTGAAAAGTCTGGTGCTGGAAAAGCACAGTAGGTCAGACAGCATCCGAGGAGCAGGAGAATCGATGTTTCAGGCATATACCCTACATCAGGAATGTCAGGGGGGGGGAAGGTGATAGGTAGATCAACTTCACTCGTTTCCAAATCTTCCCTTCTCCCACCTCATCCCAGATCGAACCCTTCAACTTGATACCACCCTCTTCACCTGTCCTATCTGTCCATCTTCCTTCCCATCTATCTGCTCCACCCTTCCCACCAACCTATCACAATCACCACCTGCATCTACTTATCGCCTTGCCAGCTACCATCCCCCCATCCTTACCCCACCTTCTTATTTAACTCTCAGCCTCCCTCTCCACAAACAGTCCTGATGAAGGGCTGGTGCCCAAAACGTCGACTCTCCTGCTGCTCAAATGTTGCCTGACCTGCTGTGCTTTTCCAGCGCCACACTTTTTGACTCCTATGATGCTTTCCCCCACCTCCTGAGAATGATGCTGTTCACAGACACTGATTTTCCTCAGGCTCAGGTGACCATTCAAGTGTGGGCTTTGAGAGAGGATTCTTAAAGCAGGGAATTTTCCCTCACCTGATTTTTGACTGACATTATTGAGCTCTAGGTAACTCTCATAACAGGAACAAATTGAGGTTCGTGAATCCAGCAATAGTTGCAAATTGAACCTACGACCTATATTTAGTGCCATACTACAGAATGCATAAACTGCATGCCATCACTGATCTGCTTTAAATATATTTGACATTATTCAAATGGTTACTAAACAAGTAACAAAAAGAGCAAAGGCAAATTATTAAAGAAAACTAACTGAGAATATAAAAATGGACAGCAAAAGGTTCTGTAAATATATGAAAGGGAAGAGAGTAGCCAAAATTAATGTTGATCCATTGGAGGATAAGACTGGGGAGATAATAGTGGCGAACATAGAAGGGGCAGAGTCACTAAATGAATATTTTGCTTCAGATTTTATGGTGGAGGACACTTGTAGCATCCCAATAGTATGAGGACATGCAGAGGTTACAGAAGGGGAGAAAGTTAGAACAATTATCATCACTAGGGAACAAGTTATTGAGCAAACTATTGGGATTGAAGACAGAGAAGTCCCCGTGGCCAGTTAGCCTATATCCTAAGGTCTTAAAGAAATGGCGGCTGAGATATTGGATCCGCTGGTTTAATTCCAAAGTTTCCTGCATGTGGGAAAGTTGCTGTGTTTGGAAAAATGTTAATTAGTGCCCTTATTCAAAAATGGAGGGAGGCAGAAAGTAGGAAACCAGACCAGTCAGTCATTGGAATCTTGTTAGAATCTATTATTGAGGAAGTAATTACAGGCCATTTGGAAAGTTAAAATGCAATCCATCAGAGTCAGCAAGGTTTTATGAAGGATAAATTGTGTTTGAATAATTTACTAGAGTTCTTTGAAGACATAACACACAAAGTGGAAAATGGGGATCCTGTGGGTGTAGCATATCTGGACTTCCAGAGGGCATTTGATAAGGTGCAACACAAAAGGTTAATACACATGGTAAGATTACATGGAAGTAGGAGTAACTTATTATCTTGGAGAGAGAATTGGCTAACCAACAGAAAGCAGAGAGTCAAGATAAATGGGTAATTTTCTGGTTGGCAAGATATTACTAGTGGGGTGACACAAGGTTCGGTCCTCAGGCTATTTATGATCTCTAATGGTGACTTAGATGAAGGGAATGAAGGCACCAAAGCTAAATTTGCAGATGACACTAAAGTGGTGGGAAAATAAGTTGCAAAAAAGAAATAAAACACTTACAAATTGATATGGATAGAGTCATAGATTAGTGAATTGGTCACTCCGCGGATTAGGTTGGTGAGGCAGAAAGGGAATGGGTGACCAAAAGGTGAAGAAGGAGCAGGAAGGCAGTGCAGGTGTCTCCTGCAGTCATCTCCCTCCAAAACAGGTATATCCTTTCGGATACTGTTGGGGGAGATTGCTCACCAGAAGAAATGCAGCAGTAACTATGTTCATAGCACCGTGGCTAGCGCTGCTGTTCAAAAGGATGGGAAAAAGAGTGGAAGGGCGATAGTCATAGGGGATTCAATTATAAGGGGAGTAGATAGGCGGTTCTGTGGTTGAAAATGAGACTCCCGAATGGTATGTTGCCTCCCAGATGCACGGCTGCAGAAAATTCACAAGGGGGAGGGTGAGGTCCTACAAGCAGAATTTAGGGAGTTCTAGGGGAGGTGGGACTATTACAAATTGGATGGTCTACACCTGGACCGGACTGGAACCAGTGTCCTTATGGGTGCTTTTGCTAATACTGTTGGTGAGGGTTTAAACTAATGTGGCAGGAGGGTGAGAACCAAATGAGGAGGTTAGTGAACAGTAAGAAGGTAGTAACTAAAGCCTGTAAGGAACTAATAATGAAGTCAGCATGGCTAAGGGAAAGAGTAAGCAGGGAGCAGAAAATGAATGCAAAGGGACTGGTTGTCTGAGTTGCATTTGTTTTAATGCAAGAAGTATAATAGTTGAAACTTTATTGCTGGAATAGCACAGCAGGTCAGGCAGCATCCAGGGAACAGGAGATTCGACGTTTCGGGCACAGGCCCTTCTTCAGGAATGAGCAGAGAGTGTTCAGCAGGAGAAGATAAAAGGTAGGGAGGAGGGGCGTTGGAAATGTGATAGGTGGAAAGAGGTCAAGGTGAGGGTGATAGGTCGGAGTAGGATGGAGGCGGAGAGGTCAAGAAGAAGACTGCAGGTCAGGAAGGCGGTGCCGGGCTGGAGGGATTCGGCTGAGACAAGGTGGGGGGAGGGGGGGATGAGGAAACTGGTGAAGTCCAAGTTCATCCCCTGTGGTTGGAGGGTTCCCAGTCGGAAGATAAGACGCTCCTCCTCCGACCGTCGGGTTGTTGTGGTTTGGCGGTGGATGAGTCCAATGACCTGCATATCCTCGGTGGAGTGGGAGGGGGAGTTGAAATGCTGTGCAGATGAACTGAGGGCTTGGATTAGTACCTGGGAGTATCATGTTATTGCTATTACTGAGACCTTGGCCTCCCAACAGTGAACGTGAGATAGAGGTACAAATATGTAAACAGATTATGGAAAGATGTTGGAGCAACAGGGCGGTGGTGATAGGAGATTCTAATTTTCCCAACATTGACTGGGATTCACTCAGTGTTAGAGGTCTGGATGGAACAGAACTTGTAAGGAGCATTCAGGAGCGTTTTCTAGAGCAGTATGTAAATAGTCCAACTCAGGAGGGGGCCATACTGGATCTGGGAAATGAGCCCTGTCAGGTGGTTAAGTTTCAATAGGGGATTACTTTGGGAATAGTGATCACAATTCCATAAGTTTTAGAATACTCATGGACAAAGATGAGTGTGGTCCTAAAGGAAGAGTGCTAAATTGGGGGAAGGCCAACTATAGCAAAATTAGGCAGGAGCTGGGGATTGCAAATTGGTAGCAGCTGTTTGAAGGTAAATCCACATTTGATATGTGGGAGGCTTTCAAAGAGATGTTGCTGAGAGTTCAGGTGAGATATGTTCCTGTGAAAATGAAGGATAGAAATGGCAAGATTAGGGAACCATGGATGATAGGTGAAATTGTGAGACTAGCTAAGGAAAAAAGATGCGTACATAAAGTCTAGGCGACTGAAGACAGACAAAGCTTTGGAAGAATATCAGGAATGTAGGGCCAATCTGAATCGAGGAATTACGAGGGCTAAAAGGGGTCATGAGGTATCGTTAGCAAACAAGGTTAAGGCAAATCCCAAAGCCTTTTATTCATATATAAGGAGCAAGTGGGTAACTAGAGAAAGGCCCACTCAAGGACAAAGGAGTAAAGTTATGCATGGAATCAGAGAAAATGGGTGAGATTCTTCACGAGTACTTTGCATCGGTATTCACCAAGGAGAGGGACATGGCAGATGTTGAGGTTAGGGATAGATCTTTGATTACACTAGGTCAAGTCGGCATAAGGAGAGAGGAAGTGCTGAGTATTCTAAAAGGCATAAAGATAGACAAGTCCCCAGGTCCTGATGAGATCTATCCTAGGTTACTGAGGGAAGCGTAAGAGGAAATAGATAACAGATATCTTTCCAGCAGCCTTGAACACAGGTGAGGTCCTGGAGGACTGGATAATTGCTAATGTTATCCCCTTCTTTAAGAAGGGTAACAGGGATAATCCAGGTAATTACAGACCTCTGAGCCTGACGTCAGTGGTAGGGAAGCTGCCGGAGTGCTTCAGTGCATAGGGATCTTGGTGTTCTCATGGATGAGTCAAGAAACTAGTATTTTGGTATGAGGCATAGGATATATTTCCATTTGGAAGAAAATGGGCTTATCAGTGATTGGCAACATGGTTTTGTACAAGGAAGGTAATGTCTTACAAAGCTAATAGAATTCTTTGAGGAGGTTACAAAATTGATGGATGAGGGAAGGGATGTAGATGTCATAAACATGGACTTTAGCAAGGCGTCTGATAAGGTTCCCATGATAGGCTGATGGAGAAGGAAAGGTTGCATGGAGTCCAGGGTGTTCTAGCTGGATGGATAGAGAACTGACTGGACAACAGGTGACAGAGAGTAGTAGTGTAAGGGAGTTTCTCAAAATGGAGACCTGTAACCAGTGGTGTTCCACAGGGATCCGTGCTGGGACCACTGTTGTTTGTGATATACATAAATGATTTGGAGGAAGGTGCAGATTGCCTGGTTAGCAAGTTTGCAGATGATACTAAGATTGGTGGAGTAGCAGATAGTGAAGGGGATTGTCAGAGAATGCAGCAGAGTATAGATAGATTGGAGAGTTGGGCAGAGAAATGACAGATGGAGTTCAATCCGGGCAAATGCGAGGTGATGCATTTTGGAAGATCCAATTCAAGAGTGAACTATACAGTAAATGGAAAAGTCCTGGGGAAAATTGATGTACAGAGAGATCTGGGTGTTCAGGTTCATTGTTCCCTGAAGGTGGCAACGTAGGTCAGTAGCATGGTCAAGGAGGCATACGGCATGCTTTCCTTCATTGGACCGGGTATTGAGTACAAGAATTGACAGGTCATGTTACAGTTGTAGAAGACTTTGGTTTGGCCACATTTGGAATACTGCGTACAGTTCTGGTCGCCACATTATCAAAAGGATATGGATGCTTTGGAGAGAGTGCAGAGGAGGTTCACTAGGATATTACCTGGTATGGAGGGCGCTAACTATGAAGAAAGGCTGACTAGATTAGGATTATTTTCACGTTAGACGGAGGTTGAGGAGGGACCTGATTGAGGTCTACAAAACCATGAGAGGTATGGACAGGGTGGATAGCAAGAAGCTTTTTCCTGACCAGGGGACTCAATTACTCAGGGTCATGAGTTCAAAGTGAGAGGGGAAAAGTTTAAGGGAGATATGCATACAATGTTCTTTACTCAGAGGGTGGTGGGTACCTGGAACGCATTGCCATTGGAGGTGTAGAGGCGGGCACGATAGCATCATTATTAGATTTTAGATTTAGATTACTTTACAGTGTGGAAACAGGCCCTTCGGCCCAACAAGTCCACACCGACCCGCCGAAGCGTAACCCACCCATACCCCTACATTTACCCCTTACCTAACACTACGGGCAATTTAGCATGGCCAATTCACCTGACCTGCACATCTTTGGACTGTGGGAGGAAACCGGAGCACCCGGAGGAAACCCACGCAGACACGGGGAGAACGTGCAAACTCCACACAGTCAGTCGCCTGAGGCGGGATACGTGAATAGGCAGGGAGCAAAGGGATACAAACCTTTAGAAAACAGGCGACAGGTTTAGATAGAGGATCTGGATCAGCGCAGGCTTGGAAGGCCGAAGGGCCTGTTCCTGTGCTATAATTTTCTTTGTTCTTTGTTCTTATACAGCACGGAAATAGACCCTTCAATCCAATTTGGTTAGATAGATGGGCCAAAATTTAGCAGATGGAGTGTAACATGGATAATTGTGAGGTTATCCAGTTTGGTTAGGAGAATAGAAAGGCAACTTATTATCTAAGTGAGAAAAACATCGGAGTGCTTCAGTGCAGAGTGATCTTGGTGTTCTCATGGATGAGTCAAGAAACAAGTATGTTGGTATATCAGGTAATAAGACAGACATATCTAATAAGGCAAATGGAATTTTAGCATTTATTGATAAAGAATTCGAGTACAAAAGTAACGAAGTATTGCTGCAACTATAAAAGGCTACATGAGACTGCAACCTGAGTACTGTTTACAATTTTGGTCCCTTTGTTTGAGGAGAAATATAGTTAGATTGGAAGTAGTTCAGAGGACAGTCATTGGATTGTCTTATGAAGAGAGGTTGAGCAGTCTGGGCGCATACTCTCTGCTGCCTCACAGCACCAGAGACCTGGGTTCATTTCCCGCCTCAAGCAACTGTCTGTGTGGAGTTTGCACATTCTCTCCGTGTCTCCGTTTCCTCCGGGTGCACCGGTTTCCTCCCACAGTCCAAAGATGTGCAGGTTAGGTGAATTGGCCATGATAAATTGCCCGTAGTGTCAGGTGAAGGGGTAAATATAGGGGAATGGGTCTGGGTGGATTGCTCTTCGGAGGGTCGGTGTGAACTTGTTGGGCCGAAGGGCCTGTTTCCACACTGTAAGTAATCTAATTTAACCTTGTCAAAAACATTTAGAAGAATGATAGGTTATCTAATTGAGGTTTATAAGATACTAAAGGGGATTGGCAAAGCCAACATAGAGAGGATGTTTCCTCATGTAGGGGTAATCTAGAATGATAGCTCATTACTTTAGGAAAAGAGGTGGCAGATTTAAAACAAGAGATCAGGAGAAAGTACTTATCTTAAAGGGTCATGAATCTGTGGAATGCATTAACCCAGAATGTGCTGGGACATTGAGTACATTTAAGGAGCAGATAGATCACTTTTAATTAGTAATGGGTTGAAGTAATGGGTTGACATTTGGCAGGAAAGTGGAGTTGAAGTCAAAATGAGATCAGCCACGATTGTATTGAATAGCTGAACAGGGTCAAGGGACTGAATTGCTTACTTCTGTTCTGAGTCCTTATGTTCTCAATACTCTCCCTAAACAGAAGTGCTGCTGGCTGTAACCTAACTGAGACAAAGCTCCATTCACCAATCATCTCTGTGTCGCTAACCTTATGTAGTACTAAAGCAACCAGAAGTTACCAAGTTGTGACACACCTCTGGGCAGGTAAGACGTGAACCCAGACTTCAGGCCCAATAATTGCTTCACCACAAGAACCCTTTATTTTGTGAGCCCTCACTCAAATCTTGTACTTGAAGATCAGTCATTTGACCTCAATTTTAAAACTTCCATTCTTGTTTAAAAAACTGTCATAGCTTACAGCTACCTAGCTCCTCCTGCTGCTGCAATTCTGGCCACTCAAACATTCCCAAATTGGAAATTTCTTAAAAAGGTAATGTTGTGAAAAACTTTTACCTTCAGGATGCTCTGTAAAAGATCTCTGTCAGACTGATGCTTCTGAGGCGGCTGGTCTCCCATGAACCTCAATAGAGCTGCAGAAAAATAGGAATTAAAGAGAGAAAATGCCACTTGGTGTGTAAAGTTTGGAGACCTCTCAAAGCTTTTATACAATGACGTTCTCCAAAGAATTACTCTTCGTATTTTGCTTACATTGTGAAAGAGAAACTCATGTCTGCTTTGTAAAAGCAGCAATAAAATGAAGTTAATTATTTGACAATTCGGACATCATTAACACTCAGACTGTCATTATTTCTAAACCTGATTGCTATTATCCTCAAAATAATTTCTCTCTCTCCACAGATTCTGCCAGACCTGCTGAGTTTCTCCAGCACATTTTTTTCCTCTCAATCCTTATTGTGATGAATTCTCAACCAGTCTACTGCAATCCTAAACACTAGTTTTTATTAATGCCAAACTTTTATCATGAACTGCAAATTCCCTTATTAATCCCTAAACTTGTTGTTAATACCAAACTATACCAATAATAATGCAAATACAGATATCACTAAATCCCTAGAAGTGGTACAAAACAGATAGAACAATGCCACAGTTGTCTGTAAAACTCACCCATGAAATTCTTTGCAGCAAGCTTACTTAGGTTTTTCTCAGGTATGTTAATAAGTGACTCCTGAATGGGAATCTGCAATAGGAATTGTATTTTGAATGATTCACAAAGCTCTCAAACCATTTCCAGTTCCTTGTATTAATTCAGTTCATTTACTGCATTCTTATAATGCACATTTCACCAATGTGGAATGTTTTATTTAATTATCATTTTTTTGTCTCAATGCGTAACTAATCTAAGTCTTTCTTTCGAAATCTTTCGCTATTTCGTATTTTTCAACTAATCCATTTCAAAGATGTATACTGGATTCCTACAAGTTTGGATAAAATGTTTTCTCCTGTTTTAATGCAGTGATAAATGTATTTTTAACATTTCCACTAATGATTTAAGTAATGCTACAAATCTTCTCAGTTTAATTTAAAAATCTGTCATTTTAACTTTGGCAAAAACTTTCTGAAAGTCCAGATACACTAGATCATGGGCAGCGCCATGACCCAATGTATTGGTAACATTCTCAAAAGAAAGCAAGGACATAAGTTAGGCAGGATATCCATTGTGTCTTTGGTGCTGTTTCTTAAATTTTTGCTGTTCAGATACCTTTAACAATTTCCCCTTTGAAGAGTTACTTTATTTTTTAAAACATATCATCTTTAAGCTCGCACACCATTAGTTGCCTGTGTTAGATTTTTGTCTTTTGTAAAACATAAATATCAAGCTATGAATGGCACAGTGGCTCAGTGGTTAGCACTGCTACTTCATAGCACCAGGGTCCAATCCAGCTTTGGACAATCACCTGTGTGGAGTTTGCACATTCTTCCAAAGATAACCCCTCTAGCTACTCTAGTTTCCTTCCATGGTTCAAAAATGTGCAGCTGATTTGTCCATACTAAATTGCCCATAGTATCCAGGGATATGCAGGATCCCTGGATCCTAGATGGATTAGCCATCGGAAATGCAGAGTCATAGGAACAGGGTAGGATGCTCTTTGGAAGGTTGGTGTGAACTTGATGGATAAAATGGTTTGTTTCTGCATTGTAGGGATTCTAAGTTGGTTGCTCAATTTAATGTTTTTCATGCCTTTAGCCACTACTCTGTAAATCTTTTCCCTGGTTTCTCTCAGAACTCTGGGATTGGTCCAGGGCTCTTGTCTCTGAATAAATTTCTCTCTTTGAATTCATTTTCATGGCTATACATTCATACGTTTACTGAAGTTAATTATTGCTTTCCAATTACTGTGCAGGCATTTCACATTTCTCACCTCCTAACTGTTATCTTCTCTTACCTTGGTGTGCTGAATCAGGTAATTAGGATTTTTTTCTTCTGCATTCACGCCCTTCCAGCCAAGCCTAGAATTGAAGCAAATCACAGCATTCTCACTGACTCGCACACAGCACTGTTCATCGTTAAACAGCCAACCTGACATCTGCATTAACAGATCGAAACTCTGATTTTGACCTTAGCTATCTGAGATGCCAATGTTTATTTCATTGTACATGGTGGGAATGTAGAACAGCATGGAGTTCAGAAGAGGCAATTTTGGTAGATAGTGCTAAGCTGAAGACCAGGGAATGGTCCTGTATGTGGCATGAGATTTGGACCTCAAGCAGTAATCTTTCATGGTACTCATGTCATAGTATACATCAGATATTGATTACCTTGCAACACATGTTGGATAGTGGAGTATTATGGTAGGACAGAGATAAAAGAGTTGGGAAGTTGGTGGGCAGGGGTGTAGAGGTTTTGGAGGGGTAGTGGAGTCCATCATATTGTTCAATCATATGCTCCCTATGCTGTGGCAGAGCAATTTTCTGCACACTTGTGAATACTTACTGATGAGGTCTGCTGAAATCCCACAACAAGCACACTTCTACTGCTGCTAATGAATTTGTACAAGGTTAGGCTACGGAAAGAGCTAAAGCAGGAGAGATGCCCACTTCAACAAACTGGAGAACAGAAACCATTTTCAGAGACCTTATCTAATAACTATCCATAAAGATTAATTAATGAAGTTTTGACAGTGGCATGGATTTGATAACAGAGGAAGAAAAGGCTGTTACTTATGTTGGTGTTGATGCATATCTGAAGCAATGTCAGAAAATGCCCCAAGACAATATGAAGCCTCTATAGCCAGTTCACAGCCAGCTAGCAAATGCTAACATTAGAGGTATTCCTTCTGAGTGCCTGGAAAGATCCTTTAGTGCTGATCGAGAGAACCAGGGTGATTTTCCCTGCCACTGTTCATATTTCACAATGGTCAACTGTGGATTAGATCAGAACAGATTGCGTTGACCAATGATAGCTTCTTTACTGAGCTGGAGTCTCCTCATGCATTCATACTCTGTGATATGCAGGTGATTATGACCAGGACACATTTTTTGTCTATCTATATAAAGAACACTTACTTGCCATGGAGAGAGTGCAATGGCAGTTCACTGGACTGATCCCTCGGATGGCAGGATTGTCTAAGGAAAAAGTTAAAATTCACACAACACCAGGTTATAGTCCAACAGGTTTACTTGAAAGTACAAGTTTTCGGAGTGCTGCTCCTTTGTCAGGTAGCTAGTGGGGCAGGATCATAGGACAGAAAATTTATAGTAAAAGGTTGAAGTGTCATACAACTGATGCAAAGTATTGAGCAAACCTAGATTGCTGTTAAGTCTTCAATCACTTAGAATAGAGATGCAGGTTTCAATTGATTAATATGTAAATCCCAGAATTTCTTTCAAGTCACAGTCCCAAAATAACTTAAGGTTTATAAAAAATAAGTTGACATGTCAGCTCAGAAAATGCATTAAAGATGTTGGAATCTGTCTGTATCCCAACCTTGAGTTGACTGGTCCTATTTCCAAAATAGGACAGATTGTGTACTTTCTGAATGAAATAGAATGCATCTGCAAATACAAATCTCTAAATGCAAAAAGGGTTAGCACTGTGGCTCAGTGGTTAGCACTGCTGCCTCACAGCGCTAGGGACCCGGGTTCGATTCCAGCCTTGGGTGACTGTCTGTGTGGAGTTTGAACATTCTCCTTGTGTTTGCATGGGTTTCCTCTGGTTGTTCCAGTTTCCTCCCACAATCCAAAGATGTGCTGGTTGGGTAAATTGGCCACACTAAATTGCCTATAGTGTTCAGGGATGTGTGGCTTAGGTGTATTAGTCAGGGATAAATGTAGAGTACTAGGTTGAGGGAGTGGGTCTGGATGGGTTGCTCTTCAGAGGATTGGTGTGGACTTGTTGGGCCCAATTACCTGTTTCCACACTGTAGGAATTCTATACAGTCATAGAGTCTATAATTCATTCCACAGACTTATATGAGTGTATGTGTGTGACAGAGAGAGAGAAAGTGTGAGTGCGTGTGTGAGTATGCATGCTTGATAGAATGTGTGTGCGAGTGTGACAGAGTATATGCCTGTGAGAGGGTGTGTGCATGAGAGTTCGTATGTGCATTTCAGACAGAGCATGTGTATGAGAGAGGGTCTGTGTGAGTGTGATTGTGTGTACAAGTGTTTATATATGTGTGCTTGTGTGTTGAGAGAGTGTACAGTGTACTGGGGTGACCTGTAGTGTGACATGAACCGAAGATCCGGTCAATCAAACGAAACCTGCATCCGTATTCCAAGTATTAAAGACTTAACAGCAGTCTAGGTTTGTTCAATACTTCGCATCAGTTGCATGATACTTTGATCTTGTGTGTCCTATGACCCTGCCCCACTAGCTACCTGACAAAGGAGCAGCGCTCCAAAAGCTTATACTTCCAAATAAACCTGTTGAACTATAGCCTGATGATGTGTGATTTTTAACTTTGTCCACTCCAGTCCAACACCAGCACCTCCACATCATGTTGAAGGAAAGATTGAGGAAACTGGACCTGCATTCTCTAGAGCACTGAAGAATAAGATGTGATCTAATTGAGAAGTACTAAACATCGGGAGAGTTTAAACTAGTTTGGCTAGGGGATGGGAACAGGAGCTAGGGATCAGAGGATGGAGTAGCTGGTGACCAGGCAGATACAGTATGCAGAGAGTCTGTGAGGAAGGATAGACAGTTGATGGGGCAAAATTGAAGTCAGTGTGATGGGTTGAAATGTGTCTATTTTAACACAAGAAGTGGTCAGGAATAAGGGTATGAACTTAGAGCATGGATCAGTACTTGGAACTATGATGTTGTGGCCATTACAGAAACTTGGATATCAGGGGCAGAAATGATTGTCACATGTTTGGATGTTTCAGAGGAATAGGGAGAGAGGTAAAAGAGGTGGGGGAATGGCATTGCTAATCAGGGACAGTATAACAGGTGCGAAAAGGGAGTATTGTCGAGGAGGGGTGGTCTACTCAGTCATTATGGGTGGAAGTCAGAAATAGGGAAGGAGCAGTCACTTTATTGGGAGTTTTCTATAGACACCCCAATAGCAACAGAGACATGGAGGAGCAGATTGGAAGGCAGATTTTGGAAAGGTGCAGAAGTAACAGGGTTGTTGTCATGGCTGATTTCAACTTCGCTAATATTGATTGGAACCTCCTCAGTGCAAATAGTTTAGATGGAGCGAATTTTGTTTGGTGGGTCCAGGAATGATTCCTGACTCAATATGTATATATGCCAATTAGAGGGGAAGCCATATTGGATTTGGTGCTTTGCAATTAACCAGGTCAGGTGTCAGATCTCACAGCTGGAAAGCATTTCGGTGATAATGATCACAACTCCCTGACCTTTACTTTGGTCATGGTGAAGGATAGGAGCAGATGGCATGGGAAAGTATTTAATTTGGGGTGGGGGAATTACAATGCTATTAGGCAGGAATTGTGGAGCATAAATTGGAAGCACATATTCTCAGTGAAATGGGCGACAGAAATGTGGAGGTTGTTTAAGGAGCACTTGCTGCGAATGCTAGATAGGTTTGTCCCACTGAGGCAAGGAAGGATGGTAGGGTCAAGAAACCTTGGATGACAATAAGGTGTGGAACTTCTAGTCAAAAGGAAGAAGGATGCTTGGGGAAGCAAGGGCTCTAGAAGGTTACAAGGAACTGAAGAATGGACTTAGGAAAGCTAGAAGGGGCATGAAAAAACCTTGGCGGGTAGGATTCAGGAAAACCCCAAGACATTCTACACTGAATTGAGGAACTGGAGGATGGCCAGAGTGAAGATAAGGCCGAACAGGGATAGTGGAGGGAACTTGTGCAGGGATTTGGAGGAGGTAGGTGAGATCCTTAATGAATACTTTGCTTCAGTATTCTCTAGTGAGAGGGACGTGATCATTTGTGAGGACAGCGTGAAATTGGCTGATATGCTCAAACAGGTAGATGTTAAGAAGCAGGATGTGCTGGAAACTTTGAAAAACCAGGAGGATAGTTTCTGGGTCAGAAGGGACATTTCCTAATGAAAAACACATGCTTGAAACGTCGATCCTCCTGCTCCTCAGATGTTGCGTGACTGGCTGTGCTTTTCCAGCACCACACTTTTTGATTTTCTCCTTAGACGGGATATACCCAAGGTTACTATGGGAAGTGAGGAAAGAAATTGCTGAGCCTTTGGTAATGATCTTTGTATCCTCACTGTCCACTGGAGTACTACCAGATGATTGGAGGGTGACAAATGTTATTCACTTGTTCAAGAAAAGGAATAGGGATAACCCTGAGAATTACAGACTAGTCAGTCTTATGTCAATGGTGGGCAAATTACTGCAGAGGGTTCTGAGAGACAGGATTTATGATTATTTAGAAAAGCATAGTTTGATTAGAGATAATCAACATGGCATTGAGAGGGGCAGGTCATGCCTCACATGCCTTATTGAATTCTTTGAGGATGTGACAAAACACATCGATGAAGGTAGAGCAGTGGATGTGGTGTATATGGATTTTAGCAAGCCGTTTGATGTGGTTGCCCATGGTAGGCTCATTCACAAAGTAGGGAGCCATGGGATACAGGGAAATCTGGCTGTCTGGGTATAGAATTGGCTTGCCCATAGAAGACAGAGGGTGGTAGTAGATGGAAAGTATGCAGCTTGAAGTTCGGTGTTCCACAGCGATCTGTTCTTTGTGATTTTTATTAATGTCTTGGATGAGGAAGTGGAAGGATATGTTCGTAAGTTTGTTGATTACACAATAGTTGATGGAGTTGTGGATAGTGTGAGGGCTGTTATAGGTTGCAGTGGGATATTGACAGTGTATGGAGCTGGGCTGAGAAGTGGCAGATGGAGTTCAACCTGGAAAACTGTGAAGTGATTCACTTTGGAAGGTCAAATTTCAATGCAGATTGGAGGGTTAAAGGCAGGATTCTTGTGGTGGAACAGAGAGATCTTGGGATTCATATCCATAGATCCCTCAAATTTACAACTCAAGTTGATAGGGTTGGTAAGAAGGCGTATGATGTGTTGGCTTTCCTGAGCAAGGGCATTGAGTTTAAGAACCATGAGGTTATGCTACAGCTCTATAAAGCCCTGGTTAGACTGTACTTGGAATATTGTGTTCCGTTCTAGTCACCTTAGAAAGGATGTTGCAGCTTTAGAGAGGGTGCAGAGGAGATTTACCAAGATGCTACTTGAACTGGAGGACATGTCTTATGAAGAAAGGTTGAGGGAGCTAGGGCTTTTCTCATTGGAGCGAAGAAGAATGAGAGGTGACTTGATAGAGGTGTACAAGATGGTGAGAGACATAGATAAAGTGGATAGCCAGAGACTTTTTCCCCAAGATGGAAATGGCTATCACAAGGGGGCATGTGATATCACCCCGAGGGCTGTGGAAACGCTGCACTCAAAAGATACTGATTGCTTTCTACAAACTAATGATGTAAAGAGATATAAGTCGTGCAAGTAAGTGTTATCGAGGTAGATGCTCAGTCATGATCTGATTGAGTGATTGGCTGGATAGTTGGTTTGTGATGCAGAGTGATGTTAACAGCA
Source organism: Chiloscyllium plagiosum (assembly GCF_037043375.1). Taxonomy (NCBI): domain Eukaryota; kingdom Metazoa; phylum Chordata; class Chondrichthyes; order Orectolobiformes; family Hemiscylliidae; genus Chiloscyllium; species Chiloscyllium plagiosum. Next base: position 2,228,008 of record NW_028270163.1, on the reverse strand, counting down.
TGGATTCAATTTCCATACTGGTTAAAGTCACCATGAAGGTCCTGACTTATAAACCTCTTACCTCATCTGAGGTGTGGGACACTCAGATTAAACCACCATGAGTCATTTCTCTCTAATGAGATTAGCAGTTTTATGAAGCTCTGGGACTATGATGACTTTATCTTTAGATGAATTGGGGGGAAGCCTTGATAGACTGGATAGCCTCCTCCTGTTTTACATTCTTGACCTATAGATATTTTCTAACCAGTGTGATTCGAGATGTTATTACACACCTCTGGAGTAGGTGGGACTTGAACCTGAGCCTTCTGGTCCAGAGGTAGAGATACTATCACTTAGTCACAAAAACCCTAATTCCCATCCTATTTACTCTGACTTCCTCACTCTCCTGTCTTCCAGCAGACATCTCTTTATGCAGCATTGGATGATACACCCATTCTATCAACACATGCAAAATTAATTCTTCTCCATAATAGTCTAAATAACATTATCTTTTAGTATCTACAATCACTCTCTACAAACTATCCTTAGTATGTGTATTGCTTGGCACATATTTGCACAAAGATGCACTAAAAGAAAATGAGAATCACATTCACACTGTCAATTTATTTATACCCCACCTGTAAAACTGGCAACATCCTAAACTTTTGACTTCCTCTTGGTCTCGATCTCTGATGTGTCTGTTTAATGTTTAATGATTGTTGCACTTTGTTTTTGTGTCTTCCAGTTATGTCATTAAAGACACTTGTTTAATACTGCCAGTCGTGTTACTCACATGGCCACAGGGTCTCTGAAGTACTTCATGGCAAATTCTGTCATTACATACTGGACAAAGTCAGGTGAAGAATGCATGTTTGAAGGAGGATTGTTGGATTCAGAATGTGAGGAGATGATCGTGTTTTCTGAAACTTCACTGGGTGCAGAAATCTAAATAACAAGCAGATCACACATTCTCTTAGTACAGCAAAAGGCAGGTGTAGATATGCTGTGCAAATCAGTGCGAACAATTGTACTATAAAAAAGTCAACTGTTGTGTCTATATTACCTAGCATTTCTGACCATCTGAGGTTATTTCATAAGCACTTCGCAGAATTTAACCAACTGCCCATTTCTCATGTACTTTGAATCTGAGTGGGTTATCCAACCACAAATAAAAAGTCATACCGTAGCTAAGCTTGATCATGTCCTCTCCCAGCTATGTACTTTTCAGGATGAATCACTGTTAAGCAATAAAAATGAGAACCAAGAGAGGACATAAAATGCAATCAAAGTTTGTGAGAAGATTTGTAGCTCGGGTGCTCATTGTTGTGATTCTGTTCGCCGAGCTGGGAATTTGTGTTGCAGACGTTTTGTCCCCTGTCTAGGTGACATCCTCAGTGCTTGGGAGCCTCCTGTGAAGCGCTTCTGTGATGTTTCCTCCGGCATTTATAGTAGTTTGAATCTGCCGCTTCCAGTTGTCAGTTCCAGCTGTCCGCTGCAGTGGTCGGTACATTGGGTCCAGGTCGATGTGCTTATTGATTGAATCTGTGGATGAGTGCCATGCCTCTAGGAATTCCCTGGCTGTTCTCTGTTTGGCTTGTCCTATAATAGTGTTGTCCCAGTCGAACTCAGTATTGTACCCAGTAGTGTACAAAATCCCATGCAAGGACTGTTCATAACACTACATAGGACAAACAGGAAGACAGCTAATGATCCGCATCCATGAACACCAACTAGCCACGAAACGACATGACCAGCTATCCTTAGTAGCCACACACTCAGATGACAAGCAACATGAGTTCGACAGGGACAACACTACTATTGTAGGACAAGCCAAACAGAGAACAGCCAGGGAATTCCTAGAGGCATGGCACTCATCCACAGATTCAATCAATAAGCACATCGACCTGGACTCAATAATTAGGAAAGCTAATAAAATGTTATTATTTATTGTGAGGGGAATTGAATAGAACAGTAAAGAGATTTTGCTTTACTCATGTAGGGCATAGGTGAGACCACATCAGTTACTGTGTAAAGTGTTGGTCTCCTGATTAAAGGAAGCAGTTCTGATAAGCTTTAGTAAACTAATATCTGGAAAGTCTTATAAGAAAAGACTGGACAGGCTGGGCTTGCAAATACTGGAGTTTAGAACATTAAGAGGTTACTTGTTTGGAATCTAAAAGATCCTGAGAAATCCTGACTGGGTTGATGTGGAGAGGATGCTTTCTTTTATGAGATTTCTTGAAGTAAAGCGTCCCTATTTGAAAACAAAGCTCACCCATTTAAGATAGAGATAAGTGGAATCTTTGGAACAGTCATCTTCAAAAGGAGATGGAAGCAGAATCTTTGAATATCTCTAAGACAGGAATAAACAAGAGGATGAAAGGTTACTGGGAAAAGTGTAAATATGTAGTAATCAGCTTAGTGATGAGCCTTTTTTTTATTGAGGGAGCATGTTTGAAGAGCTAAATAGCCTATTCCTGATGCTAGTTCATCTTTTTGTGTTAGATAATAATAACCAGACAGGAAGGGATAAAGTGTATAGAATTAAGAGTGCACCAGCAGATAAAGTGAGAGTGTAAGAAAAAGTAAGGTAAACATACAGAATTAAAGGTTTTGTATCTAAATGTATGCAGAATTTCTAACTAAGTAGATGAACTTATAGTACAATAGAAGCAAGTATGATCTGACAGCCATTGTAGGAATGTGGTTTCAAGTTGACCAGTGTTGGGGCCAGAACAGTCAGGGTATTTCACATTTGGAAAGGACTGGAAGAAAAGAAAAGGTGATGGGATAGCTTGGTTATTAAGGGTTATGATTAATGTGGTCATGGGAAATGATCTTGTTCAGAAAAGCAAGATGCAGAATTAATTTGGGGAAGAAAAAACAGGAAGGGAGATACACCATTGCATGAGTAATTGAAAGATCCACCCTAACAATAGTTACACTGTCAGAAAAAAGTATACACAAATAAATAATGGGGGCTTGGAAGAAAGGAATTAATTATGAGTGATTTCATTTGGATCGGATGAATTAAATTGTCAAAGGTAGCCTGGGAAAGGATTTTATACAGGATATTAGGGGCAATTTCCCAGAGTACTATATTCTGGAGACACATCAGAAGGGATAAAATTGCAATAATTCAGAGAAGGTTCACTCGGCTGACAAGGAGTTAATTGGAGAGTTGCATTGTCAAACAGACAGCTAATACCAAATCTAACAAGGAACAAAGAAACTACTTCTGATAAGAAGATAATCCGCAGACTTGCGATAAGTTGGATGAAAGAGTTTAAAGAATCGTCAGTGATAACATATAGAGTCATAGAGCTGTACAGCATAGAAACAGCCAGGAGGGGGCACGAGAAAAGCTTGGCAGAACGGATTAGGGAGAACACAAAGGCATTTTACACTTATGTGAGGATTAAGAGAATTGTCAAAGAAAGAGTAGGGCCGATCAGGGATAGCATAGGGTACCTGTGTGTGGAGTCTGAGGAGGTAGGGGAAGCCCTAAATGAGTTTTTGCTTCTGTCTTTACGAAAGAAACGAACTTTGTAGTGAATGAAATCTTTGAAGAACAGGTGTGCATGCTGGAATGGGTAGAGATAAAGGAAGCTGATGTGCTGAAAATTTTGTCAAACATTAAGATTGACAAGTCGCCAGGCCTGGATCAGATTTGTCCTCGGCTGCTTTGGGAAACGAGAAATGCAATTGCTTCGCCACTTGCGAAGATCTTTGCATCCTTGCTCTCCACTGGAGTCATACCTGAGGACTGAAGAGAGGCAAATGTAATTCCTCTCTTCAAGAAAGGAAATAGGGAAATCCTCAGCAATTACAGACCAGTAAGTCTCACGTCTGTCGGCTGCAAGATGTTAGAAAGGATTCTGAGGGATAGGATTTATGACCATCTGGAAGAGCATGGCTTGATTAAATGCAGTCAACACCGCTTTGTGAGGGGCAGGTCATGCCTCACAAACCTTATCGAGTTCTTTGAGGATGTGACTAGAAAAGTTGATGAGGGTCGAGCTGTGGATGTGATGTATATGGACTTCAGCAAGGCATTTGATAAGGTTCCCCATGGTAGGCTCATTCAGAAGGTTAGGAGGAATGGGATACAGGGGAACTTAGCTGTCTGGATACAGAATTGGCTGGCCAACAGAAGACAGCGAGTAGTAGTAGAAGGAAAATATTCTGCCTGGAAGTCAGTGGTGAGTGGTGTTCCACTGGGCTCTGTCCTTGGGCCTCTATTGTTTGTAATTTTTATTAATGACTTGGATGAGGGGATTGAAGGATGGGTCAGCAAGTTTGCAGATGACACAAAGGTTGGAGATATCATTGACAGTATAGATGGCTGTTGTAGGCTGCAGCGGGACATTGACAGGATGCAGAGATGGGCTGAGAGGTGGCAGATGGAGTTCAACCTGGATAAATGCGAGGTGATGCATTTTGGAAGGTCGAATTTGAAAGCTGAGTACAGGATTAAGGATAGGATTCTTGGCAGTGTGGAGGCACAGAGGGATCTTGGTGTGCAGGTACATAGATCCTTAAAATGGCCACCCAAGTGGACAGGGTTGTTAAGAAAGCATATGGTGTTTTGGCTTTCATTAACAGGGGGATTGAGTTTAAGAGTCGTGAGATCTTGTTGCAGCTCTATAAAACTTTGGTTAGACCGCACTTGGAATACTGCGTCAAGTTCTGGTCGCCCTATTATAGGGAAGATATGGATGCTTTGGAGAGGGTTCAGAGGAGGTTTACCAGGATGCTGCCTGGACTGGAGGGCTTAACTTATGAAGCTCTCCAAAGCTCGGACTTTTTTCATTGGAGGAAAGGAGGAGGAGAGGGGACCTAATTGAGGTATACAAGATAATGAGAGGCATAGATATAGTCAATAGCCAGAGACTATTTCCCAGGGCAGAAATGGCTAACACGAGGGGTCATAGTTTTAAGCTGGATGGAGGAAAGTATAGAGGAGATATCAGAGGTGGGTTCTTTAACAGAGTTGAGAGAGCATGGAATGCGTTGCCAGCAGCAGTTGTGGAAGCAAGGTCATTGGGGACATTTAAGAGACTGATGGACATGCATATAGTCACAGAAATGTGAGGGTGCATACATGAGGATCAATGGTTGGCACAACATCATGGGCTGAAGGGCCTGTTCTGTGCTGTACTGTTCTATGTTCTAAACAGACCCTTTGGTCCAACTCATCCATGCCGACCAGATATCCTAAATTAATATAGTCCCATTTGCCAGCAATTGGCCCAATCTCTCTAAACCTTCCTATCCATACACCCATCCAGATGCCTTTTAAATGCTGTAATTGTACCAGCCTCCACCACTTCCTCTGGTGGCTCATTCAATACATGCACCACCCTCTGTGTGAAAAGGTTGCCCCTTAGGTCCCTTTTAAACCTTGCTCGTCTCAGCTTAAACTTATACCCTCTAGTTTTGGACTCCCCCTCCCGGGGGAAAAGACCTTGGCTATTTACCCTATCCATGCCCCTCATGATTTTATAAACCTCTATAAGGTCACCCCACAGCCTCTGATGCTCCAGGGAAAACAGCCCCAACCTATTCTGCCTCTCCCTATAGCTCAAACCCTCAAATCCTGTTAACATGCTTGTAAATCTTTTCTGAACCCTTGCAAGTTTCACAACCTTCCTATTGTAAGGAGACCAGAATTGAATGCTATTTCCCAAAATTCGCTAACCAATGTCCTGTACAGCCACAACATTACCTACCAACACCGATACTCAATGCACTGACCAATAAAAGGAAGCACATCAAAGGCCTTCTTCACTTCTCTGTCTATCTGCCACTCTACCTACAAGGAACTATGAATCTGCATTCCAAAATCTCTTTGTCCAACAGCAGTGTGCAACCACTGCTCCTCCACCCCCCCCCCCCCCACCCACAACATCCCCCCTACCTCACTTCCCCACGATCTTACCATTAAGTGTTGCCCTCATTTGTTTTTTTAACCTCACCTCACATTTATCTAAATTAATCTCCACCTGCCACTCCTCGGCCCACTGGCCCATCTGATGAAGGTTCCATTGGACTCTGAGGTAATCTTCTTCGCTGTCCACTACACCTCCAATTTTGGTGTTGTCTGCAAACTTACCAACTATACCTCCTCTGTTCACATCCAAATCATTTATATAAATGATGAAAAGCAGTGGATCCAGCACCGATCCTTGTGGCACACCACTGGTCACAGGCCTCCAGTCTGAAAAGCAACCCTCCACCACCACCCTCTGACTTCTATCTTTGAGCCAGTTCTATATCCATATGGCTAGTTCTCCCTGTATTCCATGTGATCTAACCTTGCTAACCAGTCTACCACGAGGAACCTTGTTGAATACCTTATTTAAGTCCATGTAGATCATGTCTGGGATCAGAGGACGTAGTCTCGGAACAAAGGGATGCCAATTTAAGACTGAGATAAGGAGAAAGTTCTTTTCTTACAAGGTTCAGAGTCTTTGCAACTTCTTGCCATAGAGAGCTGTTGGGACAGAGTCTATTTAAGGTATATTTAAGGTATTCTGGACCTTAAGGATGAAAATCTATCAGAATCAGACACTAGAGCTCCCTCTGTAGCAGAACTCTGCAGAACAACTGTGCATAAGGATTGAACCATGGACACATCCAGAGACAGGCACCATTGGTAGAATCGCGGTCAAGTTCCACCACTAATCGGGTATTACCTAAGTTGAGTTAGGAGACTTAACTTGTTTACTTGAGGGGTCTTATTTTGGTTGCTACAGATTATAAAGTTTTATTATTTGTTTCAGTACTTGATTGTCTGTGAAACCTCTTAATAAGTAGCTGAATCAAAGGCACCATGTGATTTATCCACAGCACTGGCTGAAATCACCAGACCAGGTATTCAACCCACCTGTCTGTATGGTACTGTGCTAATCTGGACACTAGTCTTCTTACCTTTCTGATGGATGATCTATTGGAACTGGGTGTGCTCTTTTGCCTCTCCTCATTCTTCCCCAGGTTACTGTTATAGTAATCAGGAGCTGCTGTTGGCTGAGCATGATCTTCAGGAAACAAGCCAGAGCGTCCACCAATTGACCCAAACTGCCAGCCTGAGGAAGGAAGGATGCAAGATTCAGTAATGCAGATTGGGCCCCAGCTCTCAACCTGCTCTCTGTCACACTTTGCATCTCTGTTTATCTTCTTTCGATATTTGAGGGGATGGTTTATATTTTTCTCATTCTAAAGATAGTTCTGAAACTAATGATATAAATAATAGAATCTGTAATGTACAAGATTTCAGAAGTGACCAGTAGTGTTACACAGGGAGCTGTTCTGGGACCTCTGCAGTTTGTGATTTTTATAAATGACTTGTTGAGGAAGTGGAAGGATGTGTTAGTAAGTTTGCCATTGACACAAAGGCTGATGGAGTTGTGGATAGTGTGGAGGGCTGTCGTAGGATGCAACGGGAGATTGACAGGATGCAGAGCTGAGCTGAGAAGTGGCAGATAGAGTTCAACCTGGAAAAGTGTGAAGTGATTTGTAAGGTCGAATCTGACAGCAGATTACAGGGTTAAAGGCAGGATTCTTGTCAGTGTGGAGGATCTTGGGGTTCATATCCATTGATCCCTCAAAGTTGCAATCTAGGTTGACAGCATTGTTAAGAAGGCATATGGTGTGTTGGCTTTCATGAGCAGAGGCATTGAGTTTAAGAACCACTAGGTTATGCTGCAGGCTCTATAAAGCCCTGATTGTTCAATTCTGGTCGCCTCATTATAGGAAGGATGTGAAAGCTTTCAAGAGGGTGCAGAGGAAATTTACCAGGATGTTGCCTGGATGGAGGGCATGTCTTATGAAGAAAGGTTGAGAAAGCTTTTCTCATTGGAGTGAAGGAGGATGAGAAGTGATTAGATGGAGGTGTACAAGATGTTAAGAGACATAGATAAAGTGAATAGTCAGAGACTTTTACTCAGGGCGGAAATGGCTATCATGAGGGGGCATAATTTTAAGGTGATTGGAGGAAGGTTTAGGGGAGATGTCAGAGGTAGGTTCTTTACACAGAGAGTGGTGGGTGCGTGGAATGCACTGCCAGCAGTGGTAGTAGAGTCAGATACATTAGGGAAATTTAAGCAACTCTTGGGTAGGCATGTGGAAGTTAGTACAATGAAGGATATGTATGGTAATCTGAATTTAGAGTAGGATATAAGGTCGGCACAACATCGAGGGCCAAAAAGCCTGTACTGTGCAGTACTTTTCTGTGAAAGTTACTGATTAGCTTGTGGTGTTGTGACTGGTTGTGGATGACAAAGGCCATCGGCCTGACAACAACGCTGTGACTGGCGTCTTTGTAACTGAGTAAAGCTCCTCAGTGAAACCTGGGAATTGGGGCCTCTGAACTATTTCCCCAGTTTATTTTTACCTCCACCTATAACACCAATTTTTTTTGTCTTTCTATGTCGGTCTACATGCATGTGTATTTTGAGGAATTTTAAAAAGGGGTTAGAGTTCAGAGTTCTAACTAATCGAGTTAAATATTGACAGTTCATAGTGTTTACATGTGGTTAAAATCTATTTATTTGTAGTAAATATTAGTTCTTGTTAAGTGCAGAAACATGGTCCATATTTTTGTTAGTTACAGGTAAATTGAGGATTTTGCATGCTTTGATAATTTTTTAAATTTTTGTAGTAATTCTCGAAATAAAGGGACAGATTTCCAGTGTGGTGTGACACTTTGGCTCTTCATTTTAGACTCTACTATCTCAGCCTTTTAGGACTTTAAAGCCCCGTTATACTGACCTATAATCAACACTGTTTCAATCAGAAAAGGTCTGACCAAGTCTTTCTTTGTATCTCTATTTGTCTGTATCAGGCAGAATGCCAGTGAAATCAGCATTGTAATCCTAAACCAAAACATTTTTTTACAAGTACAATATTCCTAATGAAGTCTCATTCAACTTTTATTTAAAGTTACTACCCCAATGTAATTTTCTTTGTCAGAGATGGAGAGATTTTATTCCTTGTGTGCCTTTTAATAGCTCCCAGAGATAGTGGGACCGTGTATCACAGGACATTTTGGGCCTTTCTACTGGCTCCCATCTGCGTTTGAGCAAAACAAAATCAACAGAGTCCATTTCTGGGCTGCTGTCATTAAATAATTGAAAGAATATTGCAATGTCTGTTCTGAATGGATGTCTGATAGTCTCCTTTGGCTGCCTGAGTTCAGTTAGGTCAGGCATTAATTTCGTCCTGCTGCATCAATGACCACTTCTGAGGGTGTGGTCTGAATGCTATCTATTGATGAGTTTGCAGTTTCCCTTTGAGACTCACCTGGTTCGAGTCCATCTAGAGGCAGGAGCTTGATGATGTCTCCTTTGCGAAAGTTCAGCAAGCTTTTATCATCTGTAATATAGCTCTTAATAGCCATAACGTGGTCAGAGTCCTGTGAGGTAGATATACAATATGAACCAAATTTTCCAGCACCACACTCATGACTCTAATCTCCAGCATCTGCAGTCCTCACTTTCGCCTACTTAAAGTTGGCGAGTCTACTACTGTTGCAGGCAGGGCATTCCACGCCCCTACTACCCTCTGAGTAAAGAAACTACCTCTGACATCTGTCCTATATCTATCACTTCTCAATTTAAAGCTATGTCCCCTCTTGCTAGCCATCACCATGCAAGGAAAAAGGCTCTCACTGTCCAACCTATCTAAACCTCTGATTATCTTGTATGTCTCAATTAAGTCACTTCTCAACCATCTTTGCTCTAATGAAAACAGCCTCAAGTCCCTCAGCCTTTCCTCATAAGACCTTTCCTCCATACCAGGCAACATCATAGTAAATCTCCATTGAATCCTTTTCAAAGCTTTCACATTCTTCCTATAATGCGGTGACCAAAACTGTAAGCAATACTCCAAGTACAGCCATACTAGAATTTTGTACAGCTGCAGCATGACCTCGTGGCTCTGAATGTCAATCCCCCTATCAATAAAAGCTAACACACCGTATGCCTTCTTAACAACCCTGTCAACCTGGGTGGAAATTTTCAGGAATCTATGTACATGGACACCAAGATCTCTCTGCTCGTCCACACTGCCAAGAATCTTATCATTAGCCCAGTACTCTTTATTCCTGTTGCTCCTTCCAAACTAAATCAAATCACACTTCTCCATATTAGACTCCATTTGCCACCTCTCAGCCCAGCTCTGCAGCTTATCTATGCCCCTCTGTAACCTACAACATCCTTTGGCATGACTTACAACTCCACCTACTTTAGTGTCATCTGCAAATTTACTAACACTTCCTTCTACGCTGTCATCCGGGTCATTTATGAAAATGACAAACAGCAGTGGACCCAAAACAGATCCTTGTGGTACACCAGTAGTAACTGAACTCCAGAATGAACACCTCCCATCAAACAGCTCCCTCTGTCTTCTTTCAGCTAGCCACTATCTGATCCAAACCACTAAATCACTCTCAGTCCCATGCCTCCTTATTTTATGCAATAGCCTACTGTGGGGAACCTTATCAAATGCCTTACTGAAATCCATATACACCACATCAACCACTTTACCCTTATCTACCTGTTTGATAACCATCTCAAAGATCTCAATAAAGTTTGTAAGGCACGACCTACCCTTCACAAAACCGTGTTGACTATCCTTAACCAACTTATTCCTCTCTAGATGATTATAAATCCTCTCTCTTATAACCTTTTCCAGTACTTTACCCACAACTGTAAGGCTCATTGGTCTATAATTATCAGGATTGTCTCTACTCCCCTTCTTGAACATGGGGACAACATTTACTATCCTCCAGCCTTCTGGCAGTATTCCTGTAGACAATGACGATATAAAGATCAAAGCCAAAGGCTCAACAATCTCCTCCCTGGCTTCCCAGAGAATCCTAGGATAAATTCCATATGGCACAGAAAACAGAATCCAAAATAGAATCCAAAGATTACTCACTAAACATATCAATCATGCCATGAAAAAACAAAGTAATGCAAACACTTCCAGACGGATAGAATTGAAAAGCAGACAGGTTAGGCTTAAACTTTATTATAAATGATATAAAGACACCAAACTTGTAATTCAGGAAGGAACGGAAAGAGATGACTAAGGGGTAACACAATCCTTAAGCAGCATTTAAAAGAGTACAGATGGAGAAGATGTTTCCATTTGTGGAGCTCATAAATCCACTAGAAAATTCAGGATGAACCTTTTCTCCCAGAGAGAAATCAGCTAGAATGTTGAATTTTCGATCACATTGAGTAGGTGAGATAAATAGTATAGACACATTGAAAGGAAAACTATATAATCATAAATGGGAATGACTATGCTAATTGGCTTAAATGAGAGGTGTGAGAGGGTCATGTGGAGTCCATAAACACTGCTATCAAGTAGTTGGGCATGATGTATTTTATATGTAAATCTTCATATTAGTAATTCCATCCAAAACTGGCGTAGAAACTGGACTGGTAATTGCAACCAATATAGGGGAAACACTTTCCATAATAACTACACTCAATATGGAGTTATTATTGGTATCACAAGAAATACTGATGTTTTACCTATATACCAGTAAGTCAGTTCTTATGTTATTAATACTGTAGAGTGAAGTGTATGGATCTTTTCCAAAATCACAATTGCATGCCAGTTTGAATTGCTACTTTCTGCTGGCCTGCCATAGTTTAATGCTTGCTCCTTTTTCTATTGCTGTTGTATTTTTCAAATCTCCTGTACCTTCTGTAACTCCTCCAGGAATAAAGTGATGAGCATCTTTGCCTGCTCAGCCTTTTCTGAATACAGGACCAGCTGCTCATTCTTCAGAGAAAATTCCAGCATGGTTTCTTCCTTTAATGTCACATTCAGTATTTCCGTATAACTGTAACAAAGGGAGAGAGGTAAATGGGTGTCCATTATCTTCACAGGTATTTTACTCAGCCTCAGCAGGTTCCTGTCTGCTGGAAACTTTCTCCATGGTGCTCAAAAGGCATAGATGTAATGTGTCAATGATCTCTTCTTGTGCTGTACATTTTTTGACAATTTTGTAGCCAAGTAACAGAGGAGACAACAGAGAAATTAAATAGAGAGGAACTACTTAAAGGTTGTCAGGGCGTGCTCAAAGTTAAAAGTTCACCCTGTCTGTCATAGGATGCACTCTGAGTTGCTGATGGAAGTAAAGATGGAAATTGCATCACCTTTCAATCCTCCTTTAATTCTGGTAGTGGTACCAGAGGAATACTGTAATGGTTACAATTCATATTCAAAAAGGCAAGTGGGATAAGCACAGCAATTACTAGCCAGTCAGCTTAACATTGGTGGTGGGGAAATGCTTAAATATAATAATCTGGGATAAAAAAAATTGACACTTAGAATCAATACAGTGTATAAGCAGGCCATTCAGTTCATCAAGTCCACACCAAGTCTCTGAATAGCATGCCACCCTGACCACTTCCAGCCCACCATGTTAATGCTGACCACCAAACAACAAACTGCACTAATCCAATTTAACTGCACTTGCTTCATAGCTTACTATACCCTGGCATTTTAAGTACTCATCCAGATACTTTCTAAATGTTGCAATAGAACCTCCCTCCACCACCCTCTCTGGCAGCACATTTTATTTTTCCACCAGCTTTAGGATGAAAAGCATTTTTCTCAGATTTTCTCTAAATCACTTACTCCTCACCTTAAACATATGCCCTCTTGTCTTAGACATGTCTGCCAAGTGGAAAAGATTTTCTGAGTCTATTCTGTCTGTGTCTCTCATAAGTATGTATCTCTCAATCAAATTTCCCCTCAGCCTCCTCTGCTCCTCGGAAAACAAACCCAGCCTATCCAGTTCTCTTCGTAATTGAGACTTTTCACCTTAGGCAATATCTGGTCAATCTCCTCTGCACCCTTCTGATAGTGTGGTTACCAGAACTGCACACAGTATTTCATCTGTGGCCTAAACAATAATTTATGAAGTTGTAACAAGACTTCCTTACTCCTATATTCTTTGCCTAACTAATGAAGGCAAGCATTCTGTATGCCTTCTTCACTACTTTATCCATCTGTGCTGACTCCTTCAAGGATCTATGAACCTGTACACCAAGGTCCTTTGTTCCTCAGTACTCCCTAAGAACCGACCTTTCATTGTATATATCCTTTACTTATTAAACCCCTCAAAATGTATCACCTCCCATTTATCAGGAATAACTTCCATCTGCTGTTGCTCTGGCCAATTTCCCAGATTGAAGCCTAAGACCATGCTCCTTCCTATCAACACCACCGTCAATTTTCATGAAAAGTGCAAACTTACTTATATTTTCTCCATTCATATCCAAGTCATTAACACACATAGCAAACAGCAAGGATCCCAGTGCTGATCCTTGTGATACACTGCTGGTCACAGGCTTCAAATCAATCACAAATATCCTCTACCATCATCCTTTACCTCCTTTTGAAAGCCAATTTAGCATCTAGTTTGCCAACTTGCCTTGGATCCCATGGGCTATTACCTTTTGGACCAGGCTTCCATGTGGGATCTTGTCAAAGGCCTTACTGAAGTCTATGTAAACAACATCACCTGCACTACCTTCTAAAATGTATTTAGTTACCCTTTCAAAAAATTCAATTAAATTAGTCAGACAGGATCTCCCTTTAACAAATTCATGCTGACTATCCTTGATCAATCCTGCCTTTCCAAGTACTGATTAATCCTGTCCTTCACATTTTTTGCAAACATTTCCCTACAACTGGCATCAGACCAGTTGTCTGGATAGTGCCTTCCTGTCCTTTTTCATTCTATAATTGCAGAGGTGGTAGCCAAAAAACTGGTTATCAGCTTGGATGCAGCAGTTGTGATTGTAGCAATAGTAGAGGCCCATAAGTGAGACTCCAGGGCCTTTACAGAGACGCAGGACCCTGCTTCACAGATTCCAGCCAATGTCAAGCAGCAGCTGGAGAGCAGCAGATGGGGATCAAGAAGAAGAGAGAAAGATGAACTCTACTGCGGTAAAGGAAACAACAAATGCTGGAGATCACAGCAGGTCAGAACTCTCCATGGATGCTGTCTGAGTCACTGTGATCTCCAGCATTTGTTGTTTTCAGTACAGATTCCAGCATCTGCAGTAATTTGTACCTATTTATTGCAATAAAATCTTGCATTATGTTCAGTGTTTCAAGATGGCGCCAGAGAGTGGCAACTTTGCATATAATTTGCAGAAAAACACTTTTCATTGTATTTTTTATATACATGTGATAATAAATCTAAATCCTGAAAAGATATCAAAGGGCTAACACATTCAGATGTAGCTGTGTACAAATGAATATGAGACACAGCCCACTGACAAAAGCTTGCTAACAGCTAAAAAATAACAGATCCAGACACACTGACATAAATGGACACAATGACACACTAACATATGAAATTATCTTTCCCGATGTCTTACCTATAGCTCTGAAGAATTTTAAAATTGTCTGATTTCATTCCGACTGCTTGCACCAACTTTATCAGCTTGATCCCTCGGTGAGAGATGCTGAGAATCTGCACATTGCTGCCAATGTCCCCCTGAATTAAAAAGAAATGTGTGGGGTCTCCAATTGAGCACAGCCATGATATGACACAGTTTCAATGCCTCTCTGCTTTAAATGTTTGTTCATCTTAACAGCATTCTGATCAGGATTACACTGCACACTGTTTATCTGACAGACTTTCATTAGCGATCTGGCATAATTTCCTGGGTAGAAAGTTAGGTGGAAAACACCACCAGAAGTAAAAGAAGGAGTAGACCATTCAACCTCACCAAGCCTGCTCCACCATTTGATATGATTATGGCTGATTTTGGGCTTCAACCATGCTCCTACCTGCTCCCAATATCCCCTGATTCTACATCCTTAAATATATGCAATGATTGAGCATGCACAGCATTCTGTGCAATACAGAATTCCAAAGATTCACAACTTTTTATGAATTCCTTATGATCTGTGTCATCAGTGATGAACCCCTTGTCCTGAAACTGTTCCAATCAGTGGGAACAATCTCTCTCATTGTCTACCTTGTTGAAGCCTTTCAGAAATTTTTAGAAGTTCTTTTAAAATTCAAGCGATGGTAACACAAGGTTTCCTGCAGTGAGTGAACAGAACCTGCGATGCCTGAGAATGTACTGGAGGCATTCATAATTCCATAGAATTCTTCATCAAGTTGGAGCATGAGGTAATTAGTTCTGATATTAGGGTCCTGATTCTCAATAAGAGAAATTTTGATGATATGAAGAGTGTTGGGTATGAAGGATCGGTAAATTCAAAATGTGTATGGGTAAACTACAAAATTGTTTAATCCTTCTTACACAAGTATAAAAAGTACAATGGCTTATGAGGGAAGTTAGAAATAGTCATCGATGCAAAATAGAGGCACATAAATTGGCAAGAGAAAAAACAGAGAATTGGGAACACTTTAAAAGTCAGCAAAGGGGGACCAAGGGATTGATTAAGAAGGAGAAAGCAGAGTATGAGAGTAAGCTTGCAGGGGAACATTGACTGTAAAAGCTTCCATAAGTATTAAAGAGAAAACGAAAAGATGAAAACTAATGTAAGTCCTTACAGTCATAAATGAGAGAGTTTAGAATGGGGAACAAAGAAATGGCTGATGAACTGAATTAATCTTTCACTCTGTCTTCACAAGGGTGGACAGGAATAAGAAATTATGAGGAACACTGGTTTAGTGAGAGGGAAGAATTGAAAAAAATCTGTATTAGTAGAGAAATGTGTTGGAGAAATTGGTGTGATTGGAAGCTGATAAATTCTCAGGACCTATAATCTACATGCTAGAGTACTTAAGGAGGTGGCTGAAGAAATAGTGGATGCATTAGTGGTTATCTTTAGATTCTGGGATAGTTCCTACAGATTGAAAGCTGACTAATGTAACCCCACTATTTAAAAATGGAGATAGGGAGAGACCAGGTAATTATAGACCAGTGAGGTCTGATGTCAGTTATGTGAAAGATGCTGAGAGTACACTATCGAGGACTTTATAGCAGAGAACTGAGAAATCAGTGTTAGAATCAGTCAGCCAGCATGGATCTACAAAAGGGAAATAATGCTTGACAAATCTACTGGAATTCTATGAGGATGTAACTAGAAAGTTGATCAGGGAGAGCCAGTGGATGTGGTTATTTGCACTTTCAGAAGTCCTTTGACAAAGTACTACATACAAGATTAATGGGTATAATTATGATGCAAGAGATTGAGTGTAGTATCTTGAGATAGAAATTGATTAGCAGGCAGGAAACAAAGAGTATGAATTAATGAATTGCAGTGGGGTACCACAAGGAGCAGTACCAGGATCTCAGCTAATGACAATATACATTAATGATTTGGATGAGGGAACAAAGTGTAATATCTTAAAAGTTGCAGATGACACAAAGCTGAGTGGAAGGGTGAACTGTGGGGAGCATATAGAGATGTTGTGATTTGGACAGGCTGAGTGAGTGGGCAAATGCCTGGCAGTTATGTGGATAAATGTGTAGTTATTTTTATTTGAATGTCTGTAAATTGAGAGGATGGGAATGTTCAACGAGACCGAGGTGTCCTTTTGCTCAGGTCACTGAACATAAAGTGTCCTTGTGCACCAATCACTGAAAGTCAGTGCGCAGTTTCAAGAAATTTCAAGAAGGCATTGGTGAGGTCACACCTGGAATATTTTTTATTTCTGGTCTCCTTATCTGAGGAAGGATGCTCTTGCTATGAAGGGAGTGCAGTGAATGTTTACCAAATTGATTCCTTGGATGGAAGGACTGACTTACGAGGAGAGATTGCGTCAATTTGGGTTGTATTCACTGAAGTTTAGAAGACCATAGAGGAATTCATAGAAACCTATAAAATTCCAACAGGACTGGCAGGAAGGATCTTCCCGATTGTGGGAATTCAGAACCAGGGTCAATTTAAGGATAAAGGCCAAACCTTTTAAGGCTAAGATGAGGAAAAAGTTCTTCAACCAGACAGTGGGGTGTCTGTGAAATTCACCAGCAAAGAAAGTGATTGATGCCAAAACATTATGTGTTTTCAAGAAGGTGGAAGATATAGCTCTCATGGCTAAATGGATAAGGGATATGGAGGGAGGGCAGAATGATGGTATTGAGCTCGATGACCAGCCATGATCATATTACAAGGGGGCATAGCTTTAAATTAAGGGGGGGTAGGTATAGGACAGATGTTAGGGGTAGGTTCTTTACTCAGCGAGTTGTGAGTTCATGGAATGCCCTGCCAGTAGCAGTGGTGGACTCTCCCTCATTATGGGCATTTAAGCGGGCATTGGATAGGCATATGGAGGATAGTGGGCTAGTGTAGGTTAGATGGGCTTGGATCGGCGCAACATCGAGGGCCGAAGGGCCTGTACTGCGCTGTATTCTTCTATGTTCTATGTTCTATGAATGACAGAAAAGGCTCAAGGGACTGTGTTTCTTAGTATAATTATTAGGTAAGTTCAAGACAGAGATTGATATAAATTTTTCTTTAATAGGAATGTTATAAGGGATATGAGGATAGCATGGTAACTTGATGTTGAGGTAGATGATCAGCCATGATCCAGAATAGTGGAGCACACTTGAGGACTTAATAGCCTACTATTGAGTGGCATGGTAGCTCAGTGGTTAGCATTGCTGCCTCACAGCGCCAGAGACCCGGGTTTGATTCCAGCCTTGGGCGACTGTCTGTGTGCAGTTTGCACATTCTTCCTGCGTCTGCGTAGGTTTCCTCCGGGTGCTCCGGTTTCCTCCCACAGACCAAAGATGGGCAGGTGAGGTGAATTGGCTATGCTAAATTGCCCATAGGGTTCAGGGGTGTGTACATTAAGTGCATTAGTAAGGGATAAATGTAAGATGGGGAATGGGTCTGGGTGGGTTACTCTTTGGAGGGTAAGTGTGGACTTGTTGGGCCAAAGAGTCTGTTTCCACACTGTAGGGATTCTATAGACTACTCTGATGTTCCTGTCATTTATAGAAGAAAATTAACTACAACACCACTTATCTTTATATAATACCTTTAAATAATAAAAATATCTCATAAGGCAATTACAAAACAAAATTAACATAAGCTACATCAAGAGATATGTCAAATGACCAAATGCTTGATTAGAGAGTTAGATTTTAAGGAGTATCCGAGAAGTAGGAAAGTGAGGTAGAGAGGTGGAGCTTGTTCCAGACATTAGGATCTTTCCAGCTGAAGACATGGTCACCAACAATGAAGCAATTTAAATAAGGGATGCTCAAGTGATAGGATCAGAAGGGCAAAAACATCTGGAACGCTTATGGAGCTGAAGGAGAAGGCAGAGATAGGCAGGAAAAGGTTAGTAAGGAATGTGAAAACGAATGAAAATTTTAAAAACAAGGCATTGAGCCTTTAATACTTTAAACTACATAAATACTTCCCCAAATTTATTAAAACATTCAAGGCAATTGGTAAATTTCATCAACATTGTGCCAAATAAGTTTTTCCATGATTTATTTAAATATTCCCTGTCGACCTTAAAAATCTCAATTATGAAAAAAAAATTCAAATGAAAATGTTTTAAGTAATTCAATGATTTTATCAATGGTCTTATTGAAAAATTCAAAAAGGGAAATTGAAAGGGATGTATTTACATAGTACTTCATAATGAGGAAATTGATACAAAAGTCGAGTGTGTGGTGCTGGAAAAGCACAGCAGGTCAGGCAGCATCTGAGGAGCAGAGAAATCAACATTTCGGGCATAAGCCCTTCATCCAGCATCTGCAGTCCTCACTTTCTTCAAGTTGATACAGAAGTGTGACCAAGAATATGAAAACACAAAGTTTGTACATTGTGTCTAAGTGTTAGATTTTTAATATCAGACAGATAAATCTGACACATATACAGTAAAAGCAATACCTCAAAATTGTTGATGCTGTACTTACACTGACAGGGAACATCCGAGAAAAGTAGATAGCCCAGTTGTCACGTGCAGCGACCACAATCCGCTTCTTCAGCCCATTGTCCTGCAGCAACCGTACATCAGTCCCAATGTGAAGTTCAGCTGCAAACAAGAACAAGTAGGGCCTAATGAGAGTCTCAATATATAAGTGTATCAGCTCCTGTAAAGTGTAACAACACAGTCTGTTGGAGCACATTTGTCACAGCACCTTAACCCCTTTCTCATTTGCCTATTAAGCTGAGGTACCCAACTCACTGGAGATTATTTTGTAACAATATCCCATGCAGCTCATTGCAATAATCAGGTTGACCATGTTATCTCTATGCTGAACTCAACAATTACTTCCCTCTGTTTCCATTCTTCTCCAAAACCCACTGCTTATTGGGAATTTACTATTCCTTCTGATGTTATGCTCTCTGATACTGAAAGTTCTGTACTCAGCGAAGATCCTGGTTTATCCATTTGAATCCCCACCATGACATGATACTGAAATCTTCTGTTGCCTTCACCTCTGTGTCCACTTCTTTTGAAAGAGTCCACTCCCCCCCCCCCCCCACAGATGCATTCATCCACCTCCAACAGACAGCCCCCACCTAGACCCCTCTCCCTTATCCTTTATCTGCACTTAACCTATTCATTGAGAACTTTTGACATGACGTTAGTCACCTTAATTTGCCTGTCCTTCTCACCCATTCGAACCTACCTCCCTCTGAACTGACTGCACTTTGTGCTCTCAGATCCAACCCTGACTTTGTCATCAAGAGGGTGACAAGAGGGGTGCTGTTGTTGTCTGTTGTACGAACCTCTACATTGCACTGCCAGCTCTCCGACACCTCCTACTATCTCCCCTGGACTATGACCCCATTATCAAACCATTGTGTCCACAACAGTCACTAATCTCATCTTATTGGGGCATCTCTCCACCACAGCCCCTGAGCTCACAGTTGCCAATCCCATACAGCTCACTTCCCACCTACTTCTCAAATTCCATAAACAGGACTGGCCGGGCGGACCTATTTCTGTCTGCTCCTGCCTCATGGAACGTATTTCTTTCTTAGTGTAGAATCCCTACAGTGTGGAAACAGGCCCTTCAGCCTAACAAGTCCACACTGACCCTCTGAAGAGTAACCCACCCATACCCACTCCCTATCCTACATTCACCTTTGACAAACGCACCTAACCTACACATCCCTAAACTAGCATGGCCAATTCACCTAACCTGCGCATTTTTGGATTGGGGGAGAAAACTGGAGCACCTGGAGGAAATCCACACAGACACAGGTAGATTATGCAAACTCCACAACTGCCCAAGATTGGGATTGAACCCAGGAGGAAGGCAGAGATGGGACAAGCACAAGAGACCCCGGGGGAAGTACCTGTCAGGAACAGGTTGAATCTTTTGGAAACCGTAGAGACAAACGTCACTGCCAGTCCGAGAGGCGGTCAGGTCTCCCAATCAGAAATTGGCGTGGAGGCAGAGCCGAGGAGTCAGACATCACACAGAGCCGTGGTAATAGGGACTCCATAGTGAGAGGGACTGAAAGGGGTTTCTGCGGCAACAGGCGGGATTTGAGGATGGTGCGTTGCCTTCCTGGTGCCAGGATTAAGGACATCGCAGACAGAGTGCAGGAAATCCTTAAGGGCGAACGTGAAGAGCCAGACGTGGTGGTGCATGTTGGCACAAATGACGTTGGGAAGAAGAGGAAGGACATTCTATAGCTGGACTTCAGAGAACTCGGAAGAAGGCTGAAAAGCAGGACATCCAGGGTGGTTATCTCCGGTTTGCTTCCAGTTCCTCGGGCTGGAGAGGACAGGAACTGGGAGATAATGGACATGAATGTGTGGCTGGGGAACTGGTGCAGGAAGCAAGGATTTAAATTCTTGGATCACTGGAGTATGTTTAGCGGTAAGGATAAATTATACAAGAGAGACGGGTTGCACCCTAATAGATGGGGGACCAGCATTGTGGCAGGTAGGTTTGCCACTGCAACACAGCTGCGTTTAAACTAAATAGCGGGGGGGGGGAGGGGACAAACTGGAAGTTTAAGAAGGAAGTTAAAGAGAAAGTTAGAACAAGAGAAGTCAAGAAAGACAACAGAATCAATGGAGCAGAAAGAGAGTCGAGGAATAGGGAGAGAGAACAGTTAAATGCGTGGCTACAGGGATGGTGCAGGAGGGAGGGGTTCCGGTATTTGGATAACTGGGGTTCTTTCTGGGGAAGGTGGGACCTCTATAAACAGGATGGTCTGCACCTGAACCTGAGGGGCACCAGTATCCTTGGTGGGAGGTTTGCTAGTGCTCTTGGGGGTGGTTTAAACTAACTCTGCAGGGGCATGGGAACCCAGACTGTAGCTTTAGGGTGCAGGACCTGGAGTGTAGGGAGGTTAGGAACATGGCATCAATTTCAAAGGAGGGTGCCTGTAAACAGGAAAGTGGCTTGAAGTGTGTATACTTCAATGCAAGAAGTATACGAAATAAGGTAGGTGAACTTGCAGCGTGGGTTGGAACCTGGGACTTCGATGTTGTGGCTATTACGGAGACATGGGTAGAACAGGGACAGGATTGGCTGTTGCAGGTTCGAGGGTTTAAATGTTTTAGTAGGGTCAGAGGTGGGGGTAAAAGAGGGGGAGGTGTGGCATTGCTTGTCAAAGATAGTATTACAGCTGTGGAAAGGACGATGGATGAAGACTCGCCATGTGAGGTAGTTTGGGCTGAGGTGAGGAATAGGAAAGGAGAGCTCACCCTGTTAGGAGTCTTTTACAGGCCTCCTAATAGTCCTAGAAACGTAGAAGAAAGGATTGCGAGGATGATTCAAGAGAAGAGTGAAAGTAATAGGGTGGTTATTATGGGGGACTTTAACTTTCCTGATATTGATTGGGAAAGCTATAGCTCAAGTTCGTTAGATGGGTCAGTGTTTGTCTAATGTGTGCAGGAGAGCTTCCTGAGACAATATGTAGATAGGCCAACAAGAGGTGAGGCCATATTGGATTTGGTTCTGGGTAATGAACCAGGCCAGGTGTTAGAATTAGAGGTAGGTGAGCACTTTGGGGACAGTGACCACAATTCAGTGACTTTTACTCTAGTGATGGAGAGGGATAAGTGTGCACTACAGGGCAAGAGTTATAGCTGGGGGCAGGGAAATTATGATGCAGTGAGGCATGACTTAGGATGTGTGGCTTGGAAAAGTAAGCTTCAAGGCAAGGGCGTAATTGATATGTGGAGCTTGTTCAAGGAGCAACTATTGAGTGTCCTTGATAAGTATGTACCCGTCAGGCAGGGAGGAAAAGGTCGTGTGAGGGAGCCGTGGTTTAATAAGGAATTGGAATCCCTTGTTAAAGGGAAGAGGGCGGCCTATGTAAAGATGAGGCGTGAAGGTTCAATTGGGGCGATTGAGAGTTATAAGGTAGCCAGGAAGGACCTGAAGAGAGAGCTAAGAGCAGCAAGGAGGTCCTTAGTTGGTAGGATTAGGGAAAACCCTAAGGCTTTCTATAGGTATGTCAGGAATAAAAGAATGACTAGGGTAGGAATAGGTCCAGTCAAGGATAGTAGTGGGAAGTTGCGTGTGGAGGCTGAAGAGATTGGGGAGACACTGAATGAATACTTTTCGTCAGTATTCAATCAGGAACAGGACATTGTTGTCAATGTGAGAACTGAGTCACAATTAAGTAGAATGGATGGCTTTGAGGTATGTAGAGAAGAGGTGTTGGAAATTCTGGAAAGGGTGAAAATAAATAGGTCCCCTGGGCCTGATGGCATTTATCCTAGGATTCTCTGGGAAGCAAGGGAGGAGATAGCAGAGCCATTGGCCTTGATTTTTATGTCCTCGTTGTCTACAGGAGTAGTGCCAGAAGATTGGAGGCTAGCAAATGTGGTTCCCTTGTTCAAGAAGGGGAGTAGGGATAACCCTAGTAACTATAGGCTGGTCAGTCTCACTTCTGTTGTGGGCAAAATCTTAGAGAGAATTGTAAGGGATAGGATTTATGAACATCTGGATAGGAATAATGTGATCAAGGATAGTCAGCATGGTTTTGTGAAGGGCAGGTCGTGCCTCACAAACCTTATTGAATTCTTTGAGAAGGTGACTAAGGAGGTGGACGAGGGGAAAGCGGTAGATGTGGTGTATATGGATTTTAGTAAGGCGTTTGATAAGGTTCCCCATGGTAGACTACTGCAAAAAAATACGGAGGTATGGCATTGAGGGTGAGTTGGAGGTTTGGATTAGGAGTTGGCTGGCTGGAAGAAGACAGAGGGTAGTAGTTGATGGCAAAGGTTCATCTTGGAGTGCCGTCACTAGCGGTGTTCCGCAAGGATCTGTTTTGGGACCATTGCTATGAGACCATTTTTAGAAATGACCTGGAGGAGGGGTTAGAAGGTTGGGTGAACAAGTTTGCGGATGATACGAAAGTCGGAGGAGTTGTAGACAGTGAGGTTACAGCGGGATATAGATAAGCTGCAGAACTGGGCAGAAAGGTGGCAAATGGAGTTCAATGTGGGTAAGTGTGAGGTGATTCACTTTGGTAAGAGTAATAAAAAGATGGGGTACTGGGCTAACGGTCGGTAGTGTGGATGAGCAGAGGGATCTTGGTGTCCATGTACACAGATCTTTGAAAGTTGCCACCCAGGTAAATAGTGCGGTGAAGAAGGCATATGGCGTACTGGCTTTTATTGGTAGAGGAATTGAGTTCCGGAGTACTGAGTTCATGTTGCAGTTGTATAAGACTCTGGTGCGGCCGCATCTGGAGTATTGTGTGCAGTTTTGGTCGCCATATTATAGGAAGGATGTGGAGGCACTGGAACGGGTGCAGAGGAGGTTTACCAGGATGTTGCCTGGTATGGTAGAAAGATCGTATGAGGAAAGGCTGAGGCACTTGGGGTTGTTTTCATTGGAGAAAAGAAGGTTTAGGGGTGACTTGATAGAGGTGTACAAGATGATTAGGGGTTTAGATAGGGTCGACAGTGAGAATGTTTTTCCACATATGGAGTCAGCTATTACAAGGGGGCATAGCTTTAAATTAAGGGGGGGTAGGTATAGGACAGATGTTAGGGGTAGGTTCTTTACTCAGCGAGTCGTGAGTTCATGGAATGTCCTGCCAGTAGCAGTGGTGGACTCTCCCTCATTATGGGCATTTAAGCGGGCATTGGATAGGCATATGGAGGATAGTGGGCTAGTGTAGGTTAGGTGGGCTTGGATCGGCGCAACATCGAGGGCCGAAGGGCCTGTACTGCGCTGTATTCTTCTATGTTCTATGTTCTAAAACTCAAAAAAGGATCATGTCGTAAGGTCAAATGAAATAGAGATTGATAGGAAGGGTGAGGGGAGTAACAAATTAAAAGTATTATATATGAATGCACGAAGCATTAGAAATAAGGTGGATGAGCTTGAGGCTCATTTGGAAATTGGCAGTTACAATGTTGTGGGGATAACTGAGACATGGCTTCAAGTGGACAGGGCCTGGGAAATGAATATTCAAGGCTATACGTGCTATCGTAAGGACAGACTGACTGGCAGAGGGGGTGGGGTGGCCCTGTTGGTGAGGAATGATATTCAGTCCCTTGCGCGGGAGGACCTAGAATCAGGGGATGTAGAGTCAGTATGGATAGAGCTGAGAAATTCTAAGGGTAGAAAGACCCTAATGGGAGTTATCTGCAGGCCCCCAAACAGTAGCCTGGATGGAGTGTGTAAGTTGAATAAGGAGCTGAAATTGGCCTGTCAAAGATATTACTACAGTTGTTATGGGGGATTTCAACATGCAGGTAAACTGGGAGAATCAGGATGGTACTGGACCCCAAGAAAGGGAGTTTGTGGAGTGCCTCCGAGATAGATTCTTAGAACAGCTGGTGCTGGAGCCTACCAGGGAGAAGGCAATTCTGGATCTGGTGTTGTACAACGAACCGGATTTGATCAGGGACCTCGAAGTAAAGGAGCCATTAGGAGGTAGTGACCACAATACAATAAGCTTTAATCTGCAGTTTGAAAGGGAGAAGGTAGAATCGGAAGTGACAATATTTCAGTTGAATAAGGGGAACTATGGAGCTATGAGGGAGGAGCTGGCCAAAGTTCAATGGTGAAATACCCTAGCAGGGATGACAATGGCAAGTATTTTTGGGTATAATGCAGAAAATATAGGATCAGTTCATTCCAAAAAGGAAGAAAGATCCTAAGGGGAGGCAGGGGTGGCCATGGCTGATGAGGGAAGTTAAGGACCATATAAAGACAAAAGGGAAAAAGTATAACATAGCAAAGATGAGTGGGAAATCGGAGGACTGGGAAGCTTTTAATAAACAACAGAGGATAACTAAAAAGGAAATATGCAAAGAAAAAGTAAAGTACGATGGTAAACTGGCCAAAAATATAAAGGAGGATAGTAAAGGCTTTTTTAGGTCTGTGAAAAGCAAAAAAAGGTTAAGACTAAAATTGGGCCCTTGAAGACAGAAACGGGTGAATTTATTACGGGGAACAAAGAAATGGCAGAAGAGTTGAATTGGTACTTTAGATCTGTCTCCACTGGGGAAAACACAAGCAATCTCCCACATGTAATAGTGGTTGAAGGACCTGAACTGAAGGGAATTTATATTAGGCAGGAAATAGTGTTGGAGAGGCTGTTAGGTCTGAAGGCTGATAAGTCCCCGGGACCTGATGGTCTGCATCCCAGGGTACTGAATGAGGTGGCTCTAGAAATCGTGGATACATTGGTGATCATTTTTCAATGTTCTATAGATTCAGAATCAGTTCCTGCAGATTGGAGGGTGGCTAATGTTGACCCACTTTTTAAGAAAGGAGGGAGAGAGAAAACAGAGAATTATAGACCGGTTAGATTGACTTCAGTGGTGGGAAAAGTGCTGGAGTCAATTATAAAGGACGAAATTACGACACATCTGGATAGCAGTAACAGGATAGGTCAGAGTCAGCATGGATTTATGAAGGGGAAATCATGCTTGATTAATCTTCTGGAGTTTTTTGAGGATGTAACTCTGAAGATGGACAAGGGAGATCCAGTGGATGTAGTACACCTAGACTTTCAGAAAGCCTTTGATAAAGGAGGTTAGTGAGCAAAATCAGGGCACATGGTATTAGGAGCAAAATACTGACATGGATTGAAAACTGGTTGGCTGACAGAAAACAAAGAGTAGTGATAAACGGCTCCCTTTTGGAATGGCAGGCGGTGACCAGTGGTGTGCCGCAGGGATCAGTGCTGGGACTGCAGCTTTTTACAATATACATTAATGATTTGGATGATGGTATTAAAAGTAATATTAGCAAATTTGCTGATGACACAAAGCTGGGTGGCAGGGTGAAATGTGAGGAGGATGTTAGGAGAATATAGGGTGACCTGGACAGGCTAGGTGAGTGGACGGATGCATGGCAGATGCAGTTTAATGTGGATAAATGTGTGGTTATCCACTTTGGTGGCAAGAACAGGAAGGCAGATTACTACCTAAATGGAGTCAAGTTAGGTAGTACAACGAGATCTAGGTGTTCTTGTACATCAATCAATGAAAGCAAGCATGCAGGTACAGCAGGCAGTGAAGAGAGCTAATAGCATGCTGGCCTTCATAACAAGAGGAATTGAATATAGAAGCAAAGAGGTCCTTCTGCAGCTGTACAGGGCCCTGGTGAGACTGCACCTGGAATATTGAGTGCAGATTTGGTCTCCAAATTTGAGGAAAGACATTCTGGCTATTGAGGGAGTGCAGCATAGGTTCACGAGGTCAATTCCCGGAATGGCGGGACTATCTTATGCTGAAAGATTGGTGCGACTGGGCTTGTATACGCTTGAGTTTAGAAGGCTGAGAGGGGATCTGATTGAGACGTATAAGATTATTAAAGGATTGGACACTCTGGAAGCAGGAAGCTTGTTTCCGCTGATGGGTGACTCCCAAACCAGAGGACACAGTTTAAAAATAAGGGATAGGCCACTTAGAACAGAGTTGAGAAGAAACTTCTTCACCCAGAGAGTGGTGGGTGTATGGAATGCTCTGCCCCAGAAGGCTGTGGAGGCCAAGTCTCTGGATACTTTCAAGAAAGAGTTGGATAGAGCTCTTAAGGATAGTGGTATCAAGGGTTATGGGGATAAGGCAGGAACAGGATACTGACTGAGTATGATTAGCCATGATCATAATGAATGGTGCTGCTGGCTCAAAGAGCAGAATGGCCTACTCCTGCACCTATTGCCTATTGTCCCTGAAGCTGTGAGGCAGCAGTGCTAACCACTGAGCTACTGTGCTACCCCTACCTTACAAATTTAACTTGGTATTTTTTTCTCCTCTTGTCCAGTCTCTTCCCACTTCCATCTGCGATACTTCTCACATTTTATATCAGTTTCAAAATTTCCAGTTTGCAGGCACCAGCTACCTCCTCTTCACCATGGACGTGTAATCCCTTTATATGTCCATCCTCCATCAGGATGGTCACAGTTCTCTCTGCTTCTTCCTGGAAAGAAGATCTAATCCATACCATCCACCATCACCTTCCTCCACCTGGCTGAGCTTGTCCTCACTTTGAGCAATTTCTCCTTTAACCTCTCTCACTTTCTACAGATCAAAGATATGGTCATGAGTAGCTACATGGGTTCCATTTATACCTGTCACTTTGTGGGATTTGTGGAGTATACGTTGTTCCAATCCTAATCGGGTTCCTCCTCCCAACTCATATCAATGACATCATTGATGCTGCATCCCTCTTTCATTTGGAATTGGAAAAATTTATCAGTTCCACTATTAATTTCTATCATGCTCTCAACCTCACCTGGTCCATCTCTGACTCCTCCACTGGAATGCTCTGGTCCACTCTTTCTCACTCCTTGCTGCAGTGTTTTAGCAAGAATCAGCACAAGCTGGAAGAACAGCATTTCATTTTCTGCTTAGGGATCCTGCAGCCTTCAGGACCTAATCCTGAATTCAATAATCTTAGAACCTGAACATCTGGTTCCATTGTCTTTTACCTTCCCCCACATCCAAGGCCGTGTCATGACATAAGCTGCTTTCAGCATTGCTAACCCATTTTCACCAAGACATGGTCCCCATTATCAGCTTTTTTCCTTCCCATGCTTACTATGAACTATCACATTGTCCACCTAACTTTCTCTCTCTCTGGGCTCCACCTGCACTTATCTGCTTACGTCTTTCCCACTTCAACCCTTGTCTTCAATAGCTATAATAAGTGCTGAAGGACGATTACTGGACTCTGTTAACTCTGTTTTCTCTCCATAGATCCTGCCAGACCTGCTGCGTTTATCCAGCAGTTTCTGTTTCTGTTTTAATAATCTTTGGGTCTTTCCTGATGAAGATCTTATGCTCGAAACATCGACTCTCTTGCTCCTTGGATGCTGCCTGACTGGCTGTACTTTTCCAGCACCACCCTTTTTGACATCTGCAATCCTCACTTTTTCCTAATCTTTTGGATCTAGTCAGGGAAGCATATACACAATAAATAGTAGGTCCCGAGGCACTACTGGGGCAGACAGGGACTTTCACGTGCAACTCCACAGATCCCTGAAGGTGTCAGCACAGGTAGAGGTGAAGAAGGCATATGAGATACTTGCCTTCAGTAGCCAAACATAGAATATAGGAGCAAAGGTTTATTACAACTTTATAAATTATTGGTTCAGCACAGATAGAAATTTGTGTGCAGCTCTGGTTTCCTCTATCGCAAGGGCATGATTGCACTGAAGGGTGTGTGGAAGAGATTCACCAGCATGTTGCTTGGGATAAAAATTCTTAGTTATGAGGAGAGACTGGAAAGACTGAGTTTGTTTTTCCTGCAGCAGAGGAGACTGAGAGGAGATCAGATTCTGGTATGCAAAATTATGAGAGGCGTAGACAGAGTAGATTGTGAGAATCTTTTCCTCAAGACAGACATGTCTAAGACCAGAATGCACAAGTTTAAGGTGAGGAGTAAGTAATTTAGAGGAGATCTGGGGAAAAGATTGTTCACCCACAGAGTGGTAGAAATTATGGAACATGCTGCCTGAGAGAGTGGTGGAGGCAGGAACTCTTGCAATATTTGAGAAGCATCTGGACAAACATTTAAAGTACCAGAGCATGGTAAGCGATTTTTCTGACCTGATAGACACCATTGCTGAACGAGGTGATTATCGACATACCTAACAGGTCTCGCATCTTGCGTCGCTCCTCCTTTGAAATGCGTGTACAGCTGTCAGAGTAAGTGTCTCGAATGATCTGAGGAGATATCGAATAGCTGTTAGTTGCAGGTATCCTCCAAACATGATAAATGATGCACACGTGCACAAACATTATCAGGATAATACTTGTTCCAGTGCAAACACCTTCAAGTAAGTAGAGGAAAAAAAATTCTTCAAAGGCTCTCAATTTGCCATTTAAATGTTAGGATCTTTAAATTTATTCTTCTGACATTCCCATATATTGTGAATTTCCTTGCTGCCCATTTTTGAATTAGTAGTAGAATTGGGATGCATTTCAGAGGTTGGGGTTTACGTTACATGAAGGGAAAGAGATTAGTGAAGACAAATGTAGGTTCCCAATGGACAGAAACAGGGGAATGTAAATATAATAGGGGACAAAAAAATGGCGGTTGACTGAGTGTTGGTGAGTTACAGCAGTGCATATCATTGAAGATGCACGTGCTACCACTCTGTGTATGCGTATGAGGGAATGCATTTTGGCTGGGATGCTGGTAAAACAGGATATTTTGTCCTGGATGGTATAAAGCTTCTTGAATGTTGTTGGATTGCAATAGGTCAAACAGTGTATTTCACCATATTCATGACTGTGTCCTGTAAATGGTAGTTGGCTTTGGGAAGTGAGGAGGTGAATTACATGCTGCAAAATTCCTAGCAAATCATCTGCCATAGTAACCATTGCATTTAAATGGCTCGTCCAGTTCAGTTTCTGATTATTGGTAAACCCCAAGATATTGATAATGAAGGACTTAAGGATGGTAATGCCATTGAATGTCAAGGGGTGGTGGTGGTTAATTACCTCTTGCTGGAGATAGGCATTGCCTAATCTTTGTGTAGTGCAAATGTTACTTGTCACTTTTTAGCCCAAGATATTATCCAGCCTTACTGCATTTGGATATGGATTGCTTCAGTGTCTGAGGAGTTGCAAATGGTGCTGAACATTGTGTGAACATCTGCACTTCTGACGTTATGTTGGAGGGAAGGTCATTTATGAAGCAGCTAAAGATGGTGGGCATGGGACACAAAATTTCTGAATGGCATTTAGGTATTGGCCGAAATACTGACCTAGCAAGCGATAACATTACCCATAAATAAATTATTAAAATTACTAATATAGGTTTTAATTTAGATTAGATTACTTACTGTGTGGAAACAGGCCCTTCGGCCCAACAAGTCCACACCGACCCTCCGAAGAGCAACCCACCCAGACCCATTCCCCCACATTTACCCCTTCACCTAACACTACAGGCAATTTAGCCTCGCCAATTCACCTAACCTGCACATTTTTGGACTGTGGGAGGAAACCGGAGCACCCGGAGGAAACCCACGCAGACACCGGGAGAATGTGCAAACTCCACGCAGACAGTTGCCTGAGGCGGGAATTGAACCCAGGTCTCTGGCACTGTGAGGCAGCAGTGCTAAATAATAAATAATAATGATCTAGATTATAATACTCCTTGTAATATGAGCAGTGTGACTGATATAAAACGAGAACAGTTCGCATTAAAACCTGTAACAAATTAAAACATTCCACCTAAAATTTGACACCGAGCTACCAAAGAGAGGCAGGAAACTGAAAGCTTGTTCAAAGAGGCAGAATTTAAGACAGATGGGGAGAGAGGTAGAGAGTTTGAGAGAGTAAATTGTAGAGCGAAAGGCAATGATGGGATGAAAAAAATCTGCAATTGTCCTAAAGACCAGAATTGGAGGAGTGTGGAAATCTGACTGGGTTTTGGAGCTGCACGATGATAGGGACAGATATATGGAGGCAAACAGATTATCTATGTACTGATCAAAAAGTTTGCAATAGGCAATATTAATATTACAGATTGTGAATCGGACAGCATATGGGCATGTACTGTCTCTTACGATACACAATACTGCAGTCTTCTGCACTACACAATTTGCATAGTTAATTCCCTTTTTTACTCTTGTCCTTGTCAATCTGTGCAAAAGGTAAAATGCTTCAGTTACTATGCTCCTACCTGTTCACACATCAGGTTGAGAATGTATTCAGTGTTAAACTTCTCCCTTGGGTAAAACAACTGCAACAGTAAGATGAACGTTAGTAATATAAAATGTCAGAGAGATACAAAATCTGTTCAGTTTTAAACATAGCATCCCAACAGTGTGGAAGCAGTCCATTCAACCCATCAAGTTCACACTGACCCTCTGAAGAGCATCCCACCCACCCCTGTAACCCTGCTTTTCCCATTGCTAACCCATCTAGCCTCCACATCCCTGGATACTATGGATGATTTAGCATGGACAATCTACCTAATGTGCATACTTTTGGACTGTGGAAGGAAACTGGAGTACCGAGAGGAAATCCACAGAGACACGGGAGAATGTGCAAACTCCATAAAATACAGAATAATTCTAAACGAATGTCATTATCTATTATTAAGGTCAGTCCTGTCACTGACTGTCTTCATATTACCAGACCCTCAACATCTGCTGAAAATATTCCTAGGTTCTGTTACTGATTCATATGGAAAGCACAAACTAACAGTGACTAAAGACAAGTGACACTGAACTGGACAAGTAATATAATACAGTAGTAGGAGGGTTCTGTGTGCAGTCGTAGCGTTGGTACCTTTGAGGCAGGAGCCCAAGTTCAAGTCTCATCTGCTGCCTGTGCATTTCTGCACAGGTTAATTAGGAAATATCTGAAGCAACCACAGAAAATTAGTTTAGATATGTCGCTAGTGAAAATCCCTGTGACCTGTAACTTTGTTTCTTACCAGTTTCATTGGTTATTGGCAATCTTCACTTTACCGTGGCGCCGTGGGTTGCTGCTTCATAGTGTCAAGGAATCAGGTTTGATTCCAGACCGGGCGACTGTCTGTGTGGAATTTGCACATTCTCCCTGTGTCTGCATGGCTTTCCTCTGGGTGCTCCAGTTTCCTCCCACAATCCAAAGATGTGCAGG
Organism: Chiloscyllium plagiosum; assembly: GCF_037043375.1. Lineage (NCBI taxonomy): Eukaryota > Metazoa > Chordata > Chondrichthyes > Orectolobiformes > Hemiscylliidae > Chiloscyllium > Chiloscyllium plagiosum. The sequence continues at coordinate 2,196,027 of NW_028270163.1, read as the reverse complement.
TTAGGCAAATTGGCCATGCTAAAATTGTCCATAGTATTCAGGGATGTGTGGGTTAGGTGCATTAGTCAGGGATAAATCTAGAATAATAGGGAAGGGGAATGAGTCTGAGTGGGTTACTCTTCAGAGGGTCGGTGTGGGCTTATTGGGCCAAATGGCCTGTTTCCACACTGTAGGGATTCTGTGACTTACTTCCTGCATCTCTTTTAACTGATTACTAATTATCTTTTTGAATCTGTTACTGATTTCCAACAGTATCTGTGTATCACTGTTACTGATTCCCGACAGTACTTGTGTAACTCTTCTACTGATTCTCAAAGGTATTGGTGTACCTCTATCACTAATTACTGATGGTACATATGTAACTCTTATTTATTCTCAACAGTATCTGTTTATCTCTAAAACTGATTACCGACAGTACCTGTGTATCTCTCTGACTGATGCCCGGCAGCATCTGCATAATCTGTGTTTCTCTATTACTGATCCTGACAGAACCTGTGTATCTCTGTTAGTGATTCCCAACAGTACCTACATAACTCTGTCACAGATTGCTGGCAGTACCTGTGTATCTCTGTAACTGATTCCTAACATTACATATGTATGTCTGTCACTGATTCCGGACAGTATCTATCTCCGCCACTCATTCCCAACAGTACGTGTTGCTTCATCTTTGTACTGATTTCCAACATTACCTATATATTAGCGATTTTTGAGAAGATTTGTAGCTTAGATTAATGATAAGTATGTAAGTTTGCTCACTGAGCTTGAAGGTTTGTTTTCAGACGTTTCATCACCATACTGGGTAACACCATCAGTGAGAGTCTCCGGTGAAGCGCTGGTGGTTTGTGTCATCTCTCTGTTTATAGGTCTTGGTTTCTTAAGGTGTGTGATGTCATTTTCGGGTTTTTTGTTTGACTGGGACAACACACATATCCAAGACAGGTGAGAAAAAGACACGCACAAGAATTGTTAGAGGCATGGCATTCTAGCCAGAACTCTATCAATAAACACATCGATTTAGATTCTACTTACTTTCCCTTGAAAAAACATAGCAGCGCTTCACCGGAGACTCTCACTGATGGTGTCACCAGTATGGTGATGAAATGTCTGAAAACAAACCTTCAAGCTCAGTGAGCTAACTTATATACTTATTACCTATATATTTCTGTTACTAATCCCCAACAGTACCTATATATCTCCATTACTGAAACCCGACAGTATCTGGGTATCTCTATTACTGATTCCGGACAGTACCTGTGTAACTCTGACACTGATTCCCAACTTCATCTGTGTATCTCTGCTCCCGATCCCCCTCAGTATCTGTGTATCCTTGTCACTGATCCCCAACAGTATTTTTGTATCTCTGTCATTGATTCCTGACAGTACCTATTTATCATCATTTTACTGATTCTCAACAGTACCTATGTATCTTTGTTACTGATTCCCAACAGTATCTATATGTCTCTGTTACTGATTCCTGACAGTACCTGTGCAACTCTGTTACTGATTACTGACGATCCTATACCTTTGTTATTCATTCCTATCATTGTTGTTCAGTTCTGTACCTCTTTGCGAAGATAGAGCTTCCAAGGAATATTAACATATGAGAAATAAACACTGGCTGTCCTCCTGTACAGATGTGTTTTGATATTGTCATCTTGTAAGAACACTGCCAAGATAAAAAGATAAAACATTCATTTCAAGACACCTTTCATGCTCTGCTGATGTCCAAACTGTTTAACTTACTGACTATGTATGAAAATACAGCAGGCAATTGATGCACCATAAAATCACAAGAACAACAATAAAGCACACAGCTTTTTAAAATATTTTCACACCATTAGTTGGGGATCAGCAAAGAATTCTGCTCTTCAAAAAAGTCATTTTCAATAGTGTTGCCTCAGTATTGCACTGAAATGCCAAATCACACGATGTAGTGAACAATGAGTTTAAACTCACAACCATTTGCCTCAGAATGAGAATGCTGCCCACTGACCCAAAGCTATTGAGTAAATATGAAAAAAGATTGAGAGAGAAGAGTATTAGTTACTCAGAGCAGCAGCTTCAGATTCAAGAAAAATAATATAGACGAAACCACAAAATGTAAGCAAGCAGACAGTCCTACCTCTACTGCGGAGATGGTACAACTCAAAAGGAATTTATGTTCTGTGGTTAACCTGACAAAATTATGCATTAGTTTGATTGGACAAGTTTTTTTTATATTTTGTGATGACAGCGTTAATGGCAAGTTCAGCATTTGCTTTCCAAGCTGAACTGACAAACAATAAATGTTGCCCTTGCCAGGGACATTCCCACCCAGTGAACCAATTACTCAGAAGTGGAGAGCTGCCTTCTTGAACTGCTGCAGTCCATATGTTGTAGCTACACCCACAAAGCTGTTAGGGATGGTCTTCCAGGATTTGACCCACTAAAAAGGAACAGTGATACAGTTCCAAGTCAGGATGGTGTATGACATGCAGATGGTGGTGTTCCTATGTGCCTTGTCCTTCTTGTTGGTAGAAAGTATGGCTTGTAGGTTTGAATGGTGCTGCTGAACTTGGACAGTTACTGCAGTGCATCTTTGCTACTGTCTGAAGAAAGCAAATGTCTCAACTATTTTATGCTTAAATGCCTGATACAAACTCATGCTAAAGATTGATGCGGGGGTATCATTTCATATGACCCGATCAGGTCCAGTAAACTGTATGATTCCCAAATTTGTAATATGTTGAATTTAATTAGCTAATAAAAATCTGAAATTGAAAGCCAGTCACTCAACCTATCACCAATTGTCATAAAAATCCATCTAGTTCATGGAAATTGTTTAGGAAAAGAAATCTGCCATCCTTACCTGGCCTAGTCTATATGTAACTCCAGATCCACAGCAATATGGTTGACTCTTAACTGCCCTTTGGGCAATAAATGCTGTTCAGACCAGAGACACCCATATCTCATCAGTGAATATATAAAAAGGATGATCTATCTCTGTCTCCTTTGAGGTCTGATTCAAGTCCAGCCACGGGCAACTGTCTGTGTGGAGTTTGCATGTTCTCCCCATCTCTGCATAGGTTTCCGCTGGGTGTTCCGGTTTCCTCCCATAGTCCAAAGATGTGCAAGTTAGGTGGATCGGCCATGCTAAATTGCTTATAGTTCCCAAGGATGCATATGTTAGGTTGATTAGCCATGGGAAATACAAGGTTACAGGGGTAGGTCGGGGATGAGTCTGGGTGGGTTGCTCTTTGGTGAGTTGGTGTGGACTTGCTGTGCTGAATGGCCTGTTTCCACACTGTAGAGATTCTATAAAAGGTCTCCAGCACTTGAATCACTATGAGACAGCAAAAAATGGTTGACAGCACTGGATACTGCAAAGGCTGTGGGCCTTGACAACATTCCAGCAATAATATTTGTGCTCTAGTAGTCATAGAGGTGTACAGCATGGAACTACACCCTTCAGTCCAACTTTTCCATACTGACCAGATATCCTAAAGTAATCTAGTCCCATTTGCTAGCATTTGGCCCATAATCCTCGAAACGCTTCCTATTCATATACCCCTCCGGATGCTTTTCAAATGTTGTAGTTATACCTGTCCACACTTCCATTTGTGCCCATCCTTTGCACGTAAAAGTTGCCCCTTAGATCCCTTTTAAATCCTTCCCCTCTAACTTAAACCTATGCCTTCTAGTTTCCGACTCCCTTACCTTGGGAAAAACACCTTGGCTATTCACCTCCACAGCCTTCATTATTTTATAAACTTTTGTAAAACCTCTCAGTCTCCGATGCTCCAGGGAAAATAGCACCATTCTATTCAACCCTCCTTATAGCTCAAACCCTCCAAACCCGGCAACATTTTCTTAAATATTTTCTGAACCCTTTCAAGTTTTACAATATTTTTCCTATAGCAGGGAGATCAGAATTGAACGCAGTATTCCAAACATGACCTAACCAATATCTGTATAGCCGCAACATGACCTCCTAATCCGATACTCAATGTACAGACCATTAAAGGCAAGCGTACCAAATGCCTTTTTCACTACTCTGTCTACCTGCTTGCCACACTCCGAGTCAAGCTGTTCCAATTTCAAAAAGCAGAACAAATCCAACCTGGCCAAGTAATGTACAATCAATGTCTTGTTCATCATCAGCACATGTTAATGGAAGGAGCTGTCAACAGTGCTATAAAGTAATACTTTCTCAGCAACAAGTTGCTCACTGATCCTCAGTTTGGGTTCTGCCAGTGCTGCTTAGCTCCCCACCTCATTACAGTCTTGGTCCAAACATGAACAAAAGAACATAATTCCAGAGGTGAGGTAAGTCACTGCCCTAACATTGAGGCAGCATTGGATAGTGTGGCATCCAGAAGCCTGGGCAAAATTGGAGTCAATAGGAATTAGTGAGAAGAAACTTTCTACTGTCTGTGATCACACCCAGTATGAAGGAAGATGCTGGTGGTTGTTAGACGTCTGTCATCTCTATTCCAGGACATCACTGCAGGCGTTCCTCAGAGTGCTGCCTTAGGCTCAGCCATCTTCAGTTGCTTCATAATTAACCTTCTCTCCATTAAAAGGTCAGAAGAGGGAAATGTGCTGATGTTTACACAATGCTAAGCATCATTCATGAAACCTCAGATAATGAAGATATCCGTGTCCACATGCAGCAAGACCTGGACAATATTCAGACTCAAACTGACAAATGATACTTCCACCATGAAGTTTCAGGTATTGAGCTTCTGCAGTAAGAAAAAAAAATCATCTCCCCATGATTTAAAGACTGCAAGAGCTGGTCAGGATTTGAGAATTCTGAAATGAATAACTCACCTCCTGAGTGTCCACCGTCTACAAACCACATCCTCAGCACAGAAAAAGGCCCTTCATCCCATCACATCCATGCCAGTCAAAAATAGCCATCTAACTATTCTAATCCAATTTTATTGCACTTGACTCAAAGCCTTGTATGCCTTGGCATCACAAGTATGTATATATAAATACTTCAGCAGTATGTTTGTAATTCTGTCCACTTGTTTGGATGGGATCAGCTGCAACAACACTCAAGAAGCTTGACAACATCCAGCACAAAGGAGCTTACTTGATCACACTCCATCAACCACATTTAACATTCATTCCCTCCAACACCGCCCCAATGTGACAAAAGTATTCATTATGCACAATATGTAGTGTTTCGCCAAACAAGGTTTATTCAACAGCACCTTACAAATCTATGAATTCTAGCACCTAAAGGGACAAGGGCAGGAGACACAAAGGGACCCCAGAATGTGCAAGTTCCCATTAAAGCCATATACCATCCTGACTTGGAAATATACTGCTGTTTCTTCAATGTCACTGGGTAAAAGTCCAACAGCTCCCTTCCTAACAAAACTATGGATGCATTTACACCACATGAACGGTAGCAGTCCAAGAAGACAGGTTACTACCACCTCTCCAGGAAACTTTCAGGTAGATGATAAATGCTAGCACATCCAAATCTCATGAAAGAATAACAGAATATGTGCTTGATCTTACCTTCCTCTCTCTTTTGTGGAACTGGGGAGAGCTGAAATTCACTGACAGATGTTGACGATGAAGAGGGACCAGGTGGAGGTGGTGGGGGAGGTGGTGGAAGTGGAAGCCCTGGTAGTGGTGAAGCATATATCTTTGTGAGCTGGTCCTCTATTGAACGCTGTGAAGATTGGGAATGACGCTGTGGTTTTGGTGCTGTTTTAGGTGGCACCTTTGCAGTTTGTGTTTCCTTTCCATTCTGCAACAGAAATAGTCAAGAGTTTAGAGAAAATACTGCTCTTCTTGATAACCTTTTAGTTGTATTTGCTTTCCTCAAAAACTCAACTACATTACAATATCAATAGATCAGTAAATCTTGAGCTCTGTGTCTAAAGTGGCTGACTCCTGTGATCTTCTCTTCAAGAAAGGGCATGCCCTGCCTCTGCTTGATGTCTCTAGATATATTGATCTGACTGTATAGGGAACTCCATTATAAACCTTTCTCAAGCCTGGAAAATATCCATTGACTGCTTCCCACTGTTTCCTATCACTCAGTCAATTTTGTATCCATGGTTGCTCCTGTCCCTTTTACACCCATGACCTATAACCATTTTTAGATATCTGCTGCGTGACACTGTATCAAACACCTTATGAAGGTCCATGCACACTGTAACCACAGCATTATTATTGTCCCTTTCTGTTCCCTCATCAAAAAATTTCAGAAAATTAGTTAAACATTCTCTTTGGAAATCCATGCTGACTATTCCTAATTAACCCACCATTTTTATGTGACTACTAATATTATTCTAAATAGTTGTTTCTCAAAGGTTCCCCACCACTGAGGTTAAACCTGTAACTGCAGGGCTTATGTTTCTTGAACAAGGCAGTTATGATTAAATTTCTCCAGTCTTCTGGCACCTCACTCAAGGAAGACTGCAATATTGTGGCCAGTGCCCCTGCAATTTTAACCCATACTTCTTTTAAAATCCTTGGCTACATCTAACCTGATCCCAGCGCCTTGCACCAATAGCCCATCCCAGATTTCTTCCTCATCAGTTTTAACTGTTCAAGTGATAGATTTTCTTCCTCTGTCACCATGGTCAGGGGAGCATCACCCTCTTTGGTAAAGACCATTTTTTTCTACTTTACACAACTATTATTTAGAGCTGGTTTACATCTCTATCACTCCTTTACCATCACTCTCTTTGTCTTTTGCTCTGGGCACCCTTACCATCTGTTCCACTCATTCCTCCTCTTCCTCTGTCAACAGCATAAAAAAAAACACACTTTCCAGCCCCTTGCAGTTCTGAAGAAGAGTCACATAAGACTGGAAATGTGATCTGTTTCCCTGTCCAGAGATGCTTCCAAACCTCTGAGTATCTCCAGCATTTTCTGTTTTTGTTTCAGATTTCCAGCATCTGCAGTGTTTAGCTTTTATTACAAATCCTTACAAATTCATTTCTCCCAATACACCCCTTTTAATTAAAAAGATTGCATGTCCTATTATTTGCAGTCACAAGTAACAGCGATTCTCTCAAGAACAAAAACTGTATGTTAATTCCAATCAGTCCCATTTTTGTCTGTCTCTGCACGGGCATTTCATCCATAATCTGAACCATTTAAATCTTTTAACAGCATTCATGTGAGTTGTGCTTGTCTACTTGTCTGAAATTTTCTCATTTCTGGAAGATGTTCCTCTCTGGTAGTGAGTGCATGATCAGAGCAAGATATGTATCTTTCAGGTTCAGTGTCTCTGCTGAGTTGCAGAGAGTCCAAGCCATTATTAATAGCTGTTTGCTTCAAGTGAAAATTGATTCGAGTTCTGTCCCAATATCACAGCACATTAGCAGTGAGCTTACATACAGGTTCACACTTTATGATAGATTAACCACGACTTTGCTAGATAGGTTTAGGCCCCATATCTCAGGACATATGTACTGGCCCTGCAGCGTGTTCAGAGGAGGGTCAAGAGAATGGTCCCAGGAATGAAAAGTTTAATAATATGAGGAACATTTGAGGACTCTGGGTCTATACCCGCTGGAGTTTAGAGGGATGAGGGGGGCTCTAATTGAAACATACAGAATACTGAATGGCCTGGACAGAGTGGATGTTGGCAAGATGTTTGCACTGGTAGGGGAGACTAGAACCCGAGGGCAGAGCCTTAGAATAAAAGGAAGACTTTTTAGAACTGAGATAAAGAGAAACTTCTTCAGCCAGAGAGTGGTGAATCTATGGAATTCATTGCCATAGAAGGTTGTGGAGACCAGGTCATTGAGTGTATTTAATACTGAGATTATATAGATTCTTGATAGTCAAGGAGAATCAAGGGTTATGGGGAGAAAGCGGGAGAATGGAGAGGAGAAACTTACCAGCCATGACTGAATGGCGGAGCAGACTCGATGGGCTGAATGGCCTAACTTCTGCTCCAATGTCTTATGGTCTTAAAGTTCATGAATACAACACATCATTGCACTGCTTTTTCTTCATTCTGTCATAGAGTCATACGGTCATACAGCAAGAAAACAGTCTCTCTAGTCCAACCAGTCCATGCTGACCATAATCTCAAACTAAACTACTCCCACCTGCCTGCGCTTGGCCTATATCCCTCCAAGCATTTCTTATTTGTGTATTTATTGAAACATCTTTTAAACATTGTAACTATACCCACATACACCACTTCCTCTGGAAGTTCATTCCACACACACGCCCTCTGTCTAAAAGAATTGCCCCCATGTTTTTTTTAAATCTTTCTCCTCTCACCTTAAAATACGCTCTCTAGTCTTGAAATCCCCCATCCTAGGGAAAAGACACTTGCCATTCACTTTACACCCCTCATTGTTTTATAAACCTTGATAAGATTACCTTGCAACTCCTATGGTCCAGTGAAAAAAGTCCCAGCCTATCTAGCCTCTCTTTATAACTCAACCCCTCCATTCCTGACAATATCCTGGCAAATCTCTTCTGAACTCTCTCCAGCTTGATAATATCCTTCCTGTAACAGGATGACCAGAATTGGACACAGTACTCCAGAAGAATCGTTATATTGCTCTACAGATCTTACTTCAAGATCAAAGTGAATTTCTTTCATGGTGAGTACTCCATCTACGTATTTGACTTCAGCCATCTTCAGTTGCATTTTTTTTTGTTCAGTTTTCTTGAGTGCTGATCTTCCCACATATGGGTCATGACCTTAGTAGGTCTACGAGTCAGAAATTTTGAGTTGCAAGCCCCGAGGTAGCAATTGCAGCAACAGTGATAACAGCTGCAAGGCCCCTTTAAATTCTGGAATTTAAAAAAAAATACTGGGTGTGACCTATTGGCTATTCTTTAAGGCCTGATTCCTATCCTGAAAATCCCAGTCCAAGGTTTGCTGCTTTTTTACTTAAAACTTTGTCATTTAAAGGGCTGGTCGTGTCTCACAAATCTCATTGAGTTTTTTGAGAAGGTGACCAAGCATGTAGATGAAGGTAGAGCAGTTGACGTGGGAGACATGAACTTCAGAAAAGCCTTTGATAAGGTTCCACATGACAGGCTGTTGGAGAAAATGCATAGGCATGGGATGAGGGTAATTTAGCAGTTTGGATTAGAAACTGGCTTTCTGAAAGAAATCAGTGAGTGGTGGTTGATGGACAATATTCAGCCTGGAGTCCGGTTACTACTGGTGTGGCACAAGGATCTGTTTTGGGACCACTACCATTTGTCATTTTTATAAATGAATTAGACGCAGGCATAGGTGGGTGGATTAGTAAATTTGCACATGACACTAAAGTCAGTGGAGTAGTGGACAGTTTGGAAGAATGGTACAGATTGCAAGGGGACTTAGATAAACTGCAGGATTGGGCTGACAGGTGGCAAATGGAGTTCAATGCAGCTAAATGTGAGGTGATGCAGTTTGGGAAGAATAACAGGAAGGCAGAGTACTGGGTCAATGAAAAGATTCTTGGTCGTGTGGATGTACAGAGGGATCTTGGAGTCCTTGTACATAGATCCCTGAAAGTTGATAGCACTGTTAAGAAGGCATACGGTGTGTTAGGTTTCATTGGGAGAGGGATTGAGTTCCGGAACCACAATATTACGCTGCAACTATACAAAACGCTAGTGTGGTCACACTTGGAATATTGTGTACAGTCCTGGTCGCCATATTTCGGGAAGGATGTGGAAACATTGGAAAAGGTGCAGAGAAGATTTATGAGGATGTTGCCTGGTCTGGAGGGAAGGTCTTATGAGGAAAGGCTGAGAGACTTGGGTCTGTTCTCATTTCAAAGAAGAAGGCTAAGACGGGATTTGATAGAGACATACAAGATGATCAGAGGATTAGATAGGGTAGACAGTGAAAGTCTTTTTCCTAGGATGGTGATGTCAGCTTGTACGAGGGGGCATAACTACAAATTGAGGGGTGATAGATTTAAGACAGACATCAGAGGCAGGTTCTTTACTCAGAGAGCGGTAAGGGCGTGGAATGCTCTACCTGCCAATGTAGTTAACTCAGCCACATTAGGGAGATTTAAACAATCCTTGAATAAGCACATGGATGATGATGGGACGAGCTGAGAATAATTCACGGGTCGGTGCAACATTGAGGGCTGAAAGGCCTGTTCTGTACTGTATTGTTCTATGTTCTAAACTCACCTTCCCTTCCTTTTCCAGCTGTTGTTGGTCTCCAACAATACCCCTAACCCCTTTTAGGGATCTCTGCCTATCCAACATTCCCAACCCAGTCACAATCTCATAGCTCTGGGGTCTGAGAAATTTTCAAGCCTTAAATTGAGGGGTCATTATGGGAAAAAGCTTAGCAGCACTGCTGTTGTAGCCACTTTAGATTCCTGCGATGACTTCTTTCAGCACATGTCCAAATGCAGAGAGTAGCAGAGCATCAACATCATTTCCATTTCAGGACCATCACTGTTCACACTGTCTACGTTGAAACTCTTCCACAGCAATAGAAATGTCAACAGCCTGGTATCCAGAATGTATGTAGCAATTTGCTCCTTTC